>NW_026000037.1:29633513-29717024 GCF_001458135.2 Marmota marmota marmota
AAAAAAAAAAAAAAAAAAAAAAAAAAAAAAAGAGAAATCAGCCACCCAGAACTGAAACAAAGTCTGAGAGTTGGAAGCAAATATTTCAGATCTAAGCAATGTCTTCTAAGCTATAGGAGAATTAAGAAAAGTCAAGAGGGCACAAGAATTCTGAAGATCTACATAGCAGACCAGAAATCAGAAAAAAAAAAAAAGAAAGAAAGAAAAAAAGAAAAGAAAGCAAGATACTACAAAGAAGTCAGGAAAGCAATTAGTGTGCCCAACTGGGGATTAGCATCACATTATGAGAAATAGAAAGTCTGTTGGTTCATTTTCATAATAGAGTATGTTGGCTTAAATATAAAATTGGGATGTAAGAAAAGCAGCTGGAGGGTAGAACAAAATTAAAAGTTCCAAGCAGTTGACCTCATAATATGAAAAATTCACAGACCTTAGACAAACAGGAGGTGAGAGGGAAGGGGTCAGCCTAACCAACAGAGATAAACTGCAAGATACACTCAACCCAAAAAGACCTTCCTGCCACAAGGAACAAACAAACAAACAAACAAAAAATGAGGTGGGGAAAATTAAAGGTACATTTCTTTAAATAACCCAATAGGAGAGAGTAAGATCTAAGCAATGCTGAGGAAGACTGTACTTGCCATAGTCCTCAGCTAATTAGCAACCAAGGGAAGGACCTTTCGGTCCAAGGAAGTAAAAAAGCTGATTGCAATTGCTCTGGATATGCCTGTTCACCCAGACTCCGGATCTTGTAAGACCATCATTGCTTTCTCTATACCTTTTTTCTCTCATTCCATTCTTTGGGTTTAGACAGGTGAGCATGTTTTTCACACATGAATAAGAAGTTTTGCACAATGATCTTAGGCCATAATCCTTGGGGACACCAAAAAAATATTATAGCATCTCTTTCCTTTCATATCTTATTACATTTGGATTTCTAATTTTAGGAATGCTTTATAATCAATATTACTGACTTATTTGTAATTTATAAATGAATGTATATATATGGAAATTACCATTTTTTTACTGGTAAAAACATGACTAAAAAGAAATATTAGAAGCTCAGCGTGGTGGCACGTACCTGTAATCCCAGAAGCTCTAAAGGCTGAGTCAGGAGGATCATGAGTTGAAAGCCAGCCTCAGCAAAAGAAGGCGCTAAGTAACTCAGTGAGACCCTGTCTCTAAATAAAAATTTAAAAATAGGGCTGGGGATGTGGCTCAGTGGTTGAGTGCCCCTGAGTTCTATCCCAGGTACCTCAAAAAAGAAAAAAAAAGAAATATTAGTGATATTAGGAATATTCAGTTTTTTTGTTCTATTTTGGTTTGGCAAAATATATTTATTAATGTTTGCAGTTTGGCACATGTAGATTATATTTTGATTATAGAAAAAGAGAAGTGTTTGTAATCTTTTGATTTAGTAGTTTACCAAATAAGATATAGGTTGAATCAGATAAATGGGCCATCCTGCATGACAGTGATTGCCAGGAACTTATTTGCCCTCGTTGGCTTTCCAGGTCCATCCTGTATCTGCCCAGCCATACAGAACTATGGACAAAACTATGGGAATAAACAACAACAGTGCCAAACTGACCTATGACCTTTGGTCTCCGGTCTCTAGTCTAGCAGCACGTTTCCTGCTAGTTGAGAGCAGGGTCAAACCTATAGGTCACAGACTGAGTGGTAAATCCTGTTCCTTGATAATGTAGGGTCAGAGAAACTCAGTTGACCACAGAAATACCAAAGAAAAAATATTTATCCTTCTGGGTGCAGAAGTTTCAGGAACTAGGTCCAGTTAGCCTACATGTAGATGAAAATGCATTCTAAAGCAGCAACCTAGATAACTGCAGGTGAAGAATGGCTTCTTCCTAAGATCATTTAGGTTCAGCAACCTCTATGTTTGGGACATTAATCTCTTGCTCTAAGGCCATCTCTGCTTAACAGAAACCCATGCAATACAAGAAGATAGCCTTAAACCTCAACAAGATTTAGCATTCAAAGATGGTGTCTTTCACCTTTGTTTTTGACCCACTCATTCACTGCAAATGACTTACAAGATCCTACTGTACGTTTCCTTGTAATTACCTGTTGAGAGGATAAATCCATGTGCAACAAGGTGACAGGTTCTCTGAAGATTAAGAGGGAGCCTTGAGGCAGGATTGGAGAAATACTCCCCTCATCAGTGGGAAAGATTTAAACAACTAGAAGGCATCCTCATTCTCATTTGCTAGTAAAGGAGGTATAGAAATTTACACAGAAAAGAAAGAATATTCAGGAAGTTGTGCATGGCCAACAGGAGATGCCAGTCACTTATTTTTGGATCAGGGGCAGTCCATCTCCATCTCTCACTCTGATAAAATCTTCCTTTCAAAAAATTGCTTTCCAAAAAAGAAATTGATCTTATTGTTGGCTGAAGATACCTACTCTTTCTTCCATCTATGTGCAAATAGAAGGCAGTAAGAATACTTGATTTTTTTTTCAATTATCAAAGAGGAATGACATAAGCAAAGACCTAGCAAGTGGGTGCTGCAGATCTAAGGGCTAGATGAGATAGTATTGACACAGCTGGAGGACCTGGAGGGTAATGTCCCCAAAGATCTCACCAGGGACCTGCCAACAGCCTCCATTGTCTTTATTCTAAACATCCTTCAACAAGATCCTCACCCTTTAAAAGGCATTGTTCATGTGACTATTTCATTATGCCATTTAAGTTTTATGTTTCATAGTCTCGAGATGAATGCTATCTATGACACTCAAATGGATTTTCTTCAGTTTCTGGTTGAAACTACATGATTGGACATCTTCCTGACCACATTGCCACATCAGCCCACATTGCTGCCACCTATAGATTCTTTTGTTTTCCCTACAATTTCCCCCTAATTAGACAACTCAAATAGATCTCTATTGTGGATTCTCAGGAATTCGAAATACTCATTCTGTGATAAAGAAGAATCTCTTTTGTTTGCATTCAAATATGTTAAATGCTCAGATTATCTGAAACTGAGAAATAAGAGCCAGGTTAATGTATTATATTTAGAGACAGGATCTCACTGAATTGCTTAGCACCTTGTTTTTGCTGAGGCTGGCTTTGAATTTGAGATCATCTTGCCTCGGCTTCCCAAGCCAACTGGATTTCAGGGCTTGTGCCACTGTACCTGGCTAATGACAATTTAAAGAGGGAAGTTATGTAAAAAGGGGGGAAAGGAAAAAATAAAAGGTGACATGCTTGAGAATCAAATATTGATTTTAGCTGACTCTGGGCCATAATTATGGTTTTCAGTAACATGGCTAAGAAACTGTTAATAATAAACAAGTTCAGTATTTTCATGAAATATGTTATATCTAGTAAGATCTTGAGTGGTGTCTTAAATTTCTGGAAATTCTGTCAAACAGTGTATATCACAGGTTGACAAGATTGCACTCTTTCATGATTATGATTAGGATGATTAGGCAAACCCTTAGAGTATTTCTAGTTAAAAAAACAAGAAAAAGCAAGTCAAATCAATATGGAAAAAAAGCCTTCTCTGGTTGGCCAGGGGTATAAGAAACAAAGCAAGCATTTTCCCTCTTGTAGTTCACACTGAGCCTTCCCCACCACACCTACATTTTCCCCTAAGCAGCCACTGCCTATGCAGCTCCTGCCTGTAACTTTGTTTTACACAGGGATTGCAGACTTAACTGTCTGCATGGTCACCCACATCCAAAGGATCCTGTATGTACTTTAGAGTCTAATTATAAATCCCATTTGCTACAATCAACAAGTAAAGACTATAGATTCACCAGGAAAGATCAGTGATTTCCTGTAATTATCTGCTAAGGGAAAAGCTTAGTGTTGTGATCTCACTAAAATTACAGACAGAGAAAATATTAAAAGAGTGATCCCATATCAGAAACTAAAGATAGCAAAGATATTGCTTTCCTTAATAAATGCATTTTTTTCTTAATATAAGTATGTCATTCCTTTTCAGAGACATCTGTCTAATCCTTCCCACCTGGTTCATACTTTCTCATCATGTTATCTATTGTGTATTACTTGTTGTGGCCATGTCTCTTTCCACTATTTATTAATCAACTCAAGCAGAAATGTGCTTTTCTTTATTATTAGCAGCCCACAGCAAAATGCACAAACAGAAACACACACAACACAGACAGATGTCCCAAATTTGAAAAAAAAATATAAACCCAAATTTTGAAGTCTAATTCGATTGCTTTTCTGCTATTCAGACTTGGGAACTTTCTAACAGAGTCTGTCATTTACTTGCTGCTCAGAAGAATTTCAGACAACTTTGGACAGAGAAAAGTGTCAGACTTTTTGTTTTCGTGATTCTTTTCTCCTTCACCTTCTGAGGCTAGAAATGTATTCTTGACATTTTTGCACTGCTCACCCCATCTGGAACTCTTATTCACTGGTTTTGCTCCTATAAAATGTTTCTATGAATAAATGAACTTCATTCCCTTATCTCCCTTTTATAATAACAGCATTTATTCAACTGTATATACAAATATCATTCAGAATATCATAAAGCATATTTTGAAATAATTAAAAATTAATAATCTGGACATATTTGTGTGTGTATATGTGTATGTCACAGAGGATGAGGATAGTAAAGGAAGGAGACTTAACAGTTACATCATTCAGAATTTCTGTTACTTTGGGGATATTTTGAATGTTCATTGCACATATGGAATGGCATTAAGGATATCATTTTGCCATCTCTACATATAATTGATAAAATGGTGGTTGTCTTCCTCTGTTTTGTGCTGCTGTCATAGAGTTTCATGACTGGGTAATGGACAAACAATAAACATTTATTTGGCTTACGGTTCTGGAGGGTGTGAAGTCCAGGATGGAGGGGTGGCATCTGATGAGGGCAGAAGGCATCATATGGCAAAAGAGCAGGCCAGAGGAAAAAAAGCTGGAACTTGCAGCCTCAAACTTTTTTAAAAATAGGCATGAATCCATTCACAAGGGTGGGGTGACCTAAAGGCTCCTGTTGGCTCTGCCTCCCAACAGGATTGCACTGAGGATTGTTTCTACCGTGCGCTTTTTGGGGAACTTATATAAACCATACCAGTGATGATTTGACCACTGTAAATCTTTTACTTTTTCTATCATTTATTCTTTAAGATTTTTCTAAATTTGGATTAATAAACACTTTTTCCTAAAGCTCATAGTAACATTGTAGGAAAAAGTTGGCAAGAAAATATTGATTATGCCCCAGAAAGATATTTGCATTGATAAGTGTACATTTTGAGTCCAGAATATCTGCAACCTTACCCTAGTCTCACTTGTTGTTTTGGTTAAAATTTCAGACATGCAGCTCTGTCAGCCTTCACAGTCACAATAGAAGTATCCATATTTAAAATTCAAGAACTTTCTGGCAACCAATATGAACAGATTGCTAATTTTTTCACCCTCAAGGGATCTGCATCATTCATATGGTATGTTAAAAAGTGTGGTTTACAAAGTCATCTATTTTCTGTTCTCATTTGCTAGTGTTAATAGATACAATGTTTTTTGTTTATTTGGTGAGATTCCTTCCAACAGAGAACAGCTTTCTCACATTTCTACATTAAATAGCAGTAGCAGAATGTACAGACACATTTCATGTTATGATACTGGACTTCAGAGATCATGTGCTTTATCTTATCAACACAGTTAGACACATGTACCAATCCTGAGCACTGAGTTTTAACAGAAAAATATTTTTTTTTCACTCTATAATCCATTTCACCTTGTGATGGATGAAGTTTTCTCTCCTCCAACACCATGTTTTAATCTTAGACATGGTAGTGTAAATTAAGATTTTCTAAAACTGCACATTTTTTCCCTTATTTCCCAGAGAATGGTAAGCAAAGTTGTGAAACCAAACTCGACCCAGGTCATGCACTTTATTAGTCATCAATCATGTGTCTTTGGACAAGCTACTTCTTCTTTGAACATAGACCTTCACACCTGGAAGGTAGAATAACAGTAACTACCTTATAAATTCATTGTGAAAACTAAAAATATATAAATATAATTTATAAAATTCTAACTGACATATACATGCAATGAAGTAGTTGAAAGTACTATATGAGTAAGGCACCCATCTAGGGAGAGCTTTATGACTCTATCTTGGATCATATCTGGAACATGGGAGGATACTTACTGCCTGTGATCAGCAAATAAAAATAAAGAACATCAGAACTTATGTATATTGGTTATATGGAGCCATATATAAACCTGGGATGAAAGAGAAACATGGGAAATGTATTAAAACTCAGGTAACATGAATTAAAATAGAAAAAAAATTAATGGACCAATTAACAGTGGTTATTCATGTAGGGAATCATAATAGGGGCTTGAGAGAAAAACTATAAAATTACTAAAATGGGGACTAGGAAAAATTCAATTCCAGGAAGACAGATAGTTGTAAAATTGCTGGAATTGTGTTTGCAATATAGGGGAACAGATTTTTACAATCTGGGCTTCTGTTTTTCAAAGCTGGTAGTGCTTCCTACCTAATCCAAAGATTCAGTATAACCTCTGACAGCATTCAAGAGTAGATTTTTTAAAATAAGTTTCTTAGAAGATGATTATATGAGTTTTACCAATCAGTCATGCTCAATGCCAAATGACAGCCCTTGAGTATTACATTCTGGTACATGTTTTCTATTCTTCTCTGCTTTGGTCTTTTCCCTCCCTCCTGTTTCCTGGCATTGTGTGCCTAGTCTTAGCAGCAGTAGATTTTTAAAATTAATCCACAGAATTTCTTTGAGAACCCCTATCTGAGAAAATATGAGAGAAGAAATATGAGTTCTTCCAAGATATGGGCTAGGCTAGGTCTGCCTCTTGTTATTGAGCGTGAAGGAATAAGTTAGGCTGGGTAAGGAGAAAGTCTTGCTAGTCTTGACTGCCCTATTTCACAATTTGAATGTCAGAAGAGTTTCTATTCCCCATACATTTTCCCTTCCTGTGGATTGGAATGAGGTATTTAATGAAAATTATATTGCAAATGTCTCCTTCTACCTATACTCAAGAGATGCTCAGGGATGCTTCTGCGAAGGTGCTTTAGATTTTTATTTAGATCTGCATTAGCCAGGATATATTTACAGACAAAGCTTGAAAAATAGTTTCTGAAATGTCAAATTTATTAAATTTATTAACTCTTTCTGTTCTGTAATCTAAAAATAATGTTTTAAATACCCAAGTGACTTAAAAACTTATAAGCATGGAGGACACATAAATTAGCTCATTGGTTCCAAATATGGAGCAAAAGCTCAGCATGGAAAAGGCATTCCCTTTGGGGTTCTCCTTTCATGGATACAATATGGATATTTCTAAAAGAATTGTGTCTTTCTACTTTCAAAAGAAAAAAAAATTACCGCAAAGTTTCAAGTGTTAAGAAGTAAATGCTAAACTCTTTATAAAAGCCCCAAAATCTGGTTTGTGAAATTGGGTAATCTACTAAGATATTTAATTGCCACAAATTTCCTTTTTTCATTTTTTCCCCTCATTATCAAGGAAATTTTACAGACAAGCTTGTAACCTGACAGTCTGTAATCTTAAACATGTTGAGGTTATCTGCACCTAATTAGCAAATTCAAACCTACCTACACAGGAAGAAGAGAGAAAGGATATAAATTGTCACTTGTCCCATTTTTCAAGGAACCCACAATTGTACAACATCTCTGTTACTGTACTATATCAGGGAAACAAGATGTCTCTAAAGAGTTTGCCCAATGATTTTCTATGGAATAAAAAGCTTTCCACACATCTTTATTGCTTTTCTCATCATTGAGGAAAAAAGACTAAAAATCCAGGGTGGGTGGAAAGGTAAGTGTATAAAGAAGTCCTTTATCCTAACTTTTTTGCAGTTGCTATTTCTCTCGCCTGCCTCCTCCATAAGACCTTGGTTTGCCAGCCACCAACTTACTCTCAATCATTTTCTTAAGTCTGGTAAAAACAGCTGTGGGGAGGAAATGTAGCTTTTCCCTTCTACCCATTTTGGATTGTACTCTGTCTCCATTTGATAATTTAATCACATTACTGAGACATTGGCACAGAATATTTCACAGTTCTCATTATCTGTGGTCCTAATAACATATGGTAATATTTTTCTAATTATACTACCTGAAAAATATTAAAAAGTTCATCTTAATATGACAATTATAAGGAATGCAACTTACCCATACTATTTTCTAGCATAAGGGAGCCACTGGAGATAGGTATAGATTTAATATTTAATATAGATTTTTTTTTATGTTCATTAAAAAAAAATTAAAAATTTCCAAAGTAAATGGACATAGAGAAGATGAAGTTCAATAGATATCAATTCTGCAGAGGTAATGAAAATATATGGATGTATTATTAACAGGGGTCAAGACAAGAAAGGATAGCCACAAAGTACTGAGAAGCTTCAGGGGGATATAACATTTTCAGCCATTAAAAGATATCATGTACAGAAAAACTGCAATTACAGAGAAATCCCATATACCCCACACCTAGTTTCCCTTATTATTAACATCTTACATTGGCATGGTACATTCTTCACAATTGATGAATAAATTCTGATTTATTAACTAAAATCTGCACTTCATTCATTCATAGGTAAATAGGTAGGTAGGTAGATAGATAGATAGGTAGATAGATAGAAGTATTGGGGATTGTAGCCTGGTGTGTTTTACCACTGAGTTACATTCCTGCCTTTTTAATTTTTTTTTGAGACAGATTTTGCTAAGTTGCTTAGGACCTGGCTGAATTACTGAGGCTGGTCTTGAACTTGAGATCCTTCCTTCTGTTTCAGCCTCCTGAAGCACTGAAATTATAAGCATGTACAGGCACATTCAGCTAAGATTCTTTATATCTTTTTGAGTTGATATCCTATCCAAGATACCATATTACATTAGGTCATCACATCTCCTTAGACTCTTATTGGCTGAGACAATTTCTCAGTTGTTCTTTGTTTTTGAGGACCTTAAATTTTCTAGTAGTAGTGGCTATTATTATTATTATTATTATTATTTAGAAAAATCTTCGACTGGAATACCTAACAACTTTTAAAAATAATTATTTACTAGCAATCTTTGTAAAATAATGCTAAGCATTTGGAATAAATAAATGATAGGCTGAATGTATCATTCATGTGTAGGAAACAACATATTAATACTAAGAAATAATCCTTTGGTCTGAAATTTAATACCACATGGCACTATTGTATACCAATCTTGCCCAAAACAAACAAAACAAAAAGCCTATTTGGTTAAATTATTTCTTTGTAAGTGAAATTGATCAAAATATTAGAAACTGATTAATTAGAATTTTAATGAGAAAACAAAATATTTGAATGTTATGTTATTGTGGTAGAAATTAAAGCATGGGGAAATAAAAGATATTTTTAAAAATATGATTAGTCAAGTTTCTGTGAATATAACACAATATCTAAGACTATAAACTTAATAGGAGAAAAGGCTTATTTTGGTTCAGTTTTGCAGGTTTTACTGAATCATTGATTGGCCCATGGATTTGGGCCTGAGACACAATAGCACAAAGTGGTGTGATTGTGTGACAGCAAAGCCACTCACTGCATGGCTAGGGAATCAAAAGACAGTGAGGGAGGATCCAGGATTCCACAATCCCCTTCAAGAGCAATCCCGCAGTGACATAAAGATCTCCCACTATGTCCCATTCATGAAAGATTCCAACACCTCCTGATAGTGCCAAGGGCTGGGGAGTAAATCTTAAACACATGGGCCTTGTTGGGACACTTATCCAATCTATGGCAATGAGTGAGTCCCAAATCACTGTAATCACATTATCTTATTTTCCCACACAATCAGGGGAAGGAATGCAAATATGCAAAAAATAATAATAATAATTCATAGACTGGGATTCAGTATTCTGCTTGAATCAGGACAGAAGTGAAATTA
Organism: Marmota marmota marmota; assembly: GCF_001458135.2. Taxonomy (NCBI): domain Eukaryota; kingdom Metazoa; phylum Chordata; class Mammalia; order Rodentia; family Sciuridae; genus Marmota; species Marmota marmota. The sequence continues at coordinate 29,643,423 of NW_026000037.1, forward strand.
GATTATTCTGCCTGTAGGGCAACAATGTGTTGGAAATGGAGTTATGCTAAACATAACTTTTCCTCAACCTTTATTCAAGGTAGTCGCTGAAAATTCTCTTTTCACACATAATTTCATCGTTCAGTTACCTCAGAGGAAAAGAGTAACAAATACAACCTTGCCAGACAATGAAATCTTTTGAAGTAGCCTTTCCTTTTTTAAAAAATCTAAGTCTACCAGATGTAATTTTATACTAGAAAAACAATATTGAATTCTCTGAAAATAGAAAATTGCTATACAGGTTAACAATATATTGATTAATATATTTTTTTCTAATTCAGAAACATAATAGCTATTTACAAAGCATTTGGTTACATCATTATTATTTTAATTATGGACTTCACAGGGTAATAAAACAATAACCTTTTTCTCAATGGACTACTCCTCACTTTGTATAATTTTACTTTACATATTAGGTTTAAAGAAAAAGATTTGCTATCTTTCTAGTTGTTTTAGACTGCTATATTTTACCATAACACAGAAAACTAATAATTATCAATCCTTGAATGCCTTTTTCTGGAAATTAGTTTCAGAAAAGCAATTTAAAACTTTCTTCATTCTGCTCAATAGACTACAAGATAATATGCTTTTAATTGCAGAAACTGCAGTGCCTGATATTTTCCATTTTTAGTACAACACATTGACTTTTGCAGTCATTATTCAATTTTGTACATTTTTAGAGATATTTACTTCAATGATACTCTATTTCAAATAAATAAAGGAACATCTATTCAGATTCATCCTACAAACATCACTGGATGTTGTCTTTGTGCCAGGATCAAAAGTGCTTGTTAGAGATACAAAGAGGTAAAAGGTATGTTTTCTAACACACCGACAGGACTTTCACAGACCCATAGAGCAGGGGAGAGAACTTGAACAGTAAGAGAAGAGGACCCCTTACTTTGCATGTAGTTGAAGTTACTACACACAGGAATAAAAGACACAGTTAAAATCTATTATAATTATTAATATGAGTAAACTTGTCTGACTCATTCATAATTCTTTAATTGCTATGAAACAAATATGAAATAACATGAACTATAAAATATTAAGCATAAACAATAAAATATTGAGCAAATTTATTAAGCATAAATTGAACCTCAAAAAGTTGATTTCCTGGGAAACTAAATTTTTATGTATTTGCATGACATGAAAGAGAGTCTAGTAATTCAATTAGAATCCAACAAAATAGGTAATTTCATGTGATTCCAGACTTGCAAGGGAAGTTTCCTAGAGGCAATGATATGAACTAAATGGATTTAGGACTGGAAATAATTAGCATGTAAGTACAGAAATGTTTTCTCCCTTCTTATAAGTGAGCTGCTAGGAAGTCCAATTGGGTAATTTAGAAATGAAGTAGGAAGATATTCTAGGTCAAAGGCATTCCCCCCAAAAAATTCATTATTAAAGAAAATTTGAGATTTGAAAGAAGTAAAATTGTTTTAAGGGTAACTGGAAATGGCAAGCAATTCAATATAGACAGGGACGATTTTAAAGTCAGTAAGTAGTCTAAGGTTGACTGGGAATAAGAGCAGGGTTATAATTGAGCTCACAATATGGTTAAGAGTGACTGATGTATAAAAGGATTTAGAAAATAAAAAGGGCAAAGTGAATATTAACAGGGGCAAGGTTAGGAAGAACATTTTCTTATTCAGCATTACCAGGGATGGAAACATGCCCACTCACACACAAATAACTAAAATCCAATTATTTAGCTTATAAATAAAACAATTAACAAAAAATAAAGTTAACAATGTTTCAGGCATTGGCTTTTAGCCACTGAAGAAAATCTAACATGAAAGTGGTAAAATTTGTTCAGCACCCTCAGCCCTAAGTGTCCATAAACTATGTGACCCAAAACTGCAGCAGATTTGCTAAGGTCTTGACATTCTGATCTCTAGAGAAAGCTTTAGGGTGCTCCTTATAAGGTCATTAACTCTTCAGCTTTCTTTTTTCATTGAATGTAAGCCCTCATTTGGTGAAAAGTAGATGTAGCATAATAATAAGTAGAATAACAAACTAAAATCAAAGGCTAGCAAATGGGAAGCATACATAATCAGAGATTTTTTTCATGCAGGAAAAAGCTCAGCTATTCAGAATTCTCCATGAAGCAAAATACAGTGGCTAGGATCAGGAAACCCTAGAGTCAAAGCCCAAGTTGACTACTTCCTGCAGTATGTCCTTGAAGTTATTTACTTCTATGCATCTCTTTTCCTTTATATGAAAATAAGATTAATAAAACTTCTTATAGTATTGAAAAAATGTACAAGAAAACATTTCACACGAATGCTGAAAATATGGCATTTAATAAATGAATCTGCTCTTTTTTTTTGTAGTCATAGTCTATATATTTGAAGTATTGCTCTGTACAAAAAAACTTTTTGCCTTTTGGGGGACAAACATGTTTTTTTTTTCAGTTTTATATATTTTATTTCCTTCTTATGCAGCTTTCTGTGACAACCTTTTAAACTTTCCAGTGTTGGCACCTTAAAACAATGTGCTTTTCTATAACACACCCGTGTATAGGTTCCTTCATTAACTGGTACCAAATTCTTATGCTTTGATTTCTTTCACTTAGCTTTAAAAATATTTTTACTAGTGAATTTTTACTAGTAAAAAATATTTTTACTAGGATTACAAATAATTTGTTAAAAATAATATATACTTGTAATCATATACACACTTCAAATTTTACCTCATTTTCAAAACAAAATATATTCCCCAAAAGTTTAGTCCTCAAGCAAAGATACCTAGAGCACTTTGAAAAAGACTCTTCATCCTCCAGGTGACAAATTTTCAAAAATTATTAATATATAGCCTATTGACTTTTTAAAGAATTTGATTAATTTCTCATTATTGGCATCTGACTTTGTACATCAAGATTAAGTAAGAGCAGTAATTTTCCCTTGTACCTGTAGCCATTTATAATCAACATGATCATAGAGTTAAGATTCAAATAATATGCATAGTAACTTTCAGTCAAATTCAAAAAAACATGTTATAAAGTAGAGAGGGTGTTGGTAGGTTGGCTGATATGAATAGTTGCTATGCACCCAAAATACTTCTTTTCCAAGCACATATGTTAGGTGTTGAGTCAGGAATACAATTTAAGGAATGATTATATAATTGTTCAAAGCATTGCTGGAAAGGAAAATTCAATATTCTCACTAAAAACAATTAATATAATGAATATGATGCTTAAATTTCTGGTATGGTTTTTATAACTTGTCTAATAATTAAAAATAAAGATTTTTTTTTCAATTTAGCTAGGGTTCAAAATAATAAGACATCTTTACTGCATAGGCATCTGCCTAAAATGACACTTATCTGACATTTTTACTTATACGGAAAGGCATCTGATAAAAGTTTTTTTCAAGTTAAAATGGCTATCATACCAGCAAAATTCCTCAGGATTACTTTTTTTTTTTTTTTTGGTAAAATGTCATTCAGGAGTTATTTATTATATATTAGATATGAACTATATTCTGATTTTTAATAAAAATATAACCACAGGCTTCATCTTATCTCTTGCATCATTGAAAATACGATACAATTGAGAATATTTTTTTCCATAAGCAATTAGTTTTCTTAGAGGACTTTTGTCGAAAATGTAGTAAATATTCAGATATCTTTGGTCCACTAGATAAGCATTATACCTGGGAGGCCTATTTGCTTATAGCATAAATTGTATGACAGAATCTAAAATATGAAGCCTAATGAAATCTTTGCAATTACTTTTGTAAAATTAGCATAACAATAACACTGTAGCATGTCTGAGATATTTTTGAAAAAAGGTATAGTTCATTCTCAGCAACAACAAAAACAGGCAACTGAAATTGAGTAATGTGTTAATAATGCAATAAGCATGAGAAAATCAGTTTTTAAAAATAAAATGCTTATTAAATATTAGGGTACAAATTAGTACAATTTTGCAAGCTTAAGTATCAAAAAAAAAAAGAAGAAGAAAGAAAGAAAAAAGAAAAGAAAACAATGGATTGTATTTAGAACTATGGAGAACACAAGGCCACTGATTTGGTATTCCTAGAGCCAGGATGACAAGCAGTTTGTTAATGTCAATTTAAATGTTTTATTAAAAAATTTAACACAATTAAGAAAATTATGGACACTTGTGAATATTTAAAAGCTCACTTAAATTAACGGAGTGGAACTGCTTATAAGCCAAGGTTTCTAAGACACCTAATTAAAGCCTTGGTTAGAGGCTAGTTAGTGACAATGCTTTAATGACCAAAGAAAGTACACAGTCATCGAAAGGTGACCGTTGCAAGACACTGAAGTGACCACAAAGGACAGAATAACTTTCCACTGTGAATGATATTTCTTCTATATTGTTTAAAAATGAATATTGTCATACAGATGAAGCTCTTACCAATTTTTGGAAGCAGCATAACAGAAAACTCTAAGAAAAGCACCGTACCTTTCTGATGCAATGCTGTGCATCCAGCATTTACAACTGAAAACAAGAAAAGCCCATTAAAGTTCCATCCATCACTTAGTTGTGTGTGCATAAGTATTTGTTTCAGACTTAAAAAGAGGAGATTAAAAGTGGGTACCCGTACAAATCAGTTCAGTTAACTTTTTATTCACTAGTAAAAATGTTTCTAAAGATGAGAGTTAAGCTTCTTCCTTTGATTGTAGCTCACACTGCTCTCACTAAAAAACATGCACTATTTATAATAAATAAATAAATGAAGCCAATTAAACCCAATAAGAGTCTCAGGATATCTGTGCCAGCAGTCAACTATTGTTTGAGAGAGTAGCCTTAATAAATCCTAGATTTCTATTTTCAAATGTAGAAATTGGGCACTGCTTTCTTCCTAAAAGAGTGTCCTTTAGCACATATTCATAGAAAGCTCATCCTTCTCTTCAAGAAAACTGAACTATAACGCTTTGTTATTTCTAATTTATTGCTTTCTTGTAATATATCAAAAGATGCCACTGTTGAGAAATAGCTTCAGTTAATGTAAAGTTGCAATGCAAGAAAAACTACAGGCCAATGACTCCTAAATCTTCTTAATGACATTCACCCATCTACCTTTTCCTACTACCCAGTGGGAGAAATAAGAAGCAATAACCCAGAATTGGAAAGGAATGGACATGAAACATTTACCGTTCGTTTTCATAAGATTACATGACTATTCACATAAGTATGATATATACTGGATATTTTAATTTGACCTATTTTGGTAGAACATGTAGTAAGGTTGAAATGATTTTATTTATAGGCCTCATAAGAAAGTAGCAATTGAAGTAACTTTAAATTGAGTTTACATCTGCTTTAGCAAGAATGATTTGGATCATTGATATTTAAAGGGTGCCATATACCTTAAAATCCATTTGTTGAGTAATTAGAGTCCAAAACTTTAAACAAAATACATCTTTGAATGCTGAAAACTTCACCTAATGTAGATAAATGTTGCTCTTAGGAAAAAGAAGATCAGAAGCTTAGTCTAATCTAGTGACAGATCTTCTGGATTAAAAAGAAATCAAGTAATGTAAGCATAGGTAATCATTATTTATGGCATTTTTTAGCATAACAAAGCTGGGCTGCCTGGGTTTGCTTGTGCAACATAAACCTGAAATCTATAGATATATGGGGCACAGGTCTCTGAAAAACGCCTCATGTTGTACAGCTATTATAGAATAAAATGGAGGTGTTTCATTACATGAGTAGCTTGCTCTGTGTATGTGACTCCTCATTTGAAACCTTATCTCTTAAATGAGTCAGAATATATCATATAAAAGCTAATGGGCCTGGTTGGAGGTCCTCAACATCTCATTGCTTCTCTGGTTTCTCACAAATACCCTAAACCTTGAAATTGTTAGTGAGTTTCAATAATGGCTAAGATCTCTTAGTCATGTGAGTCTAATTTGTTAAACTAATTCTGTGTATTAGTTACTATATTTACAGGATTTCCAAGTACTGTGTGGTAATCAGCCTTTCCTGCAGGTTATACAAAATCAACAAAATAATTTACCAACATCACATGTTAGACATCCTAAACCTCATTTGGTACATTATTAGAAATTAATATTTACTCAATTGGGAAATCGTATGACACCCTTTAAAGATGAGAAAAGGGATTTGCTTTTCTTATGCTTTTGAGAAAAATCCTTGCAGTTTGAGCCTGCCAATGGATATTATATCATGCTTGAAAATAAATTTGATATCAATTTTGAATCTTAAATCTTTGCATAACTCTTGTAACTTATTCTTGGGGAATCAAAGGAAATCACAACAGTAAAATTAAGATACTAGGGCTGGGGATGTGGCTCAAGCGGTAGCGCCCTCGCCTGGCATGCGTGCAGCCCAGGTTCGATACTTAGCACCACATACAAACAAAGATGTTGTGTCTGCCGAAAACTAAAAAATAAATATTAAAATTCTTTCTCTCTCTTTAAAAAAAATTAAGATACTAAAAATGATTTAAATACCTTACCACAAATGAAGACAAAATGAAAAAAATAAATTTAAGATTATGAATACATAATCAGAAAAAGCTGCCCCAAATAAACTAATATCAAACAAAAACTAGAAGATAGCCTAATTATAGCACTAAAAAAATCACTAATTTAACAACAAAATTTTCTTAGCTTCATAATCACCTATTTCCAAAACATTTTATTCCTTTTAATCAATAAAAATCAATTTTATAATTAATTTCAAAAATACCTAACATTATTCTAATTCTATTATTAATCTACACTTAGCATTTTTTCTTTTAAGGATACCATTTTTCTTCTATTTTTATTGAAATTTTAAAAATTTAGTATTTATTCCCCATGCTTCTAAAGATCTCTGTGTGCTTCTCTGTCTCATCATTTATCTCTGTACATTTTAATTGTCTTGTCACCAAGTTAGAGATATGAACCAGCTTCTGGCACCTAGCTCAGAAACTGTCAAATAGCTATCCAATATGAACTCAAACAACAAAACCAGTGATCTTACAAATGCACACACACACACACAAATACACACACATATATATATTCAATATATATATTCACACACACACACACACACACACACACATATATATATATATATATATATATATATATATATATATTTAAAATTATCTTTCACAATTATAGAGAAATAGATAAATATTCCTGGTTGAATGAATTTAACTCACAAGTGAAACTCTGGCTGTAAAGGAGTATGAGATGATATGTTTACACACACACAGACACACACACACATACACACACACAGAGTTATTCTAACCTTTCCAGTGCAGAAAAACACACTTGAAGAAGCCACAGTGATCCTGAGGAGCAATCTTCTATGTTTTCCAAACTATGCTATTCACCCTGTACATCTGGCCCTAATCCCTGCCATTTCTGAATCCTGCAGGACATTGTCATGCACACAGGAAGAAACTGGGTCTCTGATAATGGAAGTTACTTGCCTAAGATTATAGAGTGAGCAAATCCTAGTTAATACAACTTTAAAATTCTTCTGTTCATTTTTAAAATATCTGTTTATTAAATTTGTGTTTTGTTTTTTAAAATAGGCTTGAATTAAATTAAACTGTCATTTGTAATAACACAGATTAATAGGGTCTATGAAAATTTAGTTCTTTTAATGATCACAACCTAAATTAATATATGAAAATATATTCATTTTTGTAAGGAAAGAGAGGTAGGGGAGAATTGTAACATACTACTACATAGTTATCTAATTAAAAGAGCTGGTTACAAAAAGAAAATCAAATCTAACACTTTAAAAAATAGATGGTCTTCTAGGTTTACTAGATCATGTTGTCCAATTTTGGGGATCATATAAACCACTGAACCAAAGGATGGGAGATATTTAGTAATTTTCTTGAGATCACAGCTCTAGTATCTGATGACTTTGGGAATAATTACATTAGAAAGGTTTGAGAGATACACTGATGACATAGAAATATAATCTTATGTAAATTTTTATTAAAGTTCAAGGGAAGATTTTCATTATGTGTTCATTATTTCATTTTTAATATGTGTATATCACTTTGCCCACATGCAACTTTTATTACATAGTTATTATGATTGAAATATGAAAGAAAAGTTTATAATCTTTCAATCTTCATTGGAGTAAATAGAATTTCCTAAAATTCCTCAACCTCCCCCCACATCATAATATCATAGTATAAATTCTTTTGTTGTTGTTGTTTTAATTGAACCTCATTTGAAGAGAGAGAATTAAGTTAAGACGGGGATCTGGATTAAGGTGGGACCTTATTCAATAACTGGTGTCCTTCTAAGATGAGGACATATATGCACAGAGGAAGGCAGATGCAGGAAATGCCACATTACCATAGGTATGCTAGATTATTGGAATAATGAATCTTCAAGACAGACAACACCAAGGATTTCTTAAAAAAGACAGAAAGAATATTTTCTTAGTGTTTTCAGAGGAAGCATGGTCCTCCAGTATACTGACTTCACACTTTTAGCCTTCAAAAATATTGTAATAAATTTCTCTTGTTTTAAACCATACTGTTGATGACACTTTGTTACAACAGCCCTGAAAAAGAAATAGACCTCTTAAAGATAAGTTACCTAAATAAAAAGATTGATAGATATATGCAAATACATACATAAAACTACATATAAATACGTACCAATTTGAAAACTTTGTGAAAATGACAATATTTGCTAATAGAATACATGTTTTATTAAACTATTGCATTTCATATATTTTTTCTATGTAATATTTTTAATCAGCTTGTATAATAAAAATCTGCAGAAATATATTTGTCAAAAACATTAGTTCACCAGCTGGGGTTGTAGCTCATTGATAGAGCACTTGCCTCGAACGTATGAGGCACTGGATTCAATTCTCAGCAACACATAAAAATAAATAAATAAAATAAAGGCATTAAAGAAATTGGTTCATAAAATTTTAACACTTATTTTTAGATTTTATGAAAATGATAAAGCAATTTATGTATTAAAATCTGCATTCAGATTTAATTAGCAGTTTTTAATTTTGTATGAAATTAATTTTTATACACACATTCTCACTGTAAATACAATTATTTTTCTATATTATCTTGAAAACAATTGTGAATGAAATGTAGATCTTTAAATACTATCTATAAAGAAGCAGTGAATCTAAAATAGAAAGATTGGATTAAAGGAATTTTTAGCTTGATTCCTGACTTAAAATAAGTGTTTCTTTTAACTTTAAAAATGAGAAATTTTTAAAAATAAGAGTCTTAAAAGTTCCTTAACCATGTTGGAATAAAGCATTGCCTTTTGTGAAATGAAAAATTTAGTAGATAACTAATCATGCCAATTGTTTTAGGATAGATATTCATTTTTAATGCATAATTCAAATGAAAACTACCAAATTACAGAAATAACACATGAAATCCTTGGCTTATGAGCAGTAGGGGAAAGCTAAAGGATGGTAATAAACATAAAACTTTTAGAAGAGATAACTTAAAGGCTTTTCCCAATCATATTAGGAAATTTCTTCCTATTCTAATTCTCCTTATTTTCTGTTGGGGAAAAAATGATTCAAAGAAATAAGAAAATGAGAAAGGACATGATATCCTGAAGTTTTGAAAAATGCATATAATATTATTGAAACTTTTGTAGATTAAATAGGAAACTGGGTAGAATAATTTGCAATTAAAATTGAAGAAAGCAAAAACCATATAGAAATTATATAAACTGTTAAAATCATTTATTATTGGTTTATTTCTGTTATTATATAGTTTTTTGGTATCCTTTATTAAGAAATATGATTTTAAATAGTTTCTTCTTCCTCTCCCTTTTTTCCTCATCATAAACTTATTAAAGATTTGTAAGTACAATGCATAAAATGTATTTTACATTCACTGGTTTCTCATTCCTGTTTGTTTTTTATATGCAAACATATTCTACATAACCATAACATAGCTATGAAAATCAGAACAATATCTTTATATGTTACTAACATCTAACTATAAAACTCTATTTTGGCCTGGTCAATTGCTGCCAATAATGCCTGACATAATTCAAAATTACATGTTGCAATATCTCTCTTATCTCTTTTGGTCGGTAATTTTTTTTTAATTGACACTTTTCCAGATTGCAGACCACTTGTTCTTAGTATATTTTTCAACATGGTTTTATCTACTGTTGATTTAGAAATGCATTTAGAATTGCAACTCTAGTGGGAACATCCTGTGAGTGATGCTGTGTTCTTCTCACTCTGTCCTATCATATGGCATATGATCATCACTTGTCCCAGATTGATAACATTTTATCATTAATTTAAGATAGTATCTCCCAGTTTCCTCTACTACAAGAAAATTATTTTCTCATTATAATTATTGATATTCTATGTGAAGGAACTTGGAAACTATGTGAATGTGCTAATCCTCATTAAAATATAGAATTTAATCTTTAGATCGTTATATTCTCATTGTTTCTTTTTTATTTATTGGATTCTATTCTCTTACTATCTATATTTATTTGAATCTCAAATTATTGTGACTTTAGCCAGTAGAACCTTTCTTAAAATTAAATTTTGTACTCTTTTGTGATATTTAGTTGTCTTTTAAACACCCTTGCCCATTGTTAAAGTTAAAGTTGTTTAGGTTCATTTTATACTGTCCCTTCCCAAGATATGAAACCACCCATTTCTGCAATTCTATTTCTTTTAATGCAAAATGGTACTTTAAAACAAATATCTCTGTACTAGATAGGTTTGTTGCTTTTGAATAAACAATGGTCTCCCAGGACCACAGTGAGTAAAACTTAGAAATACATATGATTTTTAGATTGGTAGGTAGGTAAGTAAATAGATAGACAGATATATCCATAGATAGGCACCTCTATCTCTATTTAAAAAAAAAAAGAAGAGATCATGTGTTCACACAAATACCTCTAATTCTAATCCAGTACTTCAGAGTTTATTCTAATGTTCTCCCTCTCCATATGTGTATCTACGATCTTCAGCAGTGAGAAGCATATATTCAATTGTATTTAATATATTTACTTATTTAATGAAGTCCCCAAGTAACAGGTATACCTGTGCTGTTCCCCTTTTCCCTTTGTAGACAATTTTATCTCCCTGCTCAAAATCGACATGCTGCTTAAGGTCCCTAAACTACTAGAAAGCCCTCCCTGTATTGATTGGGTTCTGAAATCCCACACCAATGTTTTCCTCCATGGGCATATAGTTCTGGTAGGAGTATAAATTGTTTATAAAAACAATCTGTTATATTCATAAAAAATTTAAACTGAACTTTTCCTTAAAAACCTTTTCTTGCTAGGAATTTAGCATACATAAATATTCTCACTTGCATACAAAGATGTAGATTTTAGAATAGCTAGAAATGACAAACAACATAAAAGTTCATTTTGGGAAAGGGAGGGTTTTACATTCACACACACACACACACACACACACACACCCTTATTTGACCATAGGTACCCATTAAGTTAGTGATAGAAGAAAGCATTCAAGATATAAGCTCAAAAAATAAAATAACTATAGGAAAATGACAATTGCAAACATAATAGAACTGCAGCTAGGCAGCTAGGTAGAGGAAGGGAGCATATCAAAATAAAAACAGTCTCAGGAAAATATCCTGAGTGCTCACACAGCTGTGATTTTGATAGACCTACAAAGCACCTGTATTCCTATCAGCCAGATTAACTCCTTCCGGCTTAGTTTCAATTCTCTGCCTCTGGCTGTGTTATACCCTTCTTCTACCTGGACCACCATGATCCATGATCTCTTGTCCATGCTCCACAGACCTTCACTCCCTGGAAAACCCAAGGTTGTCTCCCTGTTGGCAAAGCCTTTCACCTTGGCATTGGAGCAGGACTTATTTGTTCCACCTGAAAATGCTGAGTTCTCTGAAATATTTCCTTTTCTCTGAGGTAAACAAATATGCAACATAAATCATTCTAAAGCAAAATTATCCACTTTGCTTAGTTTAGTTTGAGCTGATAAAGGTACAATAGTATTGCTCTTCTCAGACTATATTTGCATATAAATAGATCCCTTTCATATCTAACTTCCTCATCACAGCAAGGGCAGAGGCATGTAGGGAAGGCTAACTGTGCCTTCAGACTCACTTGGACAGGTACCATTCTACAAACCTTTACTGCATTGTGTTAGGTACATTCTTAAATAAGGAAAACAAAACATCTAATATGCATCCAGCAAAATATAATGCACATAAAACACTCCCATGCTTATTCTTTGACACTACTTTAAATACTGCTTTAGTCCTTGCATTAATAGCATGACAACTTGAGGAAGTACCATCTCGCTAGAGCCTTGGAGTCTTGATTTCACATGCAACTGAAACTTTTCCTTTCCCAAGTTTTAAAATATGGAGTGGAAGGTTCTATAGAAAATCTTAGCCAGATTCAAAACATAAAATCTTTATTCTAATTTGCAGTCCTCTCCTTCACCCTCCTTTCAAGTTCCTTTGGCATATTGGAACATCTGTTTTCCACCCTCGAGAGCATAATATTATATCTAACTATAGTGTTAGCGGTTCAGAGAAATATAACTTTCCCTGATGTATCTATAATTGAACAAATTTTCTATGTAAATCTTTCATTCCACCCATTGGGAAAAATATAGTTCCAACAATCCAGGGAAGCTTCATCCAGATAAAGGCTTTCCTTTTCCTATTCAAGAATGTAACTATATTCCAAGGGGTTTAGAGAGGATTATGACATTGATGTGAGTTTTGAGGGAGGACATCCCTGGCTTCATGCATGGTCATATCAATCTAAGACATAAACATTGAAACAGCATCAGTTCCATTAATTCTGTTACTGTGGTTCCCTGTAGGCAATTGCAGCGTGTTATATGTCCTGACAAAACATATCATCAGATTTCACTCTTAACTCCTCCTTGCTACCCCTTGGCCACAGGAGGCATATCATTGTCCTCAGCTTTTAGAGCCCTACCAAGCCCACTTCCAACAGTGCCATCTTCACCCAGTGGATTCGAGAGCTTCACTGAAAGGACGAGGTCCTTGTCCCTGTACCTCTAAAATGTCCTAAATATATCTAGAATTTTTATTTCTTAACACTTCTGAGCAGAACGTTAGTAGGGAAGAGAGAATAAAATTTCTTCTCAGGATTGAACATACTGGGTGTTTTTATTACTCTTTCTTTTCTCCTCAGATTATGTGGCTTTTAACCAGTCCTGGTAAAGGCAGAGCATTATGTTAGGTGAAATGTAATGTTAGGTGAAAAATATTTAATATTTCTCAAGCTTAAGACACAGACTTACACAACTGGTTGAGATGTATGTGTAATCTCACATATGATCCATATGGGAAAAAATATTTAGTATTTCTCAAGTTTAAGACACAGACTTGGGCTAGGGATGTGGCTCAAGCGGTAGCGCGCTCACCTGGCATGTGTGCGGCCTGGGTTCGATCCTCAGCACCACATACAAACAATGATGTTGTATCCGCCAAATACTAAAAAATAAATATTAAAATTCTCTCTCTCTCTCTCTCTCTCACACACACACACACACACACACACACTCTCTCTCTCTCTCTCTCTTTAAAAAAAAAGACACAGACTTACACAACTGGTTGAGATGTATGTGTAATCTCTCACATATGGAACAGATTACATATGTTCTCACATATGTTACATATGTGTAAGTCTGTGTCTTAAGCTTGAGAAATACTAAGGTCTCAGACTTGATATGTTCTAACTCTTTCTTCTTCTGAGGCAAAGTATTATATCTGTCAGTGTTGCCATTATCGGGAAGAATAACTGGGTCATCGAAGAATGAAGAGAAAAATTCCAATGGGTAATTCTTTAAAATATTGCTTCACACGTAAAGAATTCCTGAAACATCCAGTAGCAAACTTTTCCCCTGTTACCCCTTGTGACTGCTGATGTTTATGCTCCTTCTCAAAGGTACTTGAAAACAACAATAATAACTAGAGAGAGTGATTCATAGCTTTCAAACTGAATATTGCAGAAAAAAGACAAGGCTAGCTCTTGCTCTGGAAAGTTTAGATACCTTGAAAACATTGTTGCTTTCCTCTACCCACTTTCCTCCACCAGTACACACAACATCTGCAACAAGGACTGTGATGATGAGGGCAGAGGTAAAAATCAACCACATGCACAGTTGATCTCTTCTTTTTTCTTTAATACGCCAATTCCTAGACAACAATTCAGATTCAGATTTACATAATTTTCAGAAGAGAGGAAATCTAGTCTTCCTAATCATTGACCCCGATGACTTCTCTTCTGTTGAAATATTTAGTCATATGTATTAGATATTATATGAGATATCAAGAGTGGTTTTCAAATCTAAAATAATTAAGATAAGATCCTTTCTGTAGGGCTTTCCAGGCCTATTTGAACTGTGTGAAAAACTCAAAGGGATAATCAGAAAAATTCCTAGAAAATATTAGTAACTTCACACCTATATCTAAAGAGTAGAGCAAATGGCATAACACAGATCAAGGAAGCTAGAAATTTGTATTCTAACATTTACAGGATCATATATGGTTCCAAATAATTCAGTCTTTCTTGTTGGGACATCCAAAAATAAATACTCTAGAATAAATCCCCCATAATACTGTTACAATTCATTTTCACACATTTTTAGTAGTCTTTGGTAAGAAATGCTTTCTAATCTTATAATAATCAACATATACCAGGCATAGTGGCCCACGGCTGTAATCCCCATGGCTCAGGAGGCTGAGACAGGAGGATCCAAGTTCAAAGCCAGCCTCAGCAAAAGCAAGGCACTATGCAACTCAGTGAGATCTTGTCTCAAAACAGGGCTGGGGATGTGGCTCAGTTCTCAAGTGCCCCTGAGTTCAATCCCTGGTACACCCCCTACCAAAAGAATATATATATATACTTGAACAATAAAATTATAGCCTTCCTTTTTACAGAAAACTTTTATAAAATAAGTGACAAAATTTGCAAACTAATGTTTGCCATGTACGTGACAATTTAAAAGTCTAAATATAGAGTAAGTTTCATAAGTCAATAACAAGATCAACAGTTCAATAGAATAAAGAGAAGAATTTTGCCTTATGAATATT
Source organism: Marmota marmota marmota (assembly GCF_001458135.2). Lineage (NCBI taxonomy): Eukaryota > Metazoa > Chordata > Mammalia > Rodentia > Sciuridae > Marmota > Marmota marmota. Next base: position 29,658,518 of record NW_026000037.1, read on the forward strand.
TGATGCCTACTACTAGAAAATGTGGGTGCTTGGGTGGTTTTAGGAAATGCTATATACCAAGGTTTGCACTTGGGAAGCACCTGAGAGCTCTGGAGATGTAAAGTATTAAGAAGAAGAGGTAGAAAATGAGTCTAGGCAGGGCATGACAAGAGCAAGTGAATTCCAGGAATCTTTTATTCTCTATTCCAATGTGTAAAAGACTCATATTTTAGGCAAGAAGCTTATCAATGGCTAACATAGGTCACTTGCCTGGCCTTGTGAATAGGGATGGGTGGGCCTGAAGGCTGGTGAAACTACCACTGGTAGGAGAAGGAGATGATAAATAAAGTTGATCAGGATGCTTGTGGGAAATGGAAATTAGAAGACTGTGGGTATGGCTCAGGTAGAGAAGCTTGCCTAACCTGCAGAGAGCTCTGGCCTCAATACCCATCACTGTACCAAAAAAAAAAAAAAAAGAAAGAAAGAAATACAAATTAATACTAAGCAACCAAAAGTAACAAATTTTCCACAAAAGAATATGGGCAAGCAAAGCATTTTATTTAAAAAAATGTAAACAGCCAGCAAAATAATAACAATGTGCTCCAATTATTCCCAGCAACTCAGTAGGCTGAGACAGGAGGATTGTGAGTTCAAAGCCAGCCTCAGCAATGGTGAAGCACTAAGCAACTCAGTGAGACCCATTCTCTAAATAAAATACAATATAAGGCTGGAGAGATGGCTCCGTGGTCGAGTGCCCCTTGAGTTCAATCCCTGGAAACAAACAAACAAAAAAAAAAACCACATAGTTTTTATACATGAGAAAATAATAAAAATATTTAAAATACTTCCCAGAGGTAGGAAGTGAAACCTCTTATAAGTTATACATGGAATGTAAAACATTGCAAACTTTTCTAAGGCCGATATAACTAAATGTGTATACCTTCTGGTTTAGCAACTTCATTTTTACTGTCTTTAAGACAAGGAAGGAAAAGAGGGAAAACCAGACATTATGCTAATGAATTAAAAGTATTGTACTTCCAAATCCACATATGGAAAGATGTGCATAATATATTTTATGTATAAGAATGAGTGATAAATAGTAGGCATAGAATGATTTAAATTATGACAAAAAATTACATAGTGATATAAGCTTAGATTGAGACAGAGACAAAAACTTACATAGGGATTTCTGTAAACATTGAGACAATTCTAATGTTTACTTATGTCTTTATGTGTTGACAGTATTCTTTCAGTCAGGGTCACTCTCTTCCCCCCACTAAACATTTTACTTGCATCTTCCTCTAATATGTGCTCCATTTGGTTTCCAAGATTGATATTGAGAAATAACAGTCAGTGTAAGGGGCATTAAAATCAGGCAAGTTTTGGCTACAGTGAGAATGTTTAGAAAACCCATTCAGAGATCAAATAAGCTTTGAATGAAATTTCTTTTATTCATTTATTGTGTCTTTTCTTTGCTCTCCTGAGTTCTTTTCTAGTTCCTTTTCCCTTTGATGACTCACTTCATTTCTATTTTGAAATTTCTACTTTCTTATGTATTTCTTCATGCTTTATTCTTATTTCCACCCCCACCCCTACTTCATTTCCTAAACTAGGGTTTTTGTTGTTGTTTTATATAATTGTATCAAATGATAAAAATTGAGCTTTTTTAAAAAATTACATTGACCTCAGAAGTGTGTGAAAAATATGAGTTTTTTCTAAAATAGATTGTTTAGAAATATCGAATCAGACATGTTGCATGAAGGTCAGGGAGGCCAAGTGTCAGAACTTCAGCAGATTATTCTAGTTCTTGTGGAAAAGAAAAGGGGAGAAACAGGAAAAGGAAAGGGAGGGGAGAAGGGAAGAAGGGGAGGAAAGAGAAGGGGAAAGATCCCTGTAAGAGAGAAGACTCCCATAGAAGAAGACCTTGCCCACTTGCTCCCCATGGACAGGAAGGGAAATTACCTGTATTGGTGACAGCAGAACAGGAGTCAAAGGAAACAACCCTATTTCTGGCTTTGAACTCACAATCCTCCTGTCTCAGCCTCCTGAGCTGCTGGGGAAAAAAATGGAGCACATTATTATTATTTTGCTGTCTGTTTGCATTTTTTTTTTAATTTTTAATAAACTGCTTTGCTTGCTCCAGCCTGGGTGCACTTCTTCTCTTGGAACTTTGTTGCTTTCATGAAACTGACCCTTAGTTAGTGGTGCTTATTCCTCATGCTCAAAAGATGTGTTAGGTCATCTCCATTACCAGCCTTTGTCTTCTAGCAAAGTAGTATCTTCCCTCTGCCAGCACAGTTTCCTTTTGTCTATCCTGTTTGGGAAATGAACTGGAAGGGAATGAAGGATATTAACTCATTTTAACTCATTGGAAAGGCATGTGTTGGAGACGCTGGGAAGTCAAGGTTAGCTGAAGAGCGTCATGAAGGAAGAGATGAAGAGAGTGGGGGCAAATATGATGAGGCAAGTGGGCTTTTGTGAGACACTTTCATGAGCCACTCAGAAAAGGAAATCTAGGCAGCCAACTCCTGTGTGACATGAATGGGAACAAAAGACCTCCGCTAGGACTCAAACAATGAATTTTTGTTTACTCCATTGCCAAAATACAATTTCTGGCAGTAAATTCCTTCCATCTGAGACACAAACAGTGGTTAATGTTTTTTTGACTGTCACATAGTCTCATTGTGGGAGACCAGTGTTAGAAACAGACATAAAAAGAAATGTAATCATACATTTTCAGATGAAAAGAAAATAACTTCAAAAGCCATAACAAGGGGATTCACTTTAGGTCATGGGAGGATAATGGCATATTGCAATGCAAAATTTCATTTATTTCTACTCTTTCCTCAGAATTCCTACTTACTTGGAGGCTTCGATTGCTACTGCACAGTCAGTGATTCCCAAATCTTCATTCCTTGTTCCAATTTCTCCCTCATGCTCTAGTTCTTTTTCTCTTACATCCTGGATATTTTTTACTTGTTTTTGTCTCAGATTCAACATGTTCAAAACACTTATCACCTTCCCCTCTGTCGAAGTCTATTTGTGCTGTTTTAAAAAAAATAATTGAGACTAGGTAATTTATAAAGAACAGGAATGTATTTGCTCACAGTTCTGGAAACAGGTATGCATGGTATCAAGGTTTCAGCATCTGGCGAGGGATATTTTTCTGAGTCATAACATGGCAGAAAAGAAAGGGAACCCACACTCAAAAGTCGTTTTATTAACATACTAAATACCCACATAAAGGTGGCATCCTCTTGGTCTAACCACTTCTTAAAGGTCCCAAATCTTACTACTGTTAGGATGGCAGTAAAATCTCCAGATGAGTTTTGTAGAGAACAAAAATGCTCAAACCCTAGCACCCTGCTTTTCTGTGTCCCATAAGTGTACACCAATCAGCCTCTACATTGTCTTGTGAAGCCAAAAACTAACTGATTTCTTATGTTAGACACTGCAATAACCTCAGATAATCTTCAGAAGCTATCTCATATGAACTATAATTTGACATACAAAGTCATCTATAAATGACCTACACCATTTAAAAAAATAATTATTTTTTTAGTTGTAGTTGAACACAATACCTTTATTCCATTCATTTAGTTTTATGTGGCGCTGAGGATCAAACCCAGGGCCCTGCATGTGCTAGGTGAGCGCTCTACCGCTGAGCCACAATCTCAGCCCGTACCTACACCATTTTTAAATGTAATCTCCCAACTCCTCCCAGATCTAACTCTTTCTGCTTGCCTGATTTTTGTACAGTCAGTTCTCTTCAAGGAACATATCCTATTTTTACTTTTTCTATCATTATCTTAAGTTTTATATCTCTGCAAAGGAATTCCTAGTGCTTCTTGAATGATATAATTTCCCTGTTCAAACTTCCTGTGATTCTCACATTCTACTTTTTCTTAATGTTTGGAAATCTTTTACTCATCTGTGTTTTCCTCAGGACATATAGTAGGTGCTCAGCACTGCACTTGACTTCCTCTCTCAAGGAAGTTCAATAAAGCAGACAACACAATTATAAATGGCAGCATCCACTGAGTGACTCATGGTGGAACTCTAGCTTGAGAAGCCTGTGTTGCAAGGGTTAATTAGACATTGTATTGATGTGGTGAAACTTGTGAAATGTTTTTCTCTCAGAGCAAGCTTAATGATTAAATACTTTACACTTCAGAACTGCATCATTGCACATGCTGGAACGAAGCCAGGGAATCAGTTAAGCAGATCTTTAGTTTAACCTTGCTACACTTTCAGAGAGAGAGATCATTTGACAATCTGAAAACTTCCCTAGGTCAGTCTGTTTCAGCAATGCTGATAGCTGGAAAATCCACCATGCACAAAATAGAATACACAGTAGAACTCTATTCCCTGAGATCTTTTCCTATTTTTTTTTATTGAATTGTACTTGTACAGTAAAATCCGTTATTTTAGTTTTCATCAAGTAACACCTTAAAAACTTATATGAATACAGTTCAAACCTCTCTAGAAACCATCAGATACTTAAAAATGACATTTTCTTTAGATTAACTTTCTTTTATAATGGAAGAACAGTAATGTTCATATTCTATAACTGGCAAAGAAAAGAAGATTGGAAACTGAAGATGTTGTTCATGTGTGCAGTTTGCTGGATTTATCAGAGGAGTCTTATAAAATGTCAGAGCATTTAATCAGATCAGGTAAAGAGAACAAACTTGAATTTCTTGATTCTTTTACCAAGGGGAACAGGGAGGTGGTACAAATTAATCATTTGGGTTCCTTAGGCCATTAATTTTCAGCACAATGAATTTCCTCTGACTAGGAAAGTAATCTGAAATGTGTAATAATTTTTTAAATACCACCAAAGTTTGGCAGTGATACAATACACTCTGAAAACCAAAATCCAAGTCTCAATCTCAGATTGCACAACATAAAAATCCCTTGGTAAAGACTACAGAGAAGAGATTTTATGTTCAATTAAGTCAAAAAGGCCTTTTAATCTATTTCTCTTACTCTCTGATTGTTTTTATCCTATTTCCTGGGTTTGGCTTTTATACAATTCTTGGAAGAAAAATGAAGAAAAAACAAATAAATAATTTTTCTTGATAACAATTACACAAATATGCTTAATGATTTGCTGATCATATAATAGCATGAAAACAACTTGAAAAAATTGAATAGTAGAAAAGGAATTTTAAAATATAATAGAAGAGACAACTATATATCCTCACTTAGTTTTTTTATAGAGAGATGGTATCTATGCCAAATAAGTATATTCCATGGCAAGAATTTGTGGAACTCCAGTAATATTGCAAATTTGAAGTTTGTTATTTTTATTTATATGAAGCTAATTTAATTATTAATTTATTGACAAAGAAAATAACTCTTTGCTTTTCAAATGAGCTTGGTGATATTTTTTAGTACAATTTCTCAGACTTATATAGACCAAAGAAGAGATCCAGACCCCAAATCAAAATAAATAATAAATAAATAAGGTAACCATGAAAGGCATTCCAATGAACTTCCTATGTTGTATTTTACTTTTCATAAATTTATAGGAGCAACACTGATTTATCCCTGTTATGGAATAGACTGCATACAGTGTCTCCCAAAAGTTTACATGTGAGATAGTACTAAATCTTTCAGAGATTAAATGATTGGATTATAAGAGCCTTAATCTAATCAGTGTGTTAATCCACTGATAGGGATTAACTGGGTGATATCTGCAGGTATGTAGGGTGGCTTGGAAAGTGGGTCCCTGGAGGGGAACATTTGGGTCATTTATTTTGTTCCTGGTGAGTGGAGTCTCTCTCTGCTTCCTGGTGACCATATCCTGAGTGGCTTTCTTTCATCATGTCCTCCTGCCTCATCTGGGGCCCAAAGCAATGGAGCCAGACATCTGTGGACTAAGACCTCTGAAATGGTGAACATCAAACAAGCTTTTTCTCCTTTAAAATTTTTCTTGACCAAACTTGTCACAGCAGTGGAAAAGCAGACTAAAACAATTCCTATCACTTGTCAGCTATGAATTGACATCATCTCTTTTTTCATTTTTTTTCACTCATGTTTTCAAATCCACATAAATTGGCCTTCCAACTATCATACAAGTTTACTGAGGGTAAATATCATCTTAATATTTATCTCAATAGAATATAGCATCATTCTTGAAGAAGTGGTTTTTCCAATAGTTGTGGATGACAACATACATTTTTAAATTAGTTTTGGCAGTACACACAATTCCTGCAAGGAAGCTTGTTGACCCCTTTCTTTCTTTTATACCCTATATGTTCATTATTATGATAATACATTTCATCTAGGCATCTATCCAGTAAAGAAAGAAATTAACCAACTAGAATAGGTCAATTACTACTTTATCCTCTTCGAACAGAATATCTTCAAAATGTATACTTCTTATAACATACCAACTGCTTTTAAAAAAAGACACTTGAGCATATAGTTTTATAGTTTTGAGTGTTGGAATAAAGATTGTATCTAAATCTTCTATATCCAACGAAATATATTTTCCATATGTAGGCAACAAAAGTATAGTGCTAAACATTAAAAAATTAAAAACAATACCTTATAGAGATTTTCAACTCAGGTTGAAAATGTGAGATTGTATATAACAGATGAAATGAAATAAAATGATAGATAATATAAGAATGATTTGTGAACCTAATCAGGATAAACACAGAGGCATGCCAAGCACAGTGGTGCATGCCTATAATTCCAGGGACTCAGGAGACTGAAAAAGGATAACAATTTTGAGGCCAGCCTGGGCAACTTAGGGTGACCTTCTCTCAAAATTAAGAGTAAAAATTGTTGGGGATATAGCTCAGTGATAAAATGCTCCTGGGTTTAATCCCCAGTACTGTGAAAAAATAAATAGAGAGAGAGGGAAAGCGCACAAATAATTCCAGCAATTAAAATGCATTAAATAGCAATATACAGAATATCAACACCATAGTGCTATACATATTATTTTTAAAGTTGATTAAGTGAAAAATTTCCTAGAAAATGGTATCTTCCAAATGGAAACAAGAAATTGAACAAATCAGATTTTAACACAAAAAGGGTATTGTTCTACTAGTTTAGTTGGTGACTTCTAGCTTTACCCATAACTCATTCATTTTCATTTTATAGGAATTATTTCAGAGTATACAAAAAGATGACAAAAACTTTGGTTTGGGAAGAATCACCATACAGATCCCAGAATAATGCTTTTTGCTGTAAAAAAGTATAAGTATTGAATTCACATAGATATACATTATGTATACATAACTGAGCTAGAAATTAGTATGGAATATTTACTGCCCAAAACAAGCTGAAAGTAGCAATCTTGGGACTTAAATGAGGATATCTATAGAGCTCCGAGTTGGGTATCCCGAGTTTGTATGGAGAAATGGGCTTCACCTTTAAGTTCCATGTAAGCAGGAAGTGGTATGAAAGATTTGTGCACAATTAAAATTCCTGAGTCACACCATCACCTATACAAAGCAGAATAGAATAGCATGAAAATCCATCTGCTTCAACTTTAGCACTGAATGAAGAGCAATAATGTCTCTCTTTAAGAATTTGTAAGCTATCCTCTAGGATAGGAAAGGTAGCATAATACAACAGTTACTAATAGGGCATTATGTAAAAATGTGGAGGTGTAACCGACGTGATTCTGCAATCTGTATTTGGGGTAAAATTGGGAGTTCAAAACCCACTTGAATCAAATGTATGAAATATGATATATCAAGAGCTTTGTAATGTTTTGAACAACCAATAAAAAAAAAAAAAAAGAATTTGTAAGCTGAGTAGGGTTGCAGACTAAATTAAAGTCACCTCTACTGACCAAAAATCCTTGTAATAAATAAAACTTCAGTTTTGATATTTGACAAATGACAGCTTTCAACCCCCACAAAAACCCCGTCTCTCCTTATCCCCATTTGAGCAAGATTGTTTTTAAAATGCATGCTCATTCTCTCAGCCTTAGTAGAAAGTTCAAATTACGCAAACCTCAGCCCTTAGTTTAGAAACTGTACTGCTGCACACCTCCTACACAAGTTTCTGTCCAGTCTTACTTCCCTCCTTCCACCTGGACTGGCTTACCCTTGTCATGGACTCTCTAGAAAGACCCATTATGTGAGCAATAGGTCATTGCATATGCTTTTGGACCATGTGGTGCCATCCATCTCAACATCTGAACTGTTTCATTTGGAGGGAGTCCTTCCATCCTTGCCATCCATGGGTGACTAGATAATATTTATATTTAAAGTATAGTGAAAGCACTGGCATTTTAAAAACTACTCTTTTGGATGTTGTTGTTGATGTGCCAGATTCCCTTTAAAAGGCTGGTGTACCCAGATGTAGTAATTTTGGCTACAAATAGGTCATAGTTATACCCTTTCAAAGAATTGGCCTTGGTGAAGCACGAACCTCCTGACTGCCCTTCCCTTCGGAAAGCACCCTACAGCCAATGATACTGGAATACAAACCCGGTGTTACTCTAACTGGGATGCAGTTCACTCTTGAGAACAACATGTACCATCACATTAAATTACAAACTAGGTTAAACCATATATTTGCTGAGCTCCTTTATCCTGTATCTCTCACTCTTTTTCTCCCAGAATACTCCCAGTTAAGAAGGACATGAATTTCTTCCTTAAATGCTAGCTTTATGGAACACAGACTCAGACCATTATATATAAATTGGGAAAAAAAAAACAAATTGGAAGGAACACAAATAGAAGCTAGATTTTCTATAAATATACTTTCGAACACAAAATACTTTGGAATAATATGAAATTAGTTTGCATAATTATAAAACAAAATTAATTTTCATTTGTATTCTCTGGAACCATTAAAATCAAAATAAACAAAAGGAGAAATAAATATGTATCCTGCTATTATGCCCAACTGCACAGGAGGAACTTCGAGTTACATCAAAACACTAGAATCTGTACGTCTTTAGTAGAATATAGTCTAAGGATAAAAGTAACAAAAAATAAAAAATAAAAAATAAAACAAACTGCCTTCAGTAATCACATTTTTTGGAGGAGTACTGGTATTGCTGTACATGACTATTTTATGTGTACTTTCAGATAAGGCAATCCAAAATTATGTTGGTAACTTTGAAGACCAATGTTTTTGGTATAGAAAAAAGAAGATAGGTTTGCAAAATTGATGAGATTGAGTAGAAACTATAGCCTTGAATAAAAATTAGAAATAGCCTCTTATAGCCACTGAAGAAACACAGAATCAATAAACACCCCTGACACTGATGCTTGCTCTCTGATACCATTCCTCTTTTTTTCAAAAAGAAACCACAACTTCTAGTGAAACAGTTGATTCCAAGTTCGAGGCATTTCACCTTGTACATTTCTGTGTAAAAGGTGAGCGTGGGCTGTTTGATAATACTTAGCAGAAAATCTAGCAAGGAAAACAAAGATCATATAAAATAGACAAGTGAACTAACTCAGAGAGTATTCCACAAGACAAAGTGTAGGAAACATACGTTAATAGAAATATTTGGTGTAATAAAATTAAACACATTGAACTAAACTTGGTTATAGCCAGAAGTTATTTTAAAATTAATGTGTGTGTGTGTGTGTGTGTGGTGTGTGTGTGTGTGTGTGTGTGTGTGTGTGAGAGAGAGAGAGAGAGAGAGAGAATGCATATTTATGTCCATCTAATCTATCCATTTATATATCATCTTTGGAGGCAGCCAGAACTAACTCATTACTTTTAAAACTGGATTGGAAAGAAGATTTAGATGCCAGGCATGGTAGCCAGCCTGTAATCCCAGCTACTTGCAAGGCCAAGGAAGAAGGATTATGAGTTTGAGACCAGCCTGGGAAACTTAGATTCTGCTTCAAAACAAGTTGAAAATAATAATAATAATAATAATAAATTAAAAGGGCTGGGGTAGAGCACTTGCTTAGCATTTATGAGCCCATGAGTTCTATCCCCAATAACACAACATGCATACTTTAAAAATTCAAATATATTTCTGCAAATATTATAAAAATAAATGGAGGAAGGATGGTAATATTTCTAATAATCGCTAGAAGTACTAACATCACATGAAGTGGGATTTTTTTTTGTCCCTCAAATCTCTCAATTACCAAGATAGATGTGTCAAAAATGACTACAATAATGGATTTAATAATTTCTTCTTTAACTCTTATCAATAATTGCTTTATGAGTTTTATGTCACTTCTGGGGGCATGAATTTATGTATTATCTTACTGCTGAGCTAAATATTTTTCTTTATTTCTAGTAAGGGTGAGAAAGAGGAAAACTAGATGAAGGAAGAGAGGGAAAAAAAGAGAGGTAGGGAGAAAGAGGAAGTAAAAGGAGAAAGGTGGTGTTACCTATAGCAGTGATTCTCTTAAAAACATTGACACCCAGATCACAGCTCATACTAATTGAATTTAAATTTCTTGAAATAAAAACCAGCCCTTTGTATATTTTACAGATTCCCAGGTAATTTCAGTGTATAGCAAAGTAGGGGGGAGGTTACTTCCTTAATCTGTAAATTAAAGAAGGCTTAATAGTACCAAGAAATGTGGAATCCATGGACCTATTCAAATACTTTATCAAATAAGCAAACATAAAACAATAACAACAACAACAGCAACTACAACAACAAAACTATTTGTGAAATGTGGATGCTAACTGGGTATTTAATTATAAAAAATAAATTATTTAAAATATTTTAGGTAGGATCATTACTTTTTTATTCTTTAGAAAGTACTTTCAAAGTTAGGTTAGGAAATCAATGTGGATAAAATGATTTGGTATGGTTTCGGGAGGAAGAAGATACATATACGTGTATATGTATGTACATGTATGAATACATACAATCTGACACTGAACCATGAGTTGAAGCCCTATGATGGGGGTAGAGGAGATGAAGAATAGTGAAGATTTGGAGAATTTTTTTCCCAATTTACAAATGGATAAGTTTCATGAATACTGGCAAAGACATAAGATTTCATGATCAGAGACAAAGCACGTTACAATTCAGAATAACAGCAAATGGGTATCAGTGCTGGTTCTTTGACCCCCAATTCCTATAAGGCAATAGGAAAAGGGCCACATAACACTTGTGCATGAAACGTGCTGTGTTGTAAAAGTATCATGATCTTAGGGAACTGAACATTTTATAATGGACTGTAAGACTGCCTTCCTCTATCCCCACAGGGAGACAACTTTATTATGCAACCCAGTAAATACAGATTTAGTTTGCTACAAAGGGAAATACTATTTCTATCTTCTGAAGATACTTTCTATAGAGGCAGCTTTTAATAGGTAGTCCACATCAAATGTCTCTTTGTTTAGTATCATTGTCCGTCTGATGGACAGAAACATAAGAAATCCATGGACAACTGGTTCCCAATGGGTGGGTTCATTTTACTAATCTCCCCACAATTGTACACCTTGAAATTTTTATAATAATAAATAAATCACTACTCACAACTAATTCAAGAAACAGTCATTTTCAGAATCAATTTAAGAAATTTTAGCTATCCAAAATCACAAGTCATAACTACAAAATCAACACATAAATGTATGCAATGAAACTGGAGAACAATCTATACAAGGCCTATATTTAAATGGAAAACTGGTATTGCTATATCAGATATAATAAATTAAATAAAAAATGTCTTACTAGAAAGAAGGGAAAATATTTAGACCATCATTAAAATAATGATTAAATTTATGCTCCTAGAAGCAGATTTAATATACACAAAGTAAATATTGAGAGAGTTAAAGCAGAAATTACTAAATTCATTATCATGGTTAGATTCTTTTAACACATCTATCCTAGCAATTGGGAGACGTGACAGATGAAAATTTGTAGCATTGAAAGACTTCAGTAAGATTATTTACAAGTTTATTTAATGGACATGTATATAACATTGCCATCAATGAAAGAGTAGTCAGATACTAAGTGACAAAGTTAGCTCAAACAAGTGTCCAAGTCTTTCATTTAGGGACACCTCATTTTCTTTCTTTTTTTTAATAGATTCTTTTCAGTTACATATACTATTAGGATACATTTTGACATAATTATAGAAGTATGGAATATAATTTGCTCTAATTTAGTTCCCAGTACTCTCTCCTCCTCTCTTCCTCCCTATCTCTGTTCCTTTCCCTCTACTCTAGTGATCTTTCTGCAATTTATTTGTAGAAAATCTCCTTTTCTGACCACACTTTGACTGTTAAAAATCAAAAGGAAAAAGAAAGCCAGAAAAATCCAAAATATTTATAGTTTTTAGAAACACAACTTTAAATAACTCATACGATAGAAAAGAAATCCCATGATGGATATTAATTTTATTTAGAAATGAGTGATGGAATTATTGCACATCAAGTCTCAGGTGATATAACTAAAGTGATTGTTAAAGCAGAATTTATTAGCTTAAATCAGTACTTTCAGAAAATAGAGTAAATATTCATAGTACTTTGTTCTCAAGACAAAAATCAAAGTGCCATTTCCTCTACTTCCCTCATCCTTCTCATCAGTTCATCAAGAAATTGTTTAGACAACCCTTAAAACTCATCCCATACCTGTTCAGTACTTATCATCTTCTCTGCAAACGCTATGATTCAAGTAATCACTTCTCTTACCTGGAGTTTTTCAACAGCAATGATCTTCCTGCTGTCTGGTCTCTCTAAATTTCATTCTCCCTGTATATGACACTGAGATCTTTAAAGACATACGTCAGATCACATGACTCCCCTGTTCAAAACTGCCAGGAATTCCCTGCTCTTCATCATTGCAGGACTAAATCTCTTCCTAAATTATTAATGTGATTGGTAAAAGTCAAATTCTTCCAGTTACAGGACCAGACTCCTGTTTCCTCCTATGGCCAGAGGGCTGTCTCAGCAACTGAAGAATGGACACTGGTCCTAGTCATGTGACTGTCTTACCACTGGGTAGTTTTCTTTTTCAACAGGACGCCCTTTCTCTTGTTGGCTAAGATGGAGGCTTCTACAATGTAGTGCAATCAATAGAGCAATTATCTCATCATATTCATAGGTCCCATCCACACTCAAAACTTCACAATTATATAGGCATATGCACAAGAGGGTGGGAACCGTAGGGGGCCACCTTAGAATTTTGTTTTTTATCGTAATTGATCTTTTAAGTCTGTAATAAATGCATTTATGATTTTCAGTCTTTTGGAGTAAATTAAGGGGCCCTCTACTACTGAGCTAATCCCCCAGCCTTTTTATTTTTATTTTGAGAAAGGATTACACGAAATTGCAGAGACTGGCCTTGAACTCGTGATCCTAAAACCTCAAATCCCCCAAATCCCTGGGATTATACGAAGGTATCACCATACCAAGCTTAATTCTTAAATTAAAATATTTCCTACTCCAATTGTTTAATAAAATGTAATCATTTAATTTATTTGTTATTCCCTTTTTGGATCTAGTCCTCATTAAATCAGGTACCTGGTCTAACTTTTCCAGTGTTATTTTTCCAAGTTTAGATCAGAGCCTCAAAAATGGAAGATAGTCAGCTGTGGCACCTGTGTAAACATGAGATAAAAGGGTCTCTAAAAAATGCACGAAATATTCAAGGGGGGATCTGTCTTTATGTCTATCTTACAACTGACACCAAAGTAAATGATTTGAATAAATAATGCAATTTCTATACACCAAAAAGCAAGATCAAAATGTTTTTAAAAAGGCAAACTTCTAATAAGTTTAAAACTATGTATCTTATAATTTAACAATTATGATACAAAATGAGAATAAAGAGGTTTCAAAGAAAAAAACAGACATCCCAGTTTTAAAAATAAATTAAAAGTATTAATAAAAAAATAGAAAAGGAAGAAATGTAATAGATTATGGCTAATAAAATACTGTACTTTTCTATCAGAGTAGTAACCATTAGGTCAGTGAAGTGCAATTTTTTCCCCACCATTATATTGGTAAAATAAAAGCAATGATCCTATTCCACATTTTTAACAAAAATATCCTCATATATTGCCAGTAGAGAGGTATGCAACATTTATGAAGAGAAATGTGATAATCAATGTCAAAAATTTTTATTCCTTAAATTTAACAACTTAATTAATTTGACAATATCTAGTTATTTTTCTAATAGAAAATTGAAAAGTGCGAAATTCTTTTTTTATTAAAAAGCTTGTTAAATTTCTTGAATGTCACATAATTTATTAACTATAAATGAATAATTTATTCTATTTTGAAATCATTTAATTCATTAAATTAACCTATGATGTAAATTTATATTTCATGCACAGTGCTAGGCATTTGAGATATACACATATATATTTGTATATATGTGTGTGTGCATGTATGTATGAGTGTGTGTGTGTGTGCAAAATTGTTTAGGTAGTTGTGTGCAGTGAGCTAAATTTCTATCTATTGAAAGGTTAAAATTTTATGTAGTCATCTTACCCTAACTATGACACCTGTGTTCACAATAAAGAGAGAGAGAGAAAGAGAAAAAAAATGAATCTCCTGTTAAAAGTTCAAGTACTCTGGTTAAAGTTAGTGGCACAGTTAATGGCTGATTTTTTTTTTTTTTTAATACACACTGATGTTTTCCTTGTACTTTTATTATAAACTTGAAACTTGTGGTCTGGGAAAATGTGTTTGAATGCTAGCTTTAATTAAACCATTTTCCACAAGAAAAATATCATTAGATATTCAAAGAACAAAAGTACTCCGAATCAAATGTGGAAATAGCTAGGATTGTGTTTGATCCAATATCTTCAAGGTCTTGGTAAAAATAACCATGCAGCTTATCTGAATAGAACTCACTAGATTGAAAAATCATTAGGCTTCGATCAAAGTCCTACACCAGATGTTTTAGTGAGATCATCTGCAAGTCTTTTGACTTCTCAGACCTCTTATCTTGTTTTCTGTAGATACTGCTGACTTGTGGAAATAAATAGCCTACTGTGGTCTGAAGAGACTACCGTGAAGAAAACAAACCACCATGAGGACAAGTCACAGCATCCCACCCTCCAAAGTCAATCTAAAGGGCTGGACTACACACATCACAAGAAATAATGTGCAGCTCTAAATACCCTGGATTTTTATTACCTGGTTCTCTGACTTCAGTTGCTTCACAGTCATCGGAAGGGCTCTACTACACACAGACTTCTGGGTCCCACCTTACACTTCTGATTTGGAATTCATATGAGTTTCCAGGTGTTGCGGGTCCAGGATAGCACCTTACAAACCACTGCTCTATTCCTATCTCACAGCTTCCTCCTTTTGTAGACGTTACAGCTATGGAATTAAATATGGATTATAGGGATATTGATACAATTTACCTGCCTTCCCCCACCAAAATGTAATTTCAAGTCAAGAGGTATTTATTGACATTTTATTCTGGAAGAACTGGGGAAACAATAATAAATAAAAGATTTTTTTTTTTTTACTTCAGAGAGCATATATACTAATAGAGAATGCAGATAACAAATATCAAAGCAAACATGCCAGTGAAATATGAATTATTTGTATTTCAGATTGGCATTATCAAAAGGATATTCAATAAGAAAATATATGGTAGCATGACAGAAAGTACCTAGGTGTTAGGGTATCAATAAATGTTGGTCAGGAGTGACTCTTGAAGTGGATGACATTTAAGATGAGAGCAGGGAAGACAGAAGAAAAGAAAAAAAAAGGAAAAGAAGGAAGAGAAAAGAAACTAAGAAATCTCTTATTAATAATTTGGAAAATACCAACAGAAGAAACAGAATAGATGGAGATTGGAGAAGTCACAGGTTAGAAAGTAAGATGCTGATGTTACACTTCCCAGTGAGAAAAGCAAATAGAGATATTGTCACTTCTACTTCTGAGTCCCAATGCTTATATTAATATCTGGGACATACAAAGTTCTCAATATTTAGTTGTTAAGACATGAGATCTCTGCCCTCCTCCTCTCCTCTCTCTGCTCTCTGCCTCTCCTTTTCAGGCAGCCCCCCAATAAAATCTATAATTCTTAGTTGAATAGATGAGCAATTTGTTGAGAAAAAAAATGGGTATAAATTTCAATGGATGAGGATATACTTCATGCAAATAGAGATACCACTATATTTTATAGTTTTTTTAAATACTTCAAATGACAGAATATATTATTAACCATTATTCTCAAATTTCTCCTACAAGTACCAAACAAAGAAATAATTTATTATTAAAATGGAGACCACAGGGCTGGGGTTGCAGCTCAGTGGCTGAGCACTTGCCCCGCACCTGTGGGGCACTGGGTTCAATTCTCAACACCACATATAAATGAATAAATAAAATAATGGTCCATCAACAACTAAATATAATATTTAAAAAAATTGAAACCACAATATAAGAAATAAAAAAGTGGAATGGCTTTACCTTTGATTGCTTTAGGGTGTCTGTGAATCATATGAATATGGTAGAGATGAAATTATTTATGAAATTGACAAGAATGGTCTGCCTTTGCCTGCTTGAGGCTGCACTGCAGAGATAAGACCAAAGCATGGGCAATTGTACAGCCTTCCTTTGAACAATCTGGGAGATGCGGGGAGTGAATTTCTGTAATAGTTAAAACTCTTTTTGTTATATCTGTGAACAAGGTTAAATATTGTTGCATTTCATCTCATATTTTCATTAGTATTAACTCACTTAATACAGTGGTCAGCACTCTATTCACCAGATTTTGAAAGCAAGAAAAAAAATCTTTAAATTTTTTTTTTCTCAAGAAGCTATAATCTGATTGGAGTGATTAGCTACTATTCATTTTTTTATTTATAAAACTATCAAATGAAACATAATACAAAAATTTCAATATAAATAGATAGAATAGAAAGTAAAAATAAAAATGTCATGGTCCTCTTCTATCCTGCCTCATCATAACATTTGGCAATAACATTATTGATCTTCCTCTACAGTACTTTACATTATTCATATATTTTATTAAGTATTTGTGTTAGATTATCTGCACTTGAAAAATATGGGAAAAGTCTATTAAAGGATAGTTTTCAAGTAAAGGTGATTCTCATACATACATAATAACATGTTAAAGATTTAATTTAATTTATTAATGAGGACACGACAGTATGTTAACAACTTCTTCAAATAAGAATCCAAAGAAAACACATATTTACAAATCAGGATAATAAAGTGAACATGCAAACAGAAGAAAAACTGGTCCCTTCTGCATAAGGAAAGGCAAGTAAATTGATACTTTTCAGGACAAAATGACCATATCTAGAAAAAGGTTTTATACCAACATAAATTATAATTTAGAATTCTGAAATAGCTCAAAGTCAGTCTCATACTTCTATTGGATAACCAAGACGAGTGCACTATGAATAATGTGTAATTTTCCACCAAATCCCAGATTTCTCCCTACCCAACAACTTTCATCATACATATCTTTTAAATCTTTTTCAACCAACCTCTAAAAGGCCATCCCTAGTAACAATTACTGATGTTCCTGTTTGTTTCATAACTTTTTATCTAAAATTTCACATAATACATTAACATTCACATACACATGTTCACATATATATTTCTTCCCAGATACAACAGTTAGACCACTCCTCTTACTACATAGCATTCATTAGGATAGATATCATCTAGTCCAACCTACTCTTAGTGATGGGCCCATGTTGTTGGGACCAGAATGTTTCAGTAATTATTTTAAAATTTATTCTTCAACCTAATGCTTTGATTCCTATATGTTAGTTTTCTTCAAAATTTCTGAATCCACAATCGTAAACTTTTACAGCAATTTCTACCAAATTACTTTTCAAAACATTGAGATACTCAAACTCCATCAGTATATATGAAATATCCACAGCATAACCAACACTTTATTCTCAACATTCTAATTTTTTGCCTATCCAATTAGAATACTTAGAAGTCCTGGAATATTGATGAACTTGTGCATTTCTACCCATGTTCAGTACAGCACTTCTATTTGGTGCTGTAGCTTAAGCAAAGCTGTTTTGCAGAATACAGAGGAGTTGCCTTCTGTCATGTCTAACTTTGAAATGGTAATCCTTTGACAACCCTTCTGTTATTTAGATCTATATAATATTTAGTTATTTAGTGTATATATATATATATATATATATATATATATATATATATAATATACACACACATCTACTTGGTGCTATAGGTGAGATATACATATATATGTATATTTATATACATACAGATAAATATATAATATATATACTTATATATAAATATATTTACATTTAGATAGATTATAAATAAATAAATATATATGTGTATATAGATAGATAGATAGATAATATTCTGTGCTTGCTGATCACTGTGATCTGATATCAGAGTTAGTTGTCTTGTTAAAAAAATAATAATAATTGAGCCAGGCATGGTAATGGACACAGGAGACTGAGACAGGAGTATCACAAGTTTGAGGCTAGCCTCAGAACTTTAGGAAGGGCCTCAGCAACTTAACAAGATCCTTTAACAAAATGAAAAATAAAATGGATTGGGGATGTAGCTCAGTGGTAGAGTGCCCCTGGGTTCAACCCACAGAATCAAAAACAAACAAACAAAAAAACCCCACACATTTGAGAGTCCATTAGGCTGAGAAGGTTCTAGTGCCTTGGGTTCCTGCAAAATTAAGCCAAATGCAAACAATAAAACAAAGCTTAAGCATAACCAACCAGAAACTACCAATTAAGCTCTAACTAAGGACTTTCTATGGAATTGTACAGATATAAGATAACTGCCCACTTGTAGCTCATCAAGTACTTGTGTTGCTGAGCAAGGGCCTGCTGCCCAACTCTCATGGAAGCCAATGAAGTAAAACTATGGCACTGGGTTTTTTTGCAAAAAGAAAAAAAGAAAAGCTTTATTTTGTGGTCAGCCTGCAAGGATCCAGGAGTTTAAAAAGACCTCAAATATGTCTCCCCAGTTTGTTGGTACTGGGGGAATTAATATCAAAAGAGAAGCTGCTTGGATGGCGAGAAAGGGGAGATTTGGGGGGCTTTTGAGTAGGTGTAAGTGATCATTTTGCCTCTTCACAGGTTACATGCTTCTTTTCTGAGGAAGTTATAAGTGTGCATGGGGTGGGATATAGAGTTTGTGACATATAAAGGTCATTGACCAGACAAGCTGCTGCTCCTGTACATGTCCATTCTTGAAAAGCTGGTTTCACACTGTCCTTGAGTAGATTCTGGAGGCCTTTCCTGAAGAATAACTGAAGAACTTTGTTATATAAGGAACTAATATCTGGTGCATCCAGGCCTTAGCTGATTTCATTACAGTGCTTTGCTTCTGCTTTCAGGCTATAAAAGCCTTCTGCTTTCTGCCTAGTTGGAGCTGTCTGAACTTCTTCCAGGTCTCAGTCCTGCGAGATTCATGAATCTTTTAATGCTTAAATAAACTCTGTTAAATTTACCTTGTCTGAAGATTTTTTCCCTCTTTTCTTTTAACACTCTTTACTGCCTTTTGCAGATTTATGTCTGTATAAAAATAAAAAGTATTTAAGAAAAAAAATTAGGAAATGAAATGAGTATGACCACATGAAACATATCTCACCTGTTTCAAATGATAGTATCTCTCCTAAATAGGAAAATTAACCTTCATGCAAAGCTTTTTTTTCTGCTTACTTGCTAGTTCTACCATCTAAATATAGCTTAAGCAAAGCCGTTTTCCCAGAATACAGGAGTTGCCTTCTGCCATGTCTAACTTTGAAATGATAATCCTTTGACAACCCTTCTGTTAGTTATTTAGTCTTTACATTCTGATGCACCCAAATTCACAGCCATCCAGGTGGAAATAAAATCTAAGAGATTTATCACTTTGAAAAAAACTAGAGACTTTGAAATAAACTTTTTTTGTTGTGTTGTTATCCCTCATGCCTACTTTCACCCCTAGGGACAAGGGACTATATAAAGTTGACAAACAATAAATCAACAAATGAAATCATCTCAGATAAGAAGAGTTTAAGCTCAAACACAAAAAGAAGTTCAAAAAGAAACAATCTGATTAGTTTCATTAGCATTTCAATGGAAGTTGGACCTTATTCTGAAGAGGGTGGGTTTAGAATTCCACCAAGTGTCATTGGTAATGAATACTTTGCAACTCTTGACAGCTAGCGAAGAAGGTAATAATTTCACTTAATTTGTTTTTTTAGGTTCACTCATTTAAAAGAACTAACAGTTCCATTGCTCTTGGCAAAACAGAACTGTGATTGCAGCTTTTCTTTTCAGTGCACTGGAAATATCAGAGAATGTCTCCAACTGGGAGTGAGATACTGGCAGTATTTCCACATATTTTGTGATTTTACATATTATTTTTCTCGCCAACTTTTAATTGTCCAACCTTAATAAAAATTTAAAAAATAAATAACATATTCATCTAAATAATTGTCTCAAAAAATACAGATACAAATAAATACTAATTCAACACCTCCAGAGTTTGATAAGTTATATTAATCAATGAAAGTATGATGCAGCAGTTAATTTCAAAACAAATGAGATTTAACCAGTTTCCCAAACTGTACAATTCTGAGCAAGGAAGTATTTGAGCATGAAAATAATTATACACAAATTCCTTTCTAGTCTTCAAATATCTACCCTATTCAGTTAAGATAGCTTAATAATTAAACACTTGATTAAGTTTTTATAAAGGCAAATTTGAGAACTGACTTTTATCCACATTGTAACAAACCCGAAAATACCATAAATTTCATCCTGGTAAGTGTTCTAGTAACTAAACGGACAGTGTTTTTAAAGGCAATTGTTTTAAGTTTTCGATTTTTTTTTTGTTGTTGTTGTTGAAAAACAAAAACATTCACTTTTCTGGAACTATTGCATATTCTTCTCTTTTGAAACATGGTGAAACTAAAAAGATGAAAGTGAAGTAGTTGAATAATGGAGAAGAAGCACTGATATAATGTATTCTTAATCTTACCTCTCAACCCTTAGCCACTTAGTAAGGAAAAATAATATTGGAAGACCACAAAAG
Organism: Marmota marmota marmota; assembly: GCF_001458135.2. Classification (NCBI taxonomy): domain Eukaryota; kingdom Metazoa; phylum Chordata; class Mammalia; order Rodentia; family Sciuridae; genus Marmota; species Marmota marmota. The sequence goes on from NW_026000037.1 coordinate 29,679,440, forward strand.
AATCAGTAATAACAAAACTTTAATACATTTATAATATAATATAACGTAACCTCTTATTGTTAACCTTATATTTATCTCATTTTTAAATGCTCTGTTCAGAAAGTTTATGTATCATGTGGTAGAAATCATGTAAAATGTGTATGTTATATTTACAAAAACTGGGAGTTAAACAAGATAAAAATTGACATCTGGGAGAACATGAAATACAAATTATTTGCTGTTTTCTTAGGGAAATAGCATTTTGGATCTGATGAAGTTGTGAACTGAGTTTCCTAAGAAGCTGCATCTATATTAAAGATCCTACAGACTGGTAAACTTGGCTAGCTGGAACATTGTGGTTGTGTATATATAGAATGTTGTAGATTCAAACCCAAAATTCTCTTGGGCTGTTTTAGGCCCTTTTACAACCATTTACCTTAACTTTTGTATGTGACCTAACAGCCCAGATGGCAAACTGTTCAAAAAATACATAATCATGAACTATCTATGAAAGTCGCATATGGAGGACAGCTGGGCCATCTCACAAACTTTGTAAATGAACACATTCACTGACCCATCGGTCCCTCTTTCAGGAATTGTTTGGAAGAACTACTGCATGGACAGAGAAAGCCACATATAAAGAATTTCATTAGAATAAGAAATGGTGAACTATTGGAATTAGATTTACTGCAAACAGGGAATTAAAGGGGGTACACATATAGTGGGAAACAGCATAATAAAGACTCCCCTAGAATATGTAGTCATAGGCAATTGTTAGGAAAGTCATTATCTGATAATCAAATTCTCTGTCTCCTTTTTATTAAACTATATTTATCAAAACAGTGTGAAGTCCTTTTTTTTTTTAAATTGTATCCTTATAAAGCAAAGGTTTATCTTTCGCCCTTTGTAGCTTGTGAATCCAGGATAGAAATCCCTGGGGCACCAAAGGAAAGGAAAATACAAGTACTGGTGCCAGAGAAGCCTTTGAGCAAGATGCCTGTTCATGGCTAGGGCTTCCTATGTTTTACCATCTTATCATGTCTCTTAAGCACAAAGCATTGAGATACATATTGTACATGCATATGTAAAGTGGATCTGTGTTGGCAATGAATATTTTTATATTTAAAAAATTTAACACTTCCATTCTCTTAATTCTCACGTACATCCCCTGATAAAGAGTCCTGAGAAACAAAAGGGAAACATATAAGAAATTTCAAATGTGCTTTATTTAACGCGGCAAGAGGTTCTTTCAACACCCTAGGAAGAGTTTTAACAATATGCATGAATCCAAATATTTCATTAAAAGTTGTAAAAGTAAAATATTTGATAATATTCACAGTTTTTATCCACTTCACCATCCCCTCCATTACACTTGCCTATTTTTCTAAATAGGGCAAGAGGAGTGACATAGTCACATGCATTTGGGAATCTGGCTAAGGGGAGTTGTGTTGGATGAGTTGGGTTTGCACTTATATAGGTAGTTCATAGTTCCTACTCTAGATAGTTTACTTAATATTAGCTTTTTTTTTTTTTTTGCACTGGTATCTTCCAAAAATAATGCTCTTGGACAATGTGCTGACTCACTCAGTTTCATAATACAGAGATGCAAGGTCAAACACCATATAGTAATATAAATCTATCCTAAGATGTCAGGTGTTGGGGGAAGCCCAGCGTAAAAGAAGTGGCTTCCAGAGATGGAAGATGCTGAGAGAGGGGGCAAACCCATGATTCCACAAAGCACTGTTTACTAGAGACTTAGGTTCAGCATTAAGACACTGTGCCTGCCTGTAAGAAGAAGGTGTTTATATGCTAAGTTAGACACAGGTGGTTCATGGTCAACTCAAACATACCTGGAGTTTCTCAAAAAATATTAATTTGGGGCTGGGATTGTGGCTCAGTGGTAGAGCACTTGCCTAGCATGTGTGAGATACTGGGGTCAATCCTCAGCACCACATTAAAATAAATAAGTAAAATAAAGGTATTGTGCCCATCTACAATTAAAAAAAATTCTGTATGCAGAGTTATGTTTAAAAACATATATATATATATATATAAATATGTCAAGTGTCATTTATAAAACAGTTTGGGCATTAGTAACCACTATAAAATTCTAGGCTGACTATCTTAATGACTTTGTGTATCCTACAGAACTTGAAAGTTAGCTATGGTCACCTTGTGCGCCATGAGTACTGGATGACATGACGACTGTCACCTGGGTGATGTGACTACTGCAGTAGTCATGCTGGAGTTCTCAAAAGGCACTAAAGGTGGAAGAGTGCGAGAGAAGGTTAGAACATGTTTTCAGCTTTCACAAATGTGGACAATTTTACAAATCTCTAGTCTTAAAGCTTTTCTGAATATTAGATAAATATTAACTAATGGATGCTTTCAAGCTTCTGACATACTCTTTACTTCCAATTCAATCAAGATCCTCATGTGAATTTTCATTGACTTTATCAAAATTTTTACATCATTGATTTTGCTGGGTTTATTCTACCAGTTATCCTCCATTTACATTTTATTCTTTGCCTAGAGTAGATTCCATGGTTTGTCATTATAATCACTTTGTTGTAAATGATCTTAACCTCTTTGCATTTCTTGCCTTCCATTACCTGTGTAGGGCAAAACCTAAACTCATGTTAAAACCATTTAACTTCTTTGCACTCACACCATTAGGTTAAGAATTATTAGGGGAGGTCACACAAACATTATCTAGTCTCTCTGGAGGCACAACCATTGGCCTCAAATGGGCAACCAACATGGCCAAGCAAGCCTTCCCCACTCTCCCTTCCTTTTCTTGTTTTCCCCTTCCTCACTAATTAAATGACCAGTAAATCTTCACTATAATGAATAAGTGCCCTGAAATAGTCATTATTTCCGATAGCCACACTAGAACATATTTATGTATTCACAAATATATATGTTTTCATAATAGAACCATACTATTTATGGTGAGTTTCCTTTCTTTCCCCATTCATCCTCTTATATAATCACTGAAACTGTTGTCCCTGTCTCCCACCTTCATAATGTTTTCCATGTATATCTCTAGGTTCTATATGAATGATTATGTGTTTGTGAATATACTCACTGTTTGACAAAATGAAATTATGTCTACTAGTCTCAATGTTGCTTTTTCTCTTAACCATACCTCATAGAAGTTCTTTTAAGTCAATTCGTATATAGTTAGCATATACTAATTCATAAAACATTTTAATCATATCATTTTTTCAGTAATTCTTTAGTATTAAATATTCAATTGTATTTTAATCTTGACAACTATGGAAAGCATTATTGCAAACATTCTTTATAAAGGTCTTGTATTGACAATAAACATATGAAATTGATTTCTGTGCTCAGATTATTTTCCAATAAAAAAGTTATGAGTATTTTGAAATTTTGCTACATCTGCAAAATATATCTTCTAAAAAGGATGTGATTGTTTTTCACACTTAAAGCAGAAAAACTTTAGATCTACGAGATATTTTGTTACGGTTTGAATGCAAGGTGTCCCCCAAAACCTCACACATGAGACAATGTAAGAGGGTTCGGAGGGTAAATGATTGAATTGTGAGCACCTTAACCCAATTAGTGGTTTAATCACTTGATGTGTGATAATTGAAAGCAGGTGGGGTGTGGCTGGAATAGATGGGGCATTGGGGGTGTGGCTTTGGGGTATATACTTGTATGGTTGCTTTCTGATTATAATGTGAGGTGCTTCCCTCTGCCAAGTTCTTCTTCCATGATATTCACCCTTATCTTCAGCCCTGAAGAGTAAAGTCTGCTGTCTATGGATTGAAAGCTCTGAAACTGTGGGTCCCTAAGTGAATTTTTCCTCCCCTAAAGTTGTTCTGGTCAGATCTTTTAGTCATAGCAGTGAAAAAGCTGACTAAAGCATATTTATGTAATGTTTTCCAGGCTAGTAGTTGTACATAGTTATCTAATGGTAAGTTTAATTTTATTTCATTAATTATAACTGGATTTGTGGGATTTTTTAAAATTTTGGTTTGGTTTGGTTTTTGTCACTGTTTGGCAACCTATTGTCAATATTGCAAAAAATATAATCTTTAAAAAACTAAACGTTGTTCTAAAATCCAAGAGGCTTTCCAAGGAAGAACAAAGAATGAATCTTTCCAGGTATTACTGCATGATTACAGAATAGAAATTTACTCTGGGGAAGGGTGGGAAGGAAGAAACAACTGAAAGGAATTGGGATAGAGTGACTGAGGTTAGGAAAATAAAGAAGGGAAACTAAGACCTGAAGATCTGTTGCTCATCTAAGGTAAGTTATATGAACTCAAAGATAACTTGATAGGAAAAATAAATATTTTGCATCATCTTCAAAATACCAGTTATGTTTCATGTTGGCCAATATTAATATCGCCTCCTTTCTCACAATACTCTCTATCTATTGTGCCATCAAATGGGGAAATACCTGATAGATAGTGTGGTTAGTGCAGGAAAACTTAGGAGGACTGGGAAGGTCAGAGCAGGCCTTTAGGCTTTAGCTTGACCTTTCATATTCTTCTTTTAGCAGAAATAATAGTCGTTTTACAGGTTAAACATTTCCTCACTTCTTAGACCTTCAGTATGCCAATAAACTTAATAAAGAACAAGGTTATGAATGATTGATTATATGATTCTTGCATTAAGATCAGATATGTCTAAACTTGCCAGTTTTCATTTTCAACAGAGACCTATTCATCAGATACACACAGAGACCAAAATATTTATAGGCCAATCCAAATGAAACCTGGAATTTGCTTTAAAATGCTCCCAGAAAAAAATTAGCAGTAGACTAGATGAAACAAGAATGGTAAATCATTGATAATTGTTGAAGTTCTATAATGAGGACACAGAGATTCTTTGCAACATTTACCCTTCTTTTGCATAATAAGAGATAAATTAAAAAGGGAATAATGTACAGGGACAGAAGTCCAAGTCAGATCAAGATGTCTCTGTGCTTCTCTTTCAGTCTTCTTAACACACACACCTATGTATCTATGTATGTATGTACAAATAATGTATGCATGTATTTATTTATCCACCTACATACATATACCTCTAACCATTCTGAATAGGCCATGGTAATTTTGACCTGTTTTAGAAGGGTAAAATATATGTGTACATAGTTGAAATTTTTAATACATGTCATATTTAATCAGTCTGTTCCAAAGCAGAATTCTGCCCTTGGTACCTAAACTTGCATTCCCTCTTGTGTGCTAACGTTTATGATTATATGAAATAATATTCTCCCCTTTATTTGACATTTTGATACTAAATTTTCACATTATGAATAAAGCAATCCATTGGGGAAAATTGAGCGGTGTTTCAGAAACAAGATTGTAAGTCCTCAGTAAGCTATTTTCTCAACAGTCTTAAGTTGAGGAGGATTTAAGGATTTATTCTGCCTTTCAGCATTAGCTTCATAAATGCTTGCCCGCTCTTTTTATGAGCAAAGAAAGGAGTTCTTTAAGTGGATAACTCAGCACCCGGAGTGCCCTAGATTCTGCAAAACATTTCGAAGAAAGGTAACAATCTGTCCCTGAAGCTTCTTGGTTTAAGCTCAAACAATTCAAACAATTCACATTCAGTTTTCTTCAGTTAATAAAAAGGGCAACTTCTGGGAATCTTTTGGTCTGGAACTACTTACTTTAAAGTTAAAAATAAAAAATAAATAAAACTTTTGAAAAGTTTAGAGGGAGGGTCCATTAAAGGAAATATATATTTAACATAAGAGCTATAAGTGATAAGCAAATAAAAACTGGGGCAAAATGAAACAGAATCTAGAAAGAAAACTCAGCAGCAATGCATTAGGTCAAGGTTGCTGAAAAACAGTTCCCACTGAGGAAGGAAAAAGAGAGACGAAGGTGATGAGACCCTGAGAGAACTCTCTTCTCTAATCCATTTTTATTTTATACTTTGAGAAGACTTGGCTTTGGTAAAACATTCTTCATTATTTTTGAAGTGAATGAAAACAGTTGAACTTTTAAAAATGAAGTTTAAGAACTGTTTTTCTGCATGTTTCCCAATTAGCATGGGTGACTCATGCTCTCAATAAAAATGGAGCCCTAAACTAAGTATTGGTTATTTTTATAGCAATTGATTTACATAGCAGCAAACATAAATTACAGAGCTGCCAAACTTCTGTTAAAATACTCCAACCTTGCCCTGAAGGTATAAATTTCATTGTGAACCTATTTTCAGGTGAACAGGGATTTAACAGTCAGATGATATTTAAAGAGCAAATGAACACAAACAGTGCACATGTAGAATAAAAGTAATCAGTATTTTATTTCTTAGGCAAATATTGTTTATTTATTGACACAGATTCATAAAGTGATCCAAATTATTGTAAATTTGTTATTAAAACAATAATGAATGAGAGATGAATATAAGCATAAAGATTTCTGTACCTCAGAAAAATGTAACTTTTAGATATGTCTCAGTAATTGTATTCCTGTGTTCTGAGATCCTGTGAGAATCATTAAAATATACAATCCTAGAAATTTAAGAAGCCAACATGCAATTCATTTAAAATTATTCAATGACAATAATTATGGACCAAAATATAAGATTATAAAAAAGAAGAAATTCTCGTAGATATTTGGTTCCATGTATTTAATGAGAGACTGGATCTATGTTTTTTTTTTTTTTTTTCCCTAAGCACTCTAGTGATTTCTTGGCTAGATATAACAAAAGACAAGAAAATCTTCCAATTACCAGTGTAGAATGCCAGTCACACTTCAATTTTAATCCACCACACTAGGAAATATAATACACTAGCATAGCATCTGAAGATAAATGGCTGTTTCTATTTATTGAATTAAATCTCCGCCTCAGGGTAATTAACAGTTTTAAACTATGCAGGGTTTTATTTGAATACTAAGCTATATTTTTTCTTTTTTAATTTTTAATTTAGGTCCATAACTTCTCTATAAATCATCATCTGGGTTATTATTTAGTATTTTCTGTTTTAACCTTCTTTCTGGAACAGGATTAGTGTGAGGTTCATAATATAATCATGTAACCCTAATTGGTGTGGATAAATTATACATTAGTTAAGCAATTTCTCAGTATCTGGAACTCATTTGATATAATTAGAATTCAATTATTTAATTGCTAATTGGAATTAAATCAAGTTATTCTGGTCTCAAGATAATATATAGTAAATACTTCATAGAATGTGAAGTCATGCTTTTGATATTTTTAATATAAAGGGAATATTATATAAGAACTATATGAGTCTGGATCATAGATAAAATGGACAGATTGTAATAGGTACCTCTAAATGATTAGCTTACACATCCAAGTGCTAGACACCCTATTCAAATCATTTACTTGGAAGTCACTGCACATTTTGCCTGAACCTAGCATCATTCAAAACCATTTTAGAATCACCTTACCTACTTTCCTAGCCACAAAAAGAAAATCGGACTCATTTCCTTATCACTCCTTAGAGTGATATCTTGTATCTGACCAGAAATAGTATTAGGCAGTTTAATCAGGCACATTGTTCATCAGAATGCCTTTCATTTTTTTTTTCCTTTTCGATATTTCAAAATGGAAATGCATCTCTCAATGAATGATATTTGCCAAACTCTAGAACTCTAGAATGAATATATATAGTCTCAAATTCTAATAGCAATTGGTGCAAAAATTAAGAACAGCTATTGCAACCTTTTGCTATATGATTTCCTAAGTGCCTAATTTGATCTTGAGTATAACAAATTGGATCTACAAATTAATGAATTTGTTGAAATTTCAGACATTATGTTATCCTCTTTAACACCATAAAGCAGTATCCTATACATAGTATATGGTTGGAAAAAAGCAAGTACTTATACTTGCTACAGACTGATATGATATATATACTGTGCTATTTTATTGCTTTGAAACTGACATGATGACATGTGGAGACTGATTTGTTCATGGTCATCTAAGACTGTGACTCTTGGCTCTCTCTCATTTGTGTATGCAAATAGACATATGCAAATAGACATATGTTGCAAGGATCATTCTTTTACCAATACTAAAATTCATCAATGCTATATCAAAAAACCTAGATGGCATTAATGATTTTGAACAAAATATGTGACCAAAATTGTTATCTAATTATCTGAGTTTGCTTTAGAAAGCTGGTACTGAAAAGATTTATTCTCTAGCTCTCATCCATTATACTTTCTAGACTTATAAGTATTTACTTGACTATAGGCTGTAAGATAATTATTTCCATGCCATAATTTCTGCTTATTGTAGACAGTATACCTGATTTGAATACAATTTTTTTGGTACAATATTTTGTGAGTGGATATTGTCACCTTTGGTGGAATAAATACATTTAGATTGGATGTAATAAAGTTTATAATATATTGAATTTTTGTACTTAAAATCTTAGAACTTGGTCCAAAGTAAAACTAAGACTTTATGTATTACCAAACAATTAATGGAAAATATAATTAGCTCATAGTCTAATATATAATACTGCAAACAAGTTGAATTTTGTTACCAGTTATTTTACATGTTACAATTATATATATATATATTATATATATATATATATTTTTATATATATATTGACTTTATATACTCATAATTATTTGTTGGTGTTTAAACATAACTTTTTGTGGATAAAGTCATTTGGAACATTTAGAGGCTTTTTTCTTAAATTAAAAACTTCTGTGATAAAAAAATATTTTTCTGTTACAGCTCATGGTGTACAGTGGTGGTAAGGCATTTTTACCTTACAAAAAAGTTCCTCTAATGTCTTTATATAATATCATCATACAACATAAACTTAAGCTACATATGTTTAAAATGCAAAATATGCATTCAAGTTTCAGTTGAAATTGCATATATTATAAACCCCTCTATTCGTGTGATCTGTACTAGTCACAGCGGTACTATTACTCTTATCTCTTCCTGTTCTTGCGGCAGGAATTACTATACTCCTTACAGACCGTAATCTTAATACTACATTTTTTGATCCTGCTGGAGGTGGAGATCCTATTCTATATCAACACTTATTCTGATTTTTTGGGCATCCCGAAGTCTATATCCTTATTCTTCCAGGATTTGGCATAATTTCTCATATCGTAACATACTACTCAGGAAAAAAGGAACCATTATAACATTTAATCATTCACTCAAAAGTTGCTCTGGAGCAGATGGACAGTGCCAATCAGGATGCAAGTATCTATGCTATAGGAATTCAGTTTGTTAAGCAGACAGATGATAACTTACAGCATGATCATGCTCTGAATGCTATGTGAGAGGAACCAACATCCTTCAAGGTGCTCATACCATCTCCCCCAACTATTTTCTGTTCCTCCATTCATTGAATCTCCAGTTCTGTATATTCAATTCATAAGCAAATTTGCTATTAAACTAATGCAGTTAAGCTTTAGGGCTTCTAGTGTGCTTAATCTTTTCCAAGGCCTCAGAATGGCACATGGAAAGATTGGGAAAATAACACTATTAACTGTTGTGTTAAACAGTTTATAAAAATATGATCTTTTTCTAAAATTTCACGGTGTGGCATCTATCACTTTATCAAATAAAAAGCTTTTATGTTTTTTTTTCACTCTGAATGAATATTTGCTCTCATTCTTACTTTTGCATTAGGAATTTTGTATATTTGTTCCCATAGACTTATAATTTATATCAGCTTCAGAGATCATAAAACTTGATTCCATTGCTTAATAGCTCTTTTATTCAACCTTGCTTACTTTGAGGTCTAGGCTGAAAAATTTTTCCATCTGATTTTCCTTCCTTAAAGAATTGCTCATCTCTGATCCCAATTTTTCCATACTTTTTACTGATGCATTTCAGTTACACATAATGATAGGATTTGTTTGTACTTATTCGTGCATGCACATCAACAATATAATTTGGCCAATATCATTCAAAGTATTTCCCTTTCCCTCCCCTCCTACTTCACCCTGTTCCTTTTTTTTTTTTTTTTTTACTGATTTCCATTTGATTTTCATGAGAGCCACAGCCCCTATAACTTCCTTTCCCTTTTTCTTCTCTGGCTTTAACGTATGAGGAAAAAAAAGAAACATACATTTCTTGACTTTATTTTGGTACCAGGGATTGAACCCAGAGGTGCTTAACCACTGAGTAATATCACCAATTGTTGTTATTTAAGACAGGGTCGTACTAAGTTGCTTTGGACCTCAGTCAATTGCTGAGACTGAGACTTGTTTTTTTTTTTTTTTTTTTTTAGACATTGATGGACCTTTATTTTATTCATTTATTTATATGTGGTGAAGAGAATCAAACCCAGTGCCTCACACATGCTAGGCAAGTGCTTTAAAACTGAGCCACAACCCTAGCCCTCTGAGGCTTGTTTTGAACTTACAATTTTCCTGCCTCAGCCTCCTGAGCCTCTCCAATTACAGGAATACACCATTGCATTCCTTGATTTTTGAGTTTGCCTAATTTCACTTAATAAAATATTCTCAAGATCCATCCACTTTCTTGCAAATAATACAACTTCATCCTTTTTATGGCTGAATAAAACTACATTATGTATATTTTCTACATTTTTTTATCATCCATTCAGAGATACCTAGGTTGATTTCATGGTTTGGCTATTGTAAACTGTGCTGCTGTGAACAAATGTATGCATGTACTGCCCTAGTATGAGGTCTTTAATTTTTAAGATAAACACAAAGGAGTGTGATAGCTGAGTTATATGGTGGTTCCATGCCTTCTCTTTTCAGGAACCTCCATACTTATTTTCATGGTGTTTTTATTAATTTACAATTCCACTAACAGTGTAAAGTGTTCCTTTTTCTCCACATCCTCTCCAACATTTACTTTATTTGTATTCTTGTTTGCAGCCATTCTGACTGGAATAAGATGAAATTTTAGTATAGTTTTGATTTGCATTTCTCTAATTGCTAATGACGTTGAACATTTTTTTCACATTTTTTTGCCATTTGTTTTTCTTCTTTTGATAAGTGTCTGTTTAGTTCATTTGCCCATTTTTTAATTGAGGTACCTGTTTTTTTATTTTTGATGTTAATTTTTTTTGACTTCTACATATATTCTAGATATTAATTCTCTGTAAGAAGAGTGGCTAGCAAATGTTTTCTTCCATTTTATAGGCTCTCTCTTCACATTTTCAATTATTTCCTTCTTTTTAGTCAGCTCTTTTGCTTTGTGACCAAAGATCTGAAAAGAAAAATTTTAGAGGAGGAAAAGTTTATTTGGCAACTTACTATTTTAGAGATCTCAGTCTACAGAGAGTGGACTCCACTCTTCGGGGCTCAGAGTGAGGCAGGACATATGGTGGAAGAGTTGGCAGAGGAAATCAACTGGGAGCATGGCACCAGGAAGCAGAGAGTGTCCCCACCCTGAAAAATATAAACCCGAAAGTCTTGCCCACAGTGACTCACTTTCTCTAGCCACACCCTACCTGCCTACAGTTACTACCAGTTAATCCCTGTTAGGGGATTAATTTACTGATTGGGTTAAGGTTCTCATAACCAAGTCATTTCACTTCTAAACTTTCTTACACTGTTTCACATGTGAGCTTTTGGTAGACATCACGTATCTAAACCATAACATCTAAGCTGTGGAGAAGCTTTTTAATTTGTTGCTAAGGTAGGGGAAATAGGCAGTCAGATTAAGAAGACATGGTGAGGGTTAATAAGGAGGGCAGATGTTAAGGCCACCCTTTGGAATATGCTCCAGCATGTCAAGCAACAACATTTATTTCCCTAAAGAGACATAGATTCCATTCTCACCAAAAGACAATTATGCAAGTCAGCCTGAGCTCCAAGTACCAATTAAAATCTGAAGAATGAGTTACAAAAGGTCAGTTGACTTCCCCTCCTATGCCCAGAGACCCTTTTCATTCTTGGCCCTTCCATGTACCACACTGGGAATTCTGAGCCTCTCAGTCTCCTTTAAATAAAACTTGTAGCTCTTGCTTACCTTGACATCCCTGGTGTTAATTCTTCATCACCACGGGAGATGGATTGGATCCCAATTTCTGCTGATAACAATGTCATCTTGTTTACTAACTACATTCTGAGCTTTAAGTGTCCTATTTAGAAAGTTGTTGCCTGTGCCTGTATGTTGAAGTGTTAACCACACATTGTCTTCTAGGAGCTGCATAGTTTTGGGTCTAATTCCTATGTCTTTGATCCATTTTGAGATTACTTTTGTGCAGGGTGAGAGAAACGTATCTAGTCTTATTCTACCACTTGTGGATAAAAGTTTGCCTTGTTTTCCCATTTGTTAAAAAGCTATCTTTTCTTAACTATGTTTTGGAACTTTGTCAAGAATCCAATCCAAATTTTTGATTGCAATTATAATATTGTTTCTAAATTGCATATCTGACAGCATGATTTCTTTATGAAGATTGTAATGGATTTCCATCGATCATAGGATGAAGTATAAGTCCATAATATGTTTCTATGCATTAGAGTTTTCTATTGCTGCTTTAACAAATCATCAAAGCTAAGTGACTTAAAAAATAAATATTTATCCTATAATGGATAAATAAATATTTATCCTCAACACTAGAGGTCAGAAGTTCTAAAATCAAGATGTTAGCACAGCTATACTCTTTCCAGTGGCTCTAGATGACTGTGATCCCCTGCCTTTTCCGGCTTCCAGAGGCTGCCAGTTTTCCCTAATTCATGGGGCTTTCCTCCCTCTTCAAATTCTCCTTCTTCAACCTGACTTCTGATGAGTTTTTCTCTAATTTTGACTCTCTTGATTCCATATTCCCCTTCTAAATCTCTGTTTTCACATGAAGCTCACCCAGATAATTCAGTATGCCCTGCCCAACTCAAGATCCTTAATTATATCTCCTAAATTCCTTTTGCAATATAATCAAACATTCACAGCTTCTGGGACTGGGATGTGGAAACCTTAAAGAGCTACTTTGTTGTCTAGAATTTATGGCACACCTACCTTTTAGGCTGGTGCCTCTCTATCTTTTTATATGTTTATTATATACCTTCCCATCACACAATGTCAGAGCCTCCAGAATAATGGTGTAGGCTAAGAAGTAATATTTTTGACCTCTTAGAATGTTCAAGCTAGTGCTTTATGTGTTCTCACTTAGTTTTCCTGACACTGTGGAAAAGTGTTTTTGATGGCTTTTATAGATGAGGAGATTGAGTCTGAGAGAACTTAGAGGATGTACACACAGAGAAAATGAAGCCCGACTCAGAAACCAGACTCAGACCTGTGATTCCTACCCACATTATTAACTTCTAACTGCTATTCTGCTATTTTGTAGTTCTTCCAAATATTTTTCCTGACACTCCAGGCTGTGTTACAGTTCTAAGTTCCTCCACAGCTCTCTCAGTCTATTACTCTCATTTAGGACTCAGTTCAACTGTCAACTCCTGTATCTATCTCCAAATCTGCTGATGTCTTCAGAATCTTTCATTTCCACCATTGTGTGCCATCTGCATCTCTACTGTATCATCTTTCAGCTTTTATGTATCTACATGTTCCCTTTATCAGATCTCAAACTCTCTGAGAAAAGAGGTCATGTATTCAATGCTGCCCTTTCCAAGAACCTCCTACTGTCACTGGAACATGAAAGGCTCTTGATAAATATTTGTTAAATGAGCTAACTCAAGTGCAAGGTCTAGTGGGAGAAAGTGATGAACTTTACTGAGAAGAGTTGGGTCAGAGAGAACAGTTTATTTGAAAATCACAAGTATTTCAACATGGCTGGAGCATAGTATAAAATGGGGATGACTTTCAGGTAGGAGAGAAAGGGAAAGACCAGATCCCAGAAAGCTACCTGAAACCACAGAGCTGGCACTTTATCTAGAAGGCTGTGGAAATACAATTTCAGAAATTTTAATCAAAAAATGGATAATTGATTTGTATCCAGTTGATTTTTTTAATATAATAATTGATTTAAAGACCATACATAATTATTTTCTTGCCCCCAATTTAGAGTGGTGGGATTAAAAGTCAGGGAAATTATATTTTTAGTCAAAAGTTTCATCATGAAATACCTCTGTATCAGCACTTCCATTTGGTTAACTCCATGTTGCACCAGGTCTTTAAGCAGGATGAGAGATTGAGATACTGGCATTCTACAGACCTTGCCTCCCTGGGTTCAGAGGAGGTGCATTTTTTAAATGCTTACTAGCATGATCTGTCAAGGGAAATTCCCTGCTTTTAAGATATGGCCTAAATTTTGTGTTTGGGTGGTGAAACAAGGTCATAAATTAATCACCAGCAGCCTAGTAAATGTTATATAACACACCATGAGTACAAAAGAAGAGAAAGAATTATAACTTGGATTATTATAATCAACAATGAGCTTGAACATAGGAAGATGAAAGGTAACAGGGCCTTTTTCAGGCAGTAAATGTGTCTTTAAGAAATTAGTTCAGCTGTTGTCTCCCATATGCAGAATTAGAAGTATGAGCTACAAACTCTTATTTAACAAAGAGACAAGTAGGTGGTATTTTGTCCCATTTTTCCTATTAAGAAGTAGACATCCAGGTAAGTTATTTTTAATATCAATAAGTTGTGAAGCACTGGAGCTAACATACTCTCTGGACTTGCCAACTTGTAAAACCCATGATCTTTTATTGTTTGACCACACCTTCTGTCTTATGCAAAAGAAACCAATGCATATGTGCGGTGCATTTGGCTTTGTATAACAATCCAATATCCACATATCCAGTTTATCATTGCCACTCTTACACATCATGGTCTTATTTTGTTACCCAGGAAATAGAAAGCAGTATAGTTTCCAAGTTGATTCTTTAAAAACAATTTTCATAAATGATATGCAGATGTGTGGCAGAAATAAGGTTTTTGAATGTAGAGAAATGGGGGGAGGGAGGTTTGACAGTATTAGCTGTTAAAATTTGACTGTCATTGCAGATTTCAACAGATTTTTAATGATGTAGAGAAATCCACATTCTTTAATGCCTGCAATGTGTCAAGTGCCGTATTAGGCACTGGATAGGCAGTGGCAACCCAAAAACAATGACCTTGCCCTCAAAGAAAATGAATAATTCAATAAAGAACTATAAAAAATGTTTGGTAAGTGCCTAAAACATGTATTTCAGGGCCTTTAAACCTAATCTGGAATGGTCATGGAAAGTTTCCATGTGGAAGAGAAGTTTAAGTTGACATAAAAAGAATAAGTAGGAATTAATGAGATGGGATGGTTCTGCCAAAATGTAAATTATTGGCAGCTGGCCTCTACATCATTAAAGGATATAACTTCTAGGAATGAAACAGTAACTTGAAGGGAAAGTAATGATCAGGCATTTCAAAGATCCTGTCTCTCACAGTTTTCTATTCAATGTCAAGAAATAAAAAGCACTAGAAGTGTTTTAACAGGTATGGTATTTCATAGATACAACCGTCCATTTAGCAGAGGTATAAAAACCAAAATATTTTCCATGCCTAATTTTGAGCCTCTGTCAGATAACTTACTGTGTAAGCTTTCAGGTAAATTCAATCCTGTTGAAGAATTTTTCGGGCCACTTTACACGTTTACCTACTGTACTAGCATCTTGTAAATGTTCAAAGATTTACCTCCATGTCACTGTTTGTTTTCCTCTTAAAGAGTCTTCAGGCTTTTCTCTTCCACTTCCTACATTTAAACTCATAGGATTTTGTCCCTGTATGTCAACAACCAATAGTAGCATTTAACATAGAGAGTGTGTTCAGAGAAGCAGTGGGTTCTGTATTAATCTATGCACCTATAAAAAATGCAGACTGGTAAATTAAAACCAACATATTTATTTCTCATGAGTCTATAAAGTCCAAGATCAAGGTGAAGGGATGACTGATGCCCGAGGAGGGCTATTCTCTGCTTTCAAAATGGAACTTTGCCATTTGACCCAGCTATCCCACTCCTTGGTCTATACCCAAAGGACTTAAAAACAGCATACTACAGGGACATAGCCACATCAATGTTTATAGCAGCACAATTCACAATAGCTAAACTGTGGAACCAACCTAGTTGCCCCTCAGTGGATGAATGGATAAAGAAAATGTGGTATATATACACAATAGGATATTAATCAGCATCAGAAGAGAATAAAATCATGGCATTTGCAGGTAAATGGATGGAGTTGGAGAATATAATTCTAAGTGAAGTAAGCCAATACCAAAAAAAAACAAAAAACAAAATGCCCAGTGTTTTCTCTGATATAAGGAGGCTGATTTATAATGGGGATGGGGGGGGCATGGGAAGAAGAGACACACTTTAGGTAGGGCAAAGGGGAGGGGAAGAAAGAGGGGACATGGGAGTAAGAAAGACAGTGGAATGAGATGGGCATTATTAACCTAAGTACATGTATGAAGACACAAATGGTGTGACTCTATGTACAACCAGAAACATGAAAAACTGTGCTCTATATGTGTAACATGAATTGAATTGCATTCTGCTGTCATATATAACAAATTATAATAAATAAAATTTTTAAAAAAAAAGAAAAGAGAAGGAAAAAAAGGTTGGAACTTTGCCCTTACATCTCTAGGGAGGACCAGTATGTCCTCATGTGGCAAGAGATGGTCAGGCAAGAGTTTCTTTATAAAAGATATACAAGTCTTATAAAGGTACCTACCCCATTCGGGATGGTGGAGCCATCATGATTCATCATTATAAAGCTAGTCCTGGCTGGCCCATGTGCTGAAGTCCCTGTACTTAGATAGACTGGGTGCTAACCATGGTACACATTGTGTCTCCTCCAATTTTCTATGGGAAGAGCATGTACATTCCTCTGAGCTAAACTCCTTATCCCATGGTGGTGCTTCTTGGGGTGACTTCTTAGCCTACCTCACAGCCAGCTTCCACAGTTCACTCTGAGTATATGGGAAACCTACATCTCCTCATGTCACCCTTAGACTAATAGGACACTATGCATCTCTCCTTTCTACATTTCCCTTCTATTTACCCAGGAGATATCTGTGAGACTTCCTCCATTGAGTTACAGCTGGAAATAGCACACAGGTATTCCCTTCATTGACATTTGCCCTTTTCCTGCACAAATAACTTGTTTGTTCCTTCCTCATACTTCTCCCAACTTGTCCTCTATTCAGCCTTTCTTCACTTCTTTTCTCAGTGTCTGCTTTGCATTTAACTCAGAGCTTTTCAAACTTGGCACTATTGATATTTTGGGATTTAGGGCTATTAACTTTCTTCATTGTGGAATCTGTCCTATGTGCTAGGGGAAATTTAGCAACATCTGTGGGTTCTACCCAATAACTACTAATAGAACCTCTCCAGCAGAAACAATTCAAAATGTCTCCATACATTGCAGACTGTCCAATGGCAGGCAAAATTGCCACATGCCTTTCCCACATAAAGGTAGCAATTTTGTCCACACTAGAACACAGAACATAAATTCTACTAAATAAAATCCATTTTAAAATAATTTCACTCTCATGAATGATACCTAAGTTATTTTTCCCTCTCTAGTCTAAGGAAGTCTAAAAAGTTAATATCACTTATTTTCTGGATCCTGGTAAACTCTTACACATTTCCAAACTCAGAAATCCCAAGTTTCCCAGGCTGATAATCTGAGACCAGCAAAGCAAACATTTCTCACTAGTTGGTAGTTCCATGCAACAATTTAATATTATATATGTAATCTGCCATAATGGTTTGATAAAACATCTTAAAAGGGATCCCTGCCACAGAGTTTAGTAATGAAAGTATTTCTAACATTCTGGACAATACAATTACTTACTTATTATTTTATGTTCATGTAAATACATGAAACCAATTTTAAAAGAAGAGCCAAACAACAGCTATATGGTGATCCCAAATAAATCTCATATCAGCTAGTCCTACCATTTCATTTTCCCATCTGGGATTCAGTGACCATCAATAATTTACACCTACAACCCTGAACTTCCATTATTGCTCCATGCTACTGATCTGTTACATCTTATCTCCTTAACTTTCTGATCTCTGCCCTCTCACTGTGACAGAGGCAGAATGATTCTAAGAACTGAGCCCACATAACTCTTGGTGAGATTAAGAATGTGTTTGAATGTGATACACAATTCAGCAGATGGATGTCTAGGAACCACAAGCATCATTTGGTCTGTCTTAAAGCAGTTGTTTTTCATATATTGCTATGTATTTAATAACTTTAGAATTGGGAGTGAAAGAAAAGAAATTTTCAAAGGGAATGCATATTTTAAGTTTAATGCAAGCTAATGGATAATCAATCAGTAATATTAAAAAAGAGAGTAGAACTGCCACTATTTATGAACATGTATTAGTCTAGTTCATTTGAATATTCTTACTATAAATGTCTGGCTTCACCCATTATTGTAAACTGGGATCTAAATCATTGAAGTTAACTTTATCATATAAACAAAACATTTATAGAAATAAAAAAAAATTATACAATATTATGCTTTTCAAACCAGGGTGTTTTTCTTGCCTTTTCTAAAAAACTTGCATTACCCTAAAAGCATAACTCTTGAAGAATATAATAAACCAAAGATAATTCTTCTCTATAAAATTGTATTATAGGGTTAAGCTTTTAAATGTACTTCCAGTATAAAATGGGATTAATTCAAATCATACTTGAAAATTGATAGAGCTTGAAGTTTTTCATTGATACTTTATGTATTTTAGAAATTCCAATGCATAATACAATTTTAGTAACATAGTAGGAACTTAATAAATCTATATTGAATCAATAAAGGAATTATTAGAAGTATTATAGTATAATATCCCAGCTGACAAGAATAATGGGAAAGGAAGACCTTTGCTATAGTTTTGTAGTATGCCTATACTAAGCAAGTGTTCAATAAATGCTGTAGTCTGAGCACAATGCATCATGGAGACGTTAAAGAGAGACCCCATGGAAAGAACAGTCACTGCACATGGTCAACTCCCAGTGAGTTCCACTTTCTGGTATTCACATTATTATATGCCCCACTCCTTTTGAGTGAGGACTGGACATAATGATCCAATTCTAATGAACAGGTTATGGCATGGAAAGCCTCAGTTCTGATATTAAGTTGTGAAAGACTATGACTTTCACCTTGCTCACGCTCCCTCTTACTGTTATTTC
Organism: Marmota marmota marmota; assembly: GCF_001458135.2. Classification (NCBI taxonomy): domain Eukaryota; kingdom Metazoa; phylum Chordata; class Mammalia; order Rodentia; family Sciuridae; genus Marmota; species Marmota marmota. Next base: position 29,698,468 of record NW_026000037.1, read on the forward strand.
TTTGCTTGGAACATATTTAAGGAGAAACCTATGAAGTGAACTAAGGTTGACCTTTGGCAACAACCTGTGAGGAAGGGGAGCCTCAGCCCAACAACCTCCACAGAATCCTGGCAACCAACACCTGTCTGACTTTAAAAATGTTGCCTTCCCCAGCAGAGCCCTGGGATAACGATGGATCCAGCCGACACCTTCAGGGCAGCCTGTGAGCAGCTTGAAGTCAGAGGGTAGGGGAAATCATGCTCAGATCCCTGACCTATAGAAACTTTATTGTTTTAAGCTGCTAATGTTTGGTGCTGTTTTTAAGAAGCAATATGATTCCAAGTAAGTAAACCCAGGAAATAATTCTTGTTTTTGTCTAAAAGGCCATTATAATTCTAAGTTCAGTAAAAGAGCTGACTTGATCTAGGGGCAAACAGTGAATCATAAGGTTTTTTGTATGTTTGTTTGTTTGCTACTGTTTTGTTTTGTTTGTTTTTTGAGGGATAATACTAGGGATTGATCCCAGGAACATTTTACCACTGAGCTCAAGGGCATTGTAATACAATAGGCCACATGCACACACTTTTCACCCTTAAATGATGTGATGAGTGCTTCCAAGATGATTGCATGGCATGCAACAGACAAGAAGCATCAATGTTTTGGTGTGCCAGTCATGTCTAATTAGAAGCAGATATAGAATGGTATGAATTTTACTGGGGACTAACAGTAAGGAAGTAATAGAAGAAGCAGGAATGACATGCAGAAGCCTCAGATCAAGATGCAGAGATGACAATGTCTCTTCTACCAGGGAGCTCCTGAGCAAGGATTGCCCTTTTGAAGAGTCCTGCCTCAGAGTAAAATCTAGACCTTTATCATCCTTCCATGCTCAGTCACTGACTGAGACCAGAGCATAGCCTTAGCCCAAATACCACAGTGGATCCAGAAGCGGGTAAATAACTGGAAAGCTTTCATTTGAAGTTGGTCATAAATTTACTTCTCAAAAGGAAATCTGATTCTTAAAAAAGGCTCTCCAAAACATTGGGTACTTGAGATGAATTTCAACGAGTGGCGTACTAGGAATGAATGAGGCAAAGGAGCAGAGAACTACATATTCAAATTTTCAGAAAGGATGAAGGATCTAATCATTGTAGAGAAACAACCAGACTTGCGTGTAGCTGCCAGATGTTAAAATCTGTGTATCCTCAGTAATTAAAACTACCTTTAAAACTATGACAATATTGAAAGTTTAAGGATTTCAATCAGAAAATTAAATAGATTGAGGTTTTTATAGGATTATTGTTTTGAACCCATGTGAAAAAAAAATTGTAGGTTGTTAAATTCACACTTTATTTTACAAAGCCATAACACTAGTTCCATGAAAACACGAAGAATGCATATAATTGTAAGGACCTCATTCAAACTGGGGCTAACTATTGGATATATTGACTTATAATGGTAGGTGACAGTCTCTTGGTTGACCATTTTCAGTGTTCCAGGATGATAGGATATTTAGAAATTAAACTGGTTTCTGTTTAGTTCCTTTGATTTGCCTAACATTTTTGTTTTGTTTTGTTTTGTTGATACCAGGGATTGAACCCAGGGGTGCTTAACCATAAAGCCACACATACAGCCTTTTTTATTTTGAGACAGGTTCTCGCAAAGTTGCTTAGAACCTCACTAAGTTGCTTAGGACCTTGCTAAGTTGCTGAGGCTGATTTTGAACTTGCTGTAGGTCCTCATATCTCCAGCCTCCTGAGCTGCTGATATAACAGGCATGTAGCCACAGTGCCTGGCCAATTTGCCTAACACTTAAGAATCTAGTAGATTGATCATCAAAGGGCTTCTAGACACACTTGTCCCTAAATTCCTGACCAAGGAAACTGTATGATAAATATGTGTGATTTAGGGATACTATGTGTTAGTACAAATGTGACTCAAAAATAGACAACAAATACATCTGTCCAATGATATTGGATCCAAGAAGAGGAAACAAAAAAACATTTGTTTTGTTCCTCTAGATAGAGAGAAGTGTGAGGGATTTAAATCTCAAACAGGTTTCAGAGTAAGAATATGGCATGAACAGAACAGAAGCCCTAAGTAGATCAGAAATTACAAATGGGTCACTCACTCCAACTTGAACAGCCTGAGCAGTGTGTAGCAGAATATTTCAGTGATAGAGTCAGGTATTCAGTGGTGAGAGTCTAGAGGCAGCCTGTGGTCATTCAGCTGATCAACCTAATGCAGAGAGTGACTGTTTTATGTCATTTTTTTTCTCCCTTTTCCTCCCTTCACTACCTTCTTGATGTCCCACCACACACAAAATAAGAAGGGACAAGTTTGCCATCAAAACTTTTTGTCAGTCAGTTTTTTCACTGCTATGACAAAAAGACAAGTACAATTAGAGGAAGACAAGTTTATTTGGGGGCTCACAGTTTCAGAAATCTCAGTCCATAGATGGCTAACAACTCCGTTGTTCTGGTTTTGAGGGGAAGCAGAAGATCATGGCAGAAGGATGCGGTGGGGAAAAGTAGCTCTGTAAATGGAACCAGCAAACAGAGAGAGCACTCCACTCACCATGGACAAAATACATACCTCAAAGGCAAGGCCCCAAGAACCCATCTTCTCCAGCCACAACCTACCTATAGTTACAACCAATTAATCTCTTTCAGGGGATTAATTTACTGATTAAGTTAAGGCTCTCACAGCCCAGTCATTTCACCTCTAAACTTTCTTGTATTATTCCACAGGATCGCTTTGGGAACTCCACATATGTAAATTGTAACATTGCCATTGGAAAGATGTGGCCTATTAGTCAACTGGAAAATACCATTATATCTCTAAAACTTTTCTCTTTATTTTTAACACTACAGCAAATTTCCACCCTCCTCTGTTGAACACTCCTAAATGGACACACTCTTTGTCCCTGCTCTAATCTATTTTACAAAAAAAGGCTACAGGAATAAAATTTTACACATCCAAACATGATTGATCATTTTCCTATTTTAAATCATTCAATGGCTTTCTGGAACTCTTTATAACAAAAATGGTTTTTAGTTTCAACATGAGACCTTACATATTTGACCTTTGCTTATCTTACTAGCTTTATCTAATATCACACCTTCAGTAGCTTCTGCTTACCTCATCTCAAATTCTTTAAAATGTCACAATTTAAAAATAACTGACCTTCTAAATTAGGTCTGTCCCTATGTTATATGTTTCTCTCATTACTTTTCTTTGAACAGTTATTACCTATATAATCAAATATTATGTATTTAATGTTTTTCATATTATCCATTACATTATTTTTTACCACTTATTTCAAACACTATATTTTTTTCTCATTTATAAGAATGTAAAATTTATGAGAACAAAGATATTCTCTATCTTGGTTGCTTTCCTATTTTTAGAGCTGAGCATAATTTTAGCGTATTACAGATGCTAAGTAAGGATTTGATGAAAGAATACATTGAACTGGGTTATATAAAATGTCCTATTCTTTATCCCATAATACACTAATGTTTTAGTCAGCTTTTTTGCTGCTGTGACTAAAAGACCCCACCAGAACAACTGTAGAGGAGGAAAAGTTTAGATAGCTAAATCATGGCAGAGGAGTATGGCAGAGGGAAGCAGTTCACATGATGTTCAGGAAGTAGAGAGAGAAAGACTCCACTCACTAGATGCAAATAAATATATACCCCCAAATCCACACCCCCAATGCCCTACCTTCTCTAGCTAGGCACACCCCACCTTCCTCCAGTTATCATTCAATTAATTCCATCAGGGATTAATTTACTGATTAGTTTAAGGCTCTCATAACCTAATCATTTCCCCTCTGAACCCTCTCACATTTTCTCACACATGATTTTTGGGGGACACTTCACATATATTTGAGGCAGGATCTTGCCAATTTGCTTAGGTCCTCACTAAGTTCCTGAGACTGGCTTTCAATTTGTGATCCTTCTGCCTCAGCCTCCTGAGCTGCTAGGATTACAGGTATGTGCCACCACACAGGGCCTCTGTAATCCTTTGTAGTATTACAAAGAACATAATATATAAATTCTCTCCTATATTACTCTTTTACTCAAAAAATTATAATAATTGCATTTATTTAAATATACTTAAATTTACCATTTAATGTCTTTAATACAATAGCACCATGGTAGACTGCATTGGTTTTAATCTTGTTTTTACAGATAAGAAGATTGAGATAGGTGACTCTTGGGGCCACAAAGCTTAGAAAGGAAAAAAATATAATTAGAATGGAACATAATAAGGCATTTTGATCTGATAAGATAGTGGAACCAGTGGGATTGGACTTAACAATCTGCCTCCAAATCCTGTTCTTCAATGCAAACTGTATATGTTTCAGATTTTAAAATACCATTTTTACCATCACTCATTCAATTTTCTTCAGCACATATCTGGCATCATCCTCTTTCTAAAGCACCAAAGAAACTATGCTACACTCCTTTCCCCTGCTCCTCTCCTGACAATAGGATAAAGTTTAAGTTGGTATGACATTCAGAACTTTCCCTATTCTGTGTGTTTCCAATGGCCCTCCTCATCTCTTGTGACTCTTGGTTTTCACTCTGCCCTCTGGTCATACAGTTTCTCATGAAGACTCATACATACTATGTCCTTTCAGGCCTTTATATATTTGCTTAAGCAATGTTCTTCCTCAGAAAAACTTTGTCAATTCTGAGGTTGGATAAATGTTAGTCATCATTCATTATTTAGTTCAGACTTTTCTGTGCAGGTGATTTTTTATAAATTACACAATTAGATATATTTCCTCTTTAATCTCATTATCTTACTTTCTCCATTGTATTTTAAAAGCAATGGGGTATTTGTTGTTGTTGTTTGTTTCTTGTTTTAATTTTTTTCCCTTATGTGTTAGTCTTCCCTATAAATTGTGGGGAAAACTTTATCCTAAAATTTGACATTGAGCAGCAATAAGTGACTGACACATGATAGGCACTCCAAAATGTTTATCAAAGAGCACTAAGAGGTGATGGGTAGAAAGCAGAGAGATAATAGAATGATATTGATTTAGACCAAACACTATAATAGACATTTCTAACTTGTCATTTTATCTAATAACTATATAAAAACCTATCACCTAACAGGAATTCAGTTTTATTTTATAGATAAGGAAACCAATATTCATTGCAATTAAACAATTTCTTCAAGTTTTAAATATTAGTGCAATTCAAATTCTATAATGTAAACCACAGCCTATATATCATATATAATTCCTGAATGTTATAAGTTGTTATGGTTGGGATATGTGCTATCCCCTAAAAGCTCATGTGTGGGACAATGTAAAAATTTTTAGCATTAAAATTATTACATTGTAAGAGATATAAATTAGCCAGTATATTGATCCACTTTAATGGATTAACTGGGAGGTAGTGTGGGGCTGGTGGAAGTAAATCAGTGGAGCTATGACTTTGGGGTTTATATTTTGTGGAGGAGGGTTCTCTGCTTTCTTCTGAATGCCCTGCTACCATGATGTTCTGTCTCATCTTGGTCCAGATCAAGGACAAAACACCTGAAACATGAGGTATGGTTATTGAACAGAATTTTGAACCAAAATCAACTTTTTCTTCTCTAAGTTGTTTGTATCATTTCTTTTGGTAACACAGATGAAAAACTGACTAAAACAAATTGGTACTAAGTGATGGGGTCATTGTGATCATGTAATTCAGAAGCAATTGGAACTGGTTTGTGTGAAGAACCTGAAACAGTTTGGAAATGCAGGCTGGAGAAGCCCTAGAGGGCTGTAAACAGAGCTTAACTGGTGATTCTGGTGGAAGCACAGAAGACAAGAATGCCAATATGACTGTGGACAGTAAAGTTTGGATTTACGAAGTTCCAGAGAGGAAGGAGGACTCTTTGGAAATTGTACTACAGGCTATTTGTGTTACATTCTGGCAAAGCAGTTGACTACATTTTGCCCGTGTCCTGAGACTACCTTTGAGGCCTTATTTAAAGATGATGGGTTAATTAATTTGGCAGTGGAAATTTTAAAGCTGCATAGCATTAAGGCAGTGCATCACTGTTGCTTCACACGACTAAACCAGTCGGGGTCACTCCAAGTGAATTTGGGGGATAAATAAAGACACAGACACAGAAAGTACCTTTTCTTTGGGGTCAATGACTGCTTCTCAATTGCAGCTCCAACAAAGGGTGCAAGGCAGGCAAGAAAGAGAGCAAGGAGCATGTGCAGAACCCTTTTATTGGGGAAAAGCCATTCAAATGAGACAAGGGGTCAGGTTTCAGGGGGTTGAGTCTAGCTTTGTGATGTCTTGCTGTCAGCAGGTTGACTGACATCTGGGAGGCCAAGCAAAGTGTAACAGGTTCAGAATTCCTATGAACTGTCCCCGAGTGATGTGATAAGTCCAAAGCTGCAGAGAAGACCCTTGATATTATGAGATTCCAGTATCATGGAATGTCTGCGGAGGAAAGGTGGTGAAATCAAGCCAAGAGGGAAGCCACATGGACTGCAAACAGCAAAGCTGTGGCGTGTAGCTACACAGGCCCTTGCAGAGGACATTCTGATGCCATGTGTCCTAGATGCTGGACATGGTGCTACAGGATTTGTTTGATTTGCTCTGTCTTAGACTTTATCTGGTCCCATGCCTTCTTTCTATGCTCCCATTTCTTCCTTTTTGATGGATACCTTAACTTTGTGCCATTATGTATTAGATATGTAACTTGCTTTTGATTTTTACAGAGGTTCACAGTTTGCCTTGAGCCTCAGGTGATAATTTTGGACTTAGATTTTGGGCACTATTGGAACTATTAAAATTAAGGGAACTCTTAGATATTAACTGAATGTATTTTACTTTGTGATATAGGCATGAGACTTTGGGAGCCAAGGACAGAGTGTGATTGCTTGAATAAGTAGAATATTCATCAAAACTCATGCGTGAGACAATGCAAAAATGTTTAGAGGAGAAACAATTAAATTATGAGAGCTGTTACCTTGTTAGTGGGTCAGTTCACTTAGATGGTTTAACTGGGTGGTCATTGTAGGCAGGTAGGATGCGGCTTGCATGTTTTGAGCTGCTTTCTTTTTCCACACTCTTTTGATGTTCTGTCCCACAGTTAGCCCAGAAAAAACGGATTCTGCTGACCATGGACTGAATCTCTGATGCTATTTAAGTCTCTAATATTACCAGATGATGTTTTGTTAATTGGGGATATAGCAGTAAATTAAAAGAAATCTCTACCTACATGAAGTTTATAGTCAAGAAGGAAAAGAAGATACAAGTTAATAAATTCATGAAACAATCCAGTTGAGTAATACAGAAAGGTGATGTGTAAATGGAGGTAGGGAATGAAGGGATAAGTAAAATGATCACATTTGTAAATTGGGTGTTAAGTTGGGACTGGCAAGAAATATCATGGGTTGTTGGCATCTATACAGTCAGGAAGCTAGTGTTGCAGGAATGAAGAAGGCTACGGGATGTAATTGAAAGGTGAGGTCAGAGAAGTAGGGCCTGGTGTTGGTGGTACAGACATGATGGATAGTGGATGGCATTCCAAGGATTTTGGCTTTCTATCTTTTGAATTGGAAAATAATTGAATGAAGAAATATGATATTTTTTGAAAGTATTGTTCTGACTGGTGTCCTAAGAATGGAATACAAACACAAGTCCCAAAGGAGGGGTGCCAATTAGACATTGTAATAATGCATATGAGAACATGAAGTGGCCCAAATCAGGTGGTAATAAAGTGAGAAAAAAAAAAAAAAACAAAGAGTTTCCCATAGAGTGGATGCAGAATATGAAAATAAAAGTCAAATACAAAATATCATTGTTCCAAATTTGATGTGCAGGATGGTTGCTCAAAACAAACCCCAATAAGATGAAATAATATGTAACAACATTTAATACATTTTATCACTGTTTATTTATAGTAAAATAACTTGATATCTCTAAAGTATTTGAAGAGAAGATGATATTAGCTTTAATTAAGTGGTCAAATTGATGTTTAACACAAATTTCAAAAGTATGCTATTTAGAAGCATATAGAATCATTATCACTTTCTTCTGTATTTAATTTATTCTATTGCTGGTGTTAGTTCTGATTACAACTAGTGAAAACACGGACTGTCTCAAGGAAATTTGTGATCAGGAAGGCTTTTTCAAATTTTAATCCACTGTCAGTGAGACACCAAATGAATAACAGCATAAAGTAATCATAATGCCTCTGCTGTTCTTTAGAGACTGAAGCTACATTCATAGCCTATGAAAGGCAGGACATGTCACGTTTATTGCTGGAGAAAACCTTGAGCTCTTTTCATCCACCATGCATATATAAAATTAGAGTTTTAACTGAGGCTATTGAGAAGTGATATAAAAAATAATCAAGGGCACTACCATTTTCTGAAATATAAGTGTCTTTGTATGGCTGTAAAAATGATATAATAAAGCAATCCAATGTGAAACCAGAGAAGAAAAAAGAAAGAAAAGCACAGTGAATGCAGTAGTAAGAAAGTGTCACGGAAATCACAGAGGAAGAGAAAATAAGGTTTTTTTCAGGTGTTGTGAACACCTGAAAAAGAACTCAAATAGACCAATAGTCAATGGCAATGCTTCTTGCTTATGCTTATTAGGTGATTCTAGTTTAGATTCCAGCTGAGCTGGAGGCATCACATGGGAAGAAATGTCAGCAGAATATAATACTATTGATCTGACATTTACTCACGAAATTATCTCCAACCATCTTTGCTGAGGCATCCTATTACTACTTTTATTTTCTTCACAATGCACGGAAAATAAGCTCGGTTCTAGCAGTAAAAACACTACAGGAATCCAGCACAAACATACTCTGTTTTTTTAACTCTCCTATGCACATTAAATTGGGTAAGGTGGCAGGAAGGATGATGACTATAAATGGAATTGATTAGTTCTCAGGAGAGAAAAGAAGTGAGATAGGGTAAATAATAATAAGTATGATTTTCTCAGCCTGGTAGTCAACATATGTCAATATATAAACTGCACTTGAAAGTATAATGGCAGTTGCCAGTACTGGATCTTCATTTGTTAAAAAATAATGTAAAAGAATCGGTGTTTAAAGTAACAAGTCAGGGGAAATCAAGATGCAATAATCCAAAAATGACACTAATAGTTCAGTGAATCCTGCCCTATCAAATACTAATTTTTGGAGAATGTATATACATAGAATGTATGTACATAGAATGTATATACATCATCGATTAAGAGTTTGGGAGCCGTTTTTCATTTTAAACTTGATGACTGCTTTTCTACCTATGCAAAAAAAAAAAAAAATGAGAAAGATGGATGGAACACTCCATCCACTCAAAGATTACTGAAATAAATGAAGCAGATTAAGGAAAGCAAGTAAGGCAAGTATCATCAAGCATGGCTTTGGGATAAAGCAGAAATGATCAGTATCCTTCTTTATTGTACTCTTGTTCCTTTCCCTTTCATTTGGTACTCCCCACACTGGTAGACACAAGAAACAACAGATTCTTGCTAAAAGGACATCATTACTGAGATCATACGTACAAAGAAATGGAGAATAGATTAAAGCAAAAACTAAGTAAGTGTTTTTACCTTATTTACACTGGCCAAATTTCAATAAAAATTCTCACCTATCAGCTCTATCATAATTATGCTTTGAATTACCTATAGAGAATGATCAATAACTTAAATAATATTTCTCTCTTAAATAAAGCTATGAGTAGTAAAATGATTTTAAAATTAGATTATGACACACAGAATTTGAATAAAGGCACACAGTTACCAGTTACCTCTGAAGAGGTCTATGTATTTCATCCTGAAATGTGGAAGGAGATGGCATTTTCATTCTTCTCTATAGAACAACTATAAATCAACAAATAGCTGCTAATAAGCATAAGTTGCTTTCTGCTGTATGTATTGTCAACACAATTAAGCATTTGGAGATAGGATTTTCCAAATCCTCCTTGGTTTCTTTGTTGTAAGTATGTGAAATTTTTACTTTCGTGTCATAAACTCTGGAGAAACAAAAGATGAGGAGCTGGATGAACACACACCCACATTCAGCAAGGGAATATCATTAAGAAAGTTTACTCTGGAGGTGAGAAGAAAGGAGACAGTTGTTATACCTAGGATCACAAGCAGTTCTGAGTAAAGGAGGTGGTGGCCCGAGGGTTATGGCACATGGTAATGTTCTGAGTAGGTGTTGATGTATTTTTAACTGTGGGGAGAAAAGCAGACTGATTTAGTTCATTTGGAACTAGAAACTAGCCCTGGCAGGTGTTTTACTGCATTAAGCATATGGACCTCAAAATGTCGATGGTACCCCTACTGCTTTCATTTTTTAAGTCAGCCTATTAATAACACCTGACAGCTGGGTCAAAAGCATATGCTACTTAGCCTTATTGTGACATTTTGGCTCATCAGGACACCACCAGTGGTTATTCAACCTTGAGAGCTGTGATCTTATGTCTTTTTAAATTATGACTGCTCAACAGAGTTTACAACCTATAAATTCCAGCCAGAAAACTTTATAAGGTTGTCTATGTACTGTAACTGAATTTACTGGCCCAAGTGGTCAAATCCTTTTATGTGTGAAGCAAAATCAGCCTTAGATGTAGACAGAGTGAATGAATCTATAATGTTATGACCTAAGAGACACTGTCACGGAATGATTTTCAATACAAATACCTGCAATAAGAGTAACCCCCCCCCAAAAAAAACAGTAAACACCCCAATTATGACTTTAGTCAGAAGTAGAAGATTTGCACAATTGGTTTAAGTAGGCACAAAAGTTATGTAAAGTGGAGCTCATGTAAGTAAATGAACAATAAAGAATAATGAATCTACAATAAGGGTGGTTGGTACTGATGATAACATCTAATAGTTATCCAGGGCTCTCTGAGTGAATTATTTTATGCACTACACATTCATAGTTCCATTTACTCTTCACAAACAAAAGGTACTAACCACTAAGTATTAAATGCATAACAGTCAATTGTTAAAAGACTGGGGCTGGCACAAGAATAAAACACTGGGTTACAGAATCAAGAAAAATATCCAAAGTCAACATTCACCTCTTAGAATCAATCTTGAAATAGGAAAGCTAAAAAAAGAAAGAAAAAAAAAAAGACAAGACCACTTGGTGCATGAGCATGAATTCATTCCTCTACTTATGGACAAATAACCCAGAGCTCTGTTAGTAGGATTCTATAGAATCCAGATACAATCAAAATCTCACTAAAGACAACAAAGTTAAAAAAAAAAAAAAAAAAAAAAAACATACTACGTTCTATTTATTTATGTGTTGTTGATTTTTTCCGCTCAATTTCTGCTAAATAAAGCAAGATTATTTGGTAATGAGCTCTGAGGGGCAGAAGTAGGGCCAGCAAAATTTGATGCTGGGGCTAATGCTTATATTTGATCATATAATTAAAAGTTGTTGCTATGATTTTGCCACACACATTTCTGACATGCCTTACCTGATAGGATAGAGGACATACATATAAGAGTTTCTTGGTATAGAAATAAGAGCAATAAAATTTGATTTTGTGATGATTTTTTTTTCTTTTTCTTTATTTTTTTGGTACTGGGAATCCTGGGGTGCAGTGGTGTACATTTTATAATCCACCAACTTGGGAGGCTTAGGCAGAAGGATCACAAGTACAAAGCTAGCTTCAGCAACTTAGCGAGGTCCTGTCTCAATTTTTTTTTTTCTTTTTAAAGGGGCTGGAGATGTAGCTCAGTGGTCAAGTGGGATTACAGTCATGCACCCTCACAGTGGGCTGTGATGATATTTTGACACCCAGGTCACACTTCCTGTCGGGATATCTCCTGAAGGTGTTTCTGAAACTGGTTTTGAGAACTGCATACTCTTTGAGCAATTTGACCACTGAAGAAAAGGAATAAAGCCAGCACTGAAATTACGAATATTTGGGAAGAAAAGCAATATCTGTCTCTTTTTTGGAATGTGAAGTTTGTATCAGTTTGTAACCTAGGCAACTAGGTTAGACCTAAAATTATAGCTATAAATCAAGGCAAAAGAGCATCAAAGATTCCATTCAAAAATGTGTCTTTCATTTGTTTAGCACAATACTATGGATGACCCTTTCTCAAGCAGTATAGTAGGTCACTGAAACCCAAAGCTGCTTTCTCATGAATCTGGATTATATATATGTATATGTAGAGGTGTTGCTGTATTTCTTTAGTGAGTTGAGAAGCCCAAATAGTGGTGGTATCTAACATCTGGTTCCCCATAGAAATTAATAGTTCAATATCAACTGATTAGAGAAAGTTTTGCTAACTTTTTGTTTATATAGGGGAGTAGGTGTAAAATGCGTTATTTAATCGCTTTAGCACAAAAAACTTTTAATTGAGACCTTGGACTCATTGATGAAAGAAAATGACCTAAAGATCATTAAAAATGAAGAAAAAATACTACTATATGTCAAACATCGTAATAGTGATCTTCACAGGTATATGCATTGTCATTGTTTTTGGCTGTTTTCTTTTTATCTTTAGAATACATAGTTATGTAATTTGTCAGTAAGGCAACCTTTATGTCACCCAAAGAATCTACTCTCCATGCAGTAACATTGACTTAAAATGAATGTATCTTGTTCAGAAATGTGCTCCTGTTGATACATTTTGAGTACTCAGAAAAAAAAAAAGTACTCTCCTAAAGGTGACTAATCCCTGGGGATGCAGAATTTGAAATACCATGTAACCTTAATAGCAACAATGTTTTTTTCTTTCCCTCTGGCAATTGAAGAGAGATATTGTACCCCAATTCCTGAACCAGAGAAGCTGAACAGTAATTATTACTTACTTCACTATGCTTTTTATTTCACCTGACTCCATTTATTTTTCCAAGTTGTGAAATCATGCATTTAAATATTTGAACCAAGGATGATATTTGAAGTGATTTCAATTACTGACATTATTTTCTCTAAAAATTTATAAACCATTAATGTTTTCTTACTCCACATTGCAAAATGACTGAGGTCATGTAACATTTCCTCATGTACATATTTAAAAATATAATGCTAATGAGAAAAACACAAATATAAGTTCCTTATATTTTATCCTTCCAGTTTTGCTTTTTATAGAGGATAAGATACAAGGATCTGGTAGTAGTTACTGTTTCAGAAATGGAAAATGCACAATAAGGACAAAATAGATCAGTAAGATAAATGCTGGCGTTAGACTCTCCTAATGGGAGAGGTCTGTAATAGCTCTGCCATGGATTAATCAGAGCATTGTCAATGCAGGGTCTGTCAATATATCAGTTGTCCATGGCATCACTGCTGAAGGTATAAAAATCCTACACATACATCTTCTTTTCTGCCATTCTGCTATGAGCTTCTGGAGGGAGAAGTAGATCCTATCAGCAAGCATTCCTGCAAGGTGTCCCATTTCTTTGGTATGCTGGGTCACTAAACACATGATAAAATTATCTTATTTTCCCAGAAAAATTAAATATATATCAGACCCATTTCCCTCAGCAAGTCCATGAATTCTGGGCAGAATTATCTATCTGTAGTGCTCACTGTCCAGAATGTGAAGGGGAGAGTTTAGAGCCATTACCTGTACCCACGCTGCTGTTATCTCACAGCCTCCCAAGCTCCTGCTTCAGGTGCGGTGTCAGCTGGGAATCCGCTATTTCAGAAAAGGAGAATTTTCCTGAGCGAAAAGCTACAGAGTAAGATGCTAGCAGAATTCTTTATATCATTGAAATCCACAGCTTAAAAAAAAAAAAAAAAAACACTTTAAAATGCATATCGTATGAAAGTCACCAGCTATATGGCATATGAGCCTGCGCAGGTCACAGATGCTGTCCCAGTGATGTACAGCATGAGGAAACTATTGTCCTCACACCATCCAATTCTTCTTTGAACCTCAGATCCCACAATCTTCTGATTTTAAATTAAATCAGTCCAATTCTCAAGACAAGCTCTCCTCTACTGCCCTGCCCCTAGCCCCACAGCTGGGCCTCCTTAAAAACACCTTCTGATGAATGAAAGAGTAAATGTGTGAGAATTAGTAGCTAGCATTGTTCTCAAATTGTCCTTAAATTCACATAATATAAAAATTACCGTCTTACTATATTTTAGTATACAGTTCAGGGTCATTAAGCTCATTCTCATTGTAAAGATTAGAGAAATCTGTGGCCCTGAGATAGCCCTGATGATATAACAATTCACCAACTGCATTAAGTAAATATTTGTTAAAGAAAATGTCAAGGTGCAAATAAAATATCAATAAAATCAACTGTTTCCATCTGAAAAAAAAAAAGCATGTCATGTTATAGTTGCGCTTCTGTTCAAAATCAGTCCTTTTGGAAGATGATATAGACTGAACCTATACTAAATTCATATGCTGTAAGTTATTTATATGTTATCCTCCCAACTTTGCCTTTTATAGGAGGTCGAACACAAGGAACAGGAAGAAATTGTTGTCTTGAGTACAAACACGTAAGAGTTTTTTTTTTTTTTTTTTTTTCAAGCATTAGCCCATTTCCTGGAGCACCAGAGTGAAATGAATGCATGATTGTCTGACCTCTCAATGCTTACTATCTATTTTGCAGTTCTGATCATCGAAACATGGACTATGGTTCTGATTTGGGCTTTACCATTTAGTAGCTGAGATTATAGGCAACTTTCTTAATTTTCGTTAAATATTGTTCTACTATAGGTAAAATGGGAAAAAGTAATTATAATTTCTCATATTTTTGTCCTTATTAAATAAAAATAAAAGGTCAAGATATTTAGCACAATTTCTGAAGCAAAATAGATGTTTGATAAAGCAATAAGTATAGTTGTTATTATTATCATGACTCTTAAGCCAGTATCTTGTTCTCCCATGACATACTGCTTTTCTACCTTTCTTTACCCCTCTTGCATTCAAACACCATTATGCTCTTACTACTTCTCCTCTCACTTTGGTTTTCTTTTTTGCTTCCAATTTTTTTTATCCTTTCCAGTTAACTTCGAGTTGTTTTCAGCTCTTAGCTCAGTCTTTAAGTCTCAGCTGTCTTTTCTGACTCCTTTTAGTCTAATTCTTATTTGTTTTCAAAGGACCATATTGTTTTGCTTCAGTCAAAATCTCAGTGTGCTTTTTTTTTTTTTTTCCTTATGGATCCAGGGACTGAACCCAGGGCCTTGTGCATGCGAGGCAAGCACTCTCCCCACTGAACTCAGCCGCTCAGTGTGCTTATTTTATGTCTGTTTCACTCATATGATATTAAACTTCATGAAAGTAAGAATATGTATTTTTTTGCTCACCATTTTTTTTCCTGATAGCTGGAAAACTACTTGCTCATAGGAAGATTCCACAAATACATTTGGAATAAAATAAATCGAACAAATAAATGCTGTCACTTTGCAGACCAATTTTTAATCATTTTAATAGAATCTCTACTCACTAAAACTATCATGGCCACTTGCACTACTTTTCTTGCATCATTTTTAAAAATGTCTTTAAGATAATGTATCAAATTCCTCTGTGATACCAGCATAATGGTATACACTTTCCCATTGGAAACCTTCAGTGTTCATTTGTTCACTCTTTTGATTTTGATTTGAAATGAGTCAGAAATAACCATAATGATATATCATTTCACCCCAGTTAGAATGGCTATTATCAAAAGGACAAAAGATAACAAGTTCTGGTGAGGATGTAGAGAAAAGAGAATCCTTGCACAGTTTTGTTGGGAATATAAATTAGTATAGCTATTGTAGGAAACAGTGTGGAGGTTCTTTAAAAAATTTAAAATAGATATGACCCATTAATCCCACTTCTGGGTATATTTCCCAAAGAAGATTAAATAAGTATGTCAGAGAGAAAGACCTCTGCATGCCCATGTTTATTACAGAACTATTCACAGTAGCCAAGAAATTAAAACAACCTAAGTGTGCATCAAATGATGGGTGGATAAAGAAAGTGAGGCATGTATTCACAATGGAATACTATTCATGCAGTAAAAGTTAGACTCCTGTCATTTGTAACTAAATTGATGGAGTCAGAGGTAATTATTTTGTGTGAAATAAGCCAGACACAAAAAGAGAAGTATTGCATGATCTCATTGATATGGGAATCTAGAAAAGTTGATCTCATGGAAATTGAATTAGAATTGTAGTTAGCAACTGAGGCTGAGGCAGGGGAAGGATGAGAAAAAGTTAAGTATTGGGTAGTAAGTTATAGTTCTGTAAGAAAATGAAATTCTGTTTGCTGTTGCTTGGCAGAGTGACTGTAGATAATGGTAATATACTGTATATTCTTTTAAAAAACTAGAAAAATGGATTTTGAAGATACATATATTTTGGAGATACATATATTTACCCTCATTTAAGCATTATATAAAATATATACATTTAAGCATTACATAATATATATCTATGTCAAGCCATCACATGGTAGTCTATAAATATGTATAATTTTTATGTATTAGCTATGAATAAATGATTTAAAATGTCAAAAATATGTTAGTACAGTGCTAAAGTACAGGGAAAATGTTTTGTTGTAGTTGCTTGTTTATTTGCTTAAATTTATTATTTCAGTTGTGAAGAGTAATAGACACAAATAAAAATGAGCATAATATAAATAGGTAATTTTAATCATAATTGTCAGCACAAGGAATTATTAGAGACTGATATAGGCATTCTCAATGTAGTCTGAGAGAAGAGTGAAATTTTCGTGCAATTTCCAGAAGGGAGTAAAAGAAGAGAAGGAGCAATGCAGGACTCGAGGCTTTGGGAGCAACCTGAACTTATTGGGACTGTTAGATGATTTCTGTTAGTGTAGCATGAAGAAAAAGTTCAGGAGCCTGAGAGACTGGGGCCAGAATATTGACTGGTTTGTGATCAAGATGGACTTACAATGCTGTGGTGACGTGTTTTTTGTTGTCTCCTGAATAATGATGGGGTCCTAGAGGATTTCATGAGTGGTAATGTCAGGCTCCCTTTCCTCATGAGTGCTGAAGGATGTGTGGAGGGTGTGGGAGTCCAGGCTACCTGTGGAAGTAGTTCAGGCACTGATGTAAGGGTGCCAGTGAATCATAGAGATGATAAGCAAACAGATGGAGACTAGAGAGGAAATGGAGAGGGAAGTGAGAAAGCAATGAAGAGAGAGAACATGGTTAGGAAGCCTTTGTAACATTAAAGGAGAGTGATCACAAGAAGCTGTTCAGATGGGCAACCATGATTGGAAAGCTCAGTTCTTGCAGTATAGAATTCTCTGAGAGGAAACTCTTCTGTGTCTTGCTGGCAAAAATCCCATCTGTCTCACCTTCACTACTACCTAGAGACAGACCAATGAAGTAAATTATTTACATCCTTTACCCTGTATTATTATGCTCTTCCCCACAGAAATGAGCCTGGTCACTCCCTCATAATCATCAGACTTCATTTTAAAGAACCCTTCTTATAGTCTGAATCTTTACTCTCCCTTGAAAAACTCATGCATTAGGCAATGTAGGAATGTCCAGAGGTTCAATGATTAGACTATAACTTCATCAGTGAATCCATTTACTTGATTAACAATTTGAATGAGCTGGCCTGTAGTAACTGTAGGAGGTGGGGCCTAGATGAAGGAAGTAGGTCACTGGGGATCCATCCTTGGAATATGTTTTGTCTCTGGCTCTTGACCTCTCACTCTCTCCCTGCCCCTTCCCTACCTACCCACCCTTCTCCTTTCTGGCTACCATGAGCTGAGCAGCTTTCATTTGTTATACCTTCCATCATGATGTTCTGCTTCACCTCAGACCCATGGCAATAGATTTAGCTGACCATGGACTGAACCTCTAAAACCATGAGCCCCAAATGAGTTTTTTTATCCTCTAAGTTGCTCTTATTAAGTATTTTAGTCATAGCCATGGGAAGCTGACTAAGGCAACCCTACATTAGGAAATTGCCCAAACCATCTTATTTAAAGTAGCATATTCTACTGCCAGAGACTAACCCTCTCTCCTGTTTATTCCTTTTTTTCCACAGAACTGAATAACATCTGACATTTATAATTATTTATTTAATTGACTATTATTCCTACTTTATTTTAAACTTTATCAGAATATGGATCCTTAATTATTTTGTCTATTTCAGTTACTATAACAGTATTTGGCATGTAGTAGATACTTTATAAGTCTTATAGGGATAGTATTTGTTGACAATTGCTGATAGGCAATAAATATAGATATCTGCAAAACATCTGAAAGTGAAGTGAGATTAAAATACCATGATAAAAGCAACTACCTTGCCTGCAGATCTACTGAGAAGAGTTCTGTTTGCACAGGGACCTGTTGTAAGTATTTAGATGGAGGATGAAGGTGTAGGATGAAGTACTCCATGGGTTTAAGGAATTGCAGGGGTTTTTTGATGCAGAGTATCATGGTGTCCGCAGTGTTTCGCTAATCGGAAGCAAAGCCAGACATGAAGATAGCTATTGGGACTTCTTTTCACTACTTTGGGTTATCTTTATGTTCAGTTCTACTTAATAATAAAAACACATTAATCTGGTCTGATGCTCACCACTGGATTCCAAATGACTGCTATAAGCAGAAACAAGGAGAAGGAGGAGGAGGAGGAGGAGGAG
>NW_026000037.1:29717046-29766206 GCF_001458135.2 Marmota marmota marmota
GGAGGAGGAGGAGGAGGAAAAGGAGGAAGAGGAGGAGGAAGAGGAGGAAAAGGAGGAGGAGGAGGAGTAAAAGTAGTAGGAGGAGAAATGTTACTTTGAAATTGCTCAACTTCATGTTTTAAAATTTAAAAAGTACAAGAGAATCAAAATAGTGTTCTCTTTGTGTTTACTCAACCTCTCCATCCCTTCCTCCCAAAATGTGCTTGTCTTTAGACTTATTGGTAAACATCAGTGGTGAAGACAGCCCCATCTTGTGGAGGTCTCTCACCCTTTCCATGTACTGGTGACTCAGCTTCCAAGGACCCCAATGTCCATGCATGGGACCAGGTTTCTCTAGCCTGAAGGTACACACAGTCTATGAATATAATGGATACTTTAAGTGAGAAAAGACAAATTGACACTTGCATTTTTATAATCCTTCTGTGTGCATTTATGTTTCATTAGCACACAATTTCCATCATTTTTTAAATTATATTTGTTCAGTTATTTACTTGAATTCTTAACATTGGTTTTCCTAAAACTCTAATTCTACTAGTGAATTCCTATGCTAATTCCATCTATAAACGCAATAGGAAATACATCCTCTTGTTCCATAATGAGTACTTTCTGGATTCTAAATTGGTTATATTTACTAACTCTTATTAGAAACCAAGAGGGTGAGTTCTCTGATATTAGCAACATGCTTTCTAGAAGCCCAAAGTCATTGAGATATATATATATAAAGGATGGTATGCAAGCATAACCTTCCTGAAGATTACACACATCTACCCTTAATTTTTAGCTACAAGCTGCACTTAAAATGTTTTTATCAAATCTTCACTGTATCTTATCTGTACTTATGTGTGAATTAAAAATTTACAGAAAGAATCAATTTCTTCGTTAAGCATATCTAAAACACTAAACCTTATGCCATACCTCTTGGCACTGAATAAATATTGATTTATGAAAACCATAAATTGGGACATAACGATCTCCATTAATCAATGGGGAAATGATGCTGAAATTATAGCTGCAGTTTAGAGACAGTGAATCACTGAATATTATATTTTGATAATTTTAGTATCATCAACAGGTCAAGTTTATGCATGGGCGTGTAGTGTTTGTGTTTGTGTGTATGTGTGCATGTTATTACTTTTAGGCAAAATGGTGGGGAGAGTTTTAGTCAGTTTTTTAAATCTCTATGACTAGAAGACCTGACAAGAATTATTGTAGAGGAGAAAATGTTTATTTGGGGGCTCATGATTTCAGATGTCTCAGTCCACAGATGGAGAACTCTTCCGCAGGTTTTGAGGTGAGGCAGAACACCATAGCAAAATTGTGTGGCAGAGGAAAGCAGCTGGGAGCATGACCTCAGGAAGCAGAGAGACTCCACAATCTAAGCATAAAATATATACCCTAAATGCATACTCCCAATGATCCTAGTCCTCCAGCCACAACCCACCTGCCTACAGTTACCACCAGTTAATCCCTATCAGGAGATTCATGCACTAATTAGGTTAAGGCTCCCATAACCCAATCATTTCAGCTCTAGACTTTCTTGAATTGTCTCACATATGAGCTTTTGGGGGATACCTCATATGGAAACCACAACAGGGAGGAAAAGATCTTGTTTAATGTTTAGAATGTCTTGTTTGCTGCCAGAAACTCAATAATTTAGTCTTCCTAGCTAGCTCTTTTTATTTTACTACTCCTGTAACTCTTTGCACTTGTACAGCAACCAATAATACTATATTTACTTTTATTGGCAAGATTTTACACCTTTCACCTTACTAAAAGGAAAGAGAGAAAATCCAAATTAAAAATTTAAAAGTGACAATTGTCCTAAATTTCTGGCTATTGAAAAAATAATTGTTCACAATTAGTAGCCTCTTCTTCTCATTTATGACAAAATGCAGTTTGACATTTATTGGTCCTTAGACTCTTAAAAGATTTTAGAAAGTACCTCAATAGCATTTCTTTTATACTAGTCCTATTATGTGTTTCCTTAAAAAAACATGTTTCCATTACCAAATATATTCAAAACTGACCATGGTCTTACTCAATTTAGAGGCTCATAGTGGTATAAAAGATATAAAATATTTCTTATTTTAAAACCAACATTTTCCCTATCATATGAATATAAAAATTGTTTTTGCAACAACAGTTAAAATATAGCTGTATCCTTTTGGGAAAGCTTTTAAGTCTGCTTTTTTTTTAAGGAGAAGAAAAGTGTGTCCTCTGAAGGAGAAACACTGATGAGCAGAGTTAGAATATGACTATAACACAGCATTATTTATTCTTAATTCAGCTTGATTTTACAGCAGATAGACAAGTTGTTTTTCTGCAAATAATAATTTCTGGACCTTTTCCAACATCAGGATATGAATTAAGCATGAAACACATCACAGATATATAAAGGTAAAAAAAAAAATCAATATTTCTCTCCTTACCATGTTCCAGGACTGCAAATTTAAAGCCACAAGAGGAATGAGAAAGTAAATTTTTTAAGAGGTTAAAAGTGTGAACCCTAAAACCATTTCAGTTATTGGTGATATTTTTATGCTTTGGCATCTTGATGCTAGCCTACTCTTCCACACACACACACACACACACAAATAGCAGATTTAAGAAAATGAGAGGAAATGAAAACCAAAATACGGAGTAAAATTTGCAAATACACAATCCTCAGTTTTCTCAGAATTAGCAGAAAAAACAATTCTGAGTTCACTGAGGTGATGGAAAAGGTGATCACATTTGCTACTTTGTGGGGACTGAAGGGAAATCACTTGAATCAGTGAACTCTATCTGATGAACTTAAACTTTAGTAATCCCTTACTATTAAGACTACCAATGGTTACACATCCATCTACCAATCTCTAGGTGATTTTTTCTCTCTCGAACAAAATCAAGTTTCAATGTGTGAATAGATAGATCAGTTGGGATATATACATATAATGGAATATACATATTTTATGGAGCCATAAAATGAATGAAGTATTGATACATGCTACAACCTCCAAGTACTGATACATCCATGGGCCTCCAAAACATTATGTCAAATGAAAGAAGCCAGGCAGAGAGGTCATATATTATAGTTTTACATTTATCTAGAATATTTAACATGGGTCATTTCTAGAGATAGATGAATATTAATGTTTGCCAGGGATTTGGGGAGAGAACTCGTTCATGAGTAAGTTTTTATTTTGAGTTGTGGAAATATCTTGGGACCTGATATTGGAGATGGTTGCATAACACTGAAGATTCCTTATTAAAATGTCATCAAATTATTCACTTTAAAATAGATATTATTTGAGGTTTACCTCAATTAAAAAAAAACAACAACAACCTCTTAATAGTTTTGCCCTAAAAGTAGCCTTACATTTAGGCTGCAAATATCCCATCCCTCTTTGTGCTGCTTGATGTTAAAAATAGGACGTTTTCCTTGGCATTTCTCTTCTCATTTTTGTTTTCTAATCAATGTGTCTAACTTGCCCAGAAAGGTCTTCTTTCTGTTGATAAAAATCTACAATGTACATTGTACTGAAAACATTGCAAAACCAAGCTGATGTCCAAATTAAATGTATGCAGCATTCTTTCCCATTACTCTCTTATAGGTAACCCTAAAAATAAAATGTGTACCTATGAATATCTAGTAACTGTAGTGAGAGGACCCATGCATAAGAACCAACTCCTACTTAGATATTTAGAGAGTAGAGAGAATAGGAGGTTAATCACATAAGGCCCAAGGCAGAATCTTCTATCTGGGCAGCAAAGAAGGAATAAGCTGCCAGAAAGCAGGTAAATTCTGCTTGACATGAGTTCTCTGATGGAGTAGTAGAAATTGTTTTCTTAGGCAAAATGCACTTTAACTTTCAAAGTTTTCATCAGTTCCTTGTTGATTAATAATGTTTATTTAGATTTTAAAATTTATTATTATGTATTTATGTAGAGTATTATATTAGAATTTTTATTATAAAAATTTTAATCATACCAAAACCCAGACAACTTTATTGTGAACTCTCATATGCCCACTGTCTTGTTTGCCAAATCCAAATATTTTTCCATATTTGTTTTAAAAATAAAATAGTAAAAATACTCTTGACACCTTTGGGTGGCTGTCTCTAATTCCATTCCTTTCTCTTATTCTAGAAGTAACTACAGTCCTCAATTTAGGGCAAACTTTCCCATCTTTGTATATCTTTACTCCATCACATCACGTCTCTATTCTAACTTATAGTTTGTCGTCATTGAATGACATTCAGAAGCAGATACCTCAGTTCAAGACATCATCCTTTGTCAATGTGAGGTGTTTACTGTGTTTGTTTACCTGTTTCTGTCTTTGTTTATTCATTCATGTCTTTTAGCTCACTGCATTCTTCCCATCTCTCAGTGACAACCCAATCTGATGGACTTACCATCTATTCTTTGTTCTTGGAAAGCATATTTTATTTTTTCATTTTTTTCATTTTTAATCCTCCCTTTTTATCAGTTCTCTTCCAATACACCACTCAAAGCAAGTTTTCTAGAACAGTGGAAGAGAGTGGGAATAGGCCCAAATTTGGGACAGAATATCTGTGTGAAATATGAAATTCAGGGAAACTTGGTACTTCTTTTTTATTGAAAAATCTAATATCAAATACTTTGTAAAGCCACTCTTTTCAACATTACAGTTGTTTGAATAAAATAGCAATCACAGGAATAGATGAATCATATGTGAGAAAAGTCCATTCTCATCCTATGTGGGAAATTGATTCCTCCTATGCTGGACAATTCTAATTCATGGTTGTTGAAATGAGTATGGTAGGCAAGAAATTCACACAGTGGGATGAATTTTGTGCAGTTCATACATTTACAGACAAATGACACTCATCAAGTTTGTTCACAAATCAACTTTTAGGATTCAGCATGCCTTTTCCTATAATGAGGATGTTTAATAACTAATTCTATATCAATGCATGGAGCTTATTAAAGCCTTAGATAACTGAAATATTGGTAACCTCATTAGGTTTACAGCAAATAATGGTCAGCAGTTCTTGTGGAAATAGGTGGTTTCCTTCCTCACTTTTCCTTCTTGCTGTCTCCCTCCCTTACCATGCCACAGTCCTTGATGAGAAGACACAATTCTCAAATTAATCTCCAAGCCTCACCTTCTTGTAGACATTTCACCTACTTCAGGAACAGTATACTGAGCTACTGCAGTGTTTCTCACTGCTTGTCTGTAGTATGTCACAACCAATCACTGAACACTGGGTTTGCAATGCAACAAGTGCCTCTAATAGTTTTCTGGTATTTAGAGGAATAAGTCCTCCAATGCCCAATGGTTTGGGTAATGACATCTTTACAGATGTTCTATGCTCCATATCCAGTTGATTAGGAAGTAAGGACTACCCTAACTTAAAAATATATATATTTCAAATCCAGCTACTTTTTATTTCCTCCACCATTTCCTGTATGTATTCTTGCCCTTCAGTAGCTCATCTCTGCATATAACACACAAGGTGACCTTTTCAGAATGCCAATCAATGGTCTCTCATCACTACTCTCCATAAAGTCTTCCATATTCTTCCCAACACATTTTGAAAATATCCAAAGCCTTCCATGATCTGTCCCACATCTTCTCTCCCACCTCAAGTTCCCACTCTCTGGATGTTATGGCACTAGAGGCACAGCATTCTTCTGAACTCAACCTACCCTCAGGGTCTCTGCATCTATTGCTCTTTCTTCCAGAATGTTCTTCCTCTTGAAGTATCCATGATTCCATCCTTCCCTTAACTTATTTTTAACTTATTTTCCCTTAACTCATATTTCATTTTTTTTACATGGGCCTTTCTGATCATCAGAGAGCAGAGACACCTCTTCCTTAATTACTTTCTGTCACCCTGTCTTGCTTAGGTTTCCTTTATAACATGTATCATTAATTGACAGAGAGATTTTATTAATATTTATTACTAGTTTACTGATTAGAGAGGACAATGAGGTTATCCTTTTCATGGTCCTAACACAGTACTACTACTGGATTGTAATGAAAAAAGCAAAAAGGAATGCACTTTGAAGAAATGAATGAGGTGGTTTGGATAAAATTATTTTTGTAACATTCACTATAAACAATATGTTGCATGGGCCAGCCTGGGAATTTAAATAAGCTTACAATTTAAGATTAAAACTATCTTACCATTTAAGATAAAACTATTCACTATTTAAGTAAAACAGAGATTATGGAGGTTAAGAGAAAGAAAACACCATGTGGAAAATGAAATTTTAAAAAGGAGACTTTTTTTTTTATATAAAATCAGAAAAACTTTAGTGCAGAATTAGCTGGACTTCTGCTAATGTTGAAAGTGAAAGGAATCATTTAAATATTAATAGAAAAATAAGTTAATGATGAATGTCCCAAAATTTCTGTAATCATTAAGCTTTTAATGCTAATGGTATAATGTTTTCACAAAGAATATTCAGATACAATGAGAAGTCATGGTTCATAAGGATATTCAATCCACAACAATCAAAGGCATTTTCATCAGATGAAAAAAAGTTTGAAGTGCAAAAGTTTGAAGACTTTTCTTTCACTCTGTTTTGATCATTATCATGGCTGCTCCTAAAATGAATTAAGTAAGCAAACCCAAAAGATTTCAGCTTCATTATTGTTTCTTAATGTGCTTCAAATGTTACCATGAGAAAGGAACTAAGATGATTTTATAAATTCTTTATCCTGGATTTGTTTGGCACATAGAATAGTTGTCTCTTTTATTAATAAACCAAAATATTTAAGTGTTACATAAAATAAGGAAAGTGTGCTTAATAGTTTTAATATGGTAGTATTAAAAAGATGATTGTATGACAAACCTTTAGATGTTTGTATAAGAAATAATAGAAATTCAAATAAAATTCAGAGGTAAATAACAATAGGATTGAAGTCTATTGTACAATTATAACTTTCAAACTATCAAATACATAAAGCAATTATTTTCTCTCATGGCATGGAGTGAATATATACGTGATTTATATGGTTCATATGTATTTATTGAACACCTAGGAGTCATTGCAAGGCATTGTGGGGAACACAAATGCTTAACACAGAAATTCTGCTGTCAAGAAATATAAAATCTAATAAACCATGATCCATGGTTATAAGTTATATTGTCTGTCACAAAGATTAAGTAACATACAAATGTTAAGCAAGGGAGATATTTAAATAAATGCTGCCATTCGATCATTGCAGTGTGGGGAAGACAGCAGAATACAATTGTAGAGTTGGACTCTCTGGGTTGAGTCACAGCTCTGCTTTTTGGGCTATTGTCCTTGATTCTCTAAGCTTCAGTGTCCTTATCTATGAACAGATAGGTGAATATGTTAATTTATATAAATTACCTAACTTAGCATCTAGCATGTGCATAGTGCTTTATAAGCATAATTGTCCTTTAACCTAACTTTCATGTAATATAAACTCAACATTCAAATTGCTTTTCCAGTGGAAATTTGCACTTAGTTTGTACATATTGGAAAATACCATTTTCCTGGTTAGTTCAGGATTTCTATATGAAGAATGTTCAAAATTCAGCTCGAATTATGTCAGTTTGATTCCCCCCCCCCCCTTTCTGTTTTGGTGAAGGGNATATATATATATATATATATATATATATATATATATATATATACACGATGGAGTTTTACTCAGTAATAAAAAGGAAAAAATATGTCATTTGTTATTAATGGATGAAAATGGAGAACATCAGGTTTAGTAAAATAATCCATACTCAAAAGTCAAGGGTTGAATCTCTCACATGTGGAAGCTAGATAGAAATAATGAATTAAAAAAAGTGTGGGGGGAATTTAATGAAAATAGAAGGAACAATAGTGAAGTAGAAGAAGGGGGTCAATAGGGAGTGAGAAGGGATGACAAAGAGTAAGA
This sequence comes from Marmota marmota marmota, assembly GCF_001458135.2. Classification (NCBI taxonomy): domain Eukaryota; kingdom Metazoa; phylum Chordata; class Mammalia; order Rodentia; family Sciuridae; genus Marmota; species Marmota marmota. The sequence continues at coordinate 29,724,935 of NW_026000037.1, forward strand.
ACTGGAATTAAAATTGACCAAACTATGTTATGTGCATGTGTCAATATATCACAATGAATTTCACCACTATGTTTAACTATACTGCACCAATTTAAAAAAAAATTAATAGGAGGAAGACCACTAGAGTAGAGGAAGGGAATCGGGAGGAGATAATGTAGGGATTAAAATGGAGAAATTATTTAATATGTTTTTATGAATATATCAAAATGAGCATCACAGTTATGTGTAACTATAATGTATTAACTTTAAAACGTGTCAGCTCTTGCAGTGATCATTTCAAGGAAAAAATCAGAATTAAAATCAATTAAGAATAAGGATGGAGGTATGTTTATACCTATGTTCTTTCTAGAAAAGGCAATATTCAAACTAGAGTAGTCAGTATTTAGATTGGCAACATGAGATATATGAAGACCAGTGATTACATAGACACTAGAAAGTATTTTCTAGTTCACATTGAGATATTTCTACAATTACCTAATTGAATTATTTCCTAGAGGTTTATAAATCCAAGACTTTGTATGGAAACCATAGGGAAATTCCATATCCACTTAACAAAGTTATAATATCGTTGCTCCTCTATGTACTATAGAACATTTTTTTTTATTGTTATTTGCTTATGTTTTTACTTTTAACCACAGATGCCCTCCTCATGGTTTCTGGTAATATCTTTCTAGATAACAATCTAACCCCTGCCCTGATAGACCACATTCTTAAAGACTTCTATTCATTTCGTTTCTTCTGACTTGAGATGCCCTACTTTCATTCCAAGGATAGTTTTCTCACCACAAAAGACTCAGGAATGCCTTCTGCCTTTTTAAAATGCCTAGGTACTAGAATAAAAGAGCTTTCTATCTCTAACAAGAGCCCCCTTTCATAGGATTGCCTGCCTTGAAGAAACCCTGTTATATCCCTGACTGCCTTTTTCAACAGGTAGGTCCAGTCTGGCCTCTCAATTCTCTTTTCTCATCCTCCAAAATAAATACTGTCACTTGATAGAACTGGATTGTGTCATATACAGCATTGTGCTTTAATTGCTTTATGTAAGGAAGTTTCAAATAGAAAGATTTCCAGAGACAACTTCTGGTGTCAGCTAACTAAAGAGCTGCCCTGGGGGAATGGGGGGAGAGAGGAGATGGTTTGGCAGGTTCTAGGATACAGCAATGCAATTGCTCATACCTTCGCTGTAGATGTTTATAGCATTTGGAAAGGAAATATCTGTATTCTTGGCAAAATTTATGTCCATGAAATCAGCAGGTTAACATACAAAGAAATTTTTCTTTATGTGAGGGTGCATTTAGCACACCCCCCATCATGGGTAAGACATTTCTTTGATAAGAAAAGTCATTTTTCTATGAGACATTTAATTAGAAAAGCCATTTCTCTCTAAACTCTCAGTTTGACATTTCCTTGTCTAATACTAGGCAAGACCAAGAGAATTGATTTTTGGATGACTTATGCAGTTTTCCACTAACCTCAAAGCCTGATATATTTTTGTTAATTCAACTTGAGGGGAAAACTGCACATATTTTGGGAGCAAATCCATATATATTTTATGGTTCTGTTCGACCAAGATATCTACCTGCATTTGCACAGTTTGTATGCTAGACTATTTTAAGTTACAGTAAAAGTTATACTAAAAAAGGAACAGGTGAAATTTCTACATTTAATGGGCTGAATACATTCAATTTCACGTGAATTCTTCATTGCCTAACCTCTTTCAGTTCCTGAAGGTTAATGCCTACTAAAAATACAAACACAAATATTTACTTTTTGTTTTCTTTGGATTGGGGTGACAATCTCTAAAGGGCATTTCAAATGCATTTCATATTCAAAAATAATGTTGGATGTGACCTTAAGAAACACCTCAATCCAGTGCTTTACTTTGTGTTTATTCATTCTCATTCACTGCTCAGCATGTTGCTGGTTTTCCTGGTTTAAATATGCCCAATGAGGAAGGTTCAGAAGAAGGCTTATACTATGTATATGTTGTATATAAGATATGTAAAATCATACCATTACTTAGAAATGTTTATAGGTATAAGAAACTAATTTCAATGTTTAATATTGTCCTTTTATTTTTTTACTTTGAGATATTTCTAAACTATTTTCATAATAAACTTTTTTCATATTTGTGACATATTATTATTTATCAGCCTTAAAATATAAGTAAACCATTTGCAGGGTCCACATGCATTGGCCATGGACCACCTCCCTCTTAATTCGTATACCTCTTCCTTTGCTCATTCCATCCTGTCCAGGTTGGCTTTCTGTGCTTCCCAGATAGACAAGTACACCTCCCCATGACTGTGTACTTCCAGCCACTAAACCTTGGTCATCCACTCACACCTTCTTTCAACATATGGCACAGGTCTCTTAGTCTCCCTGAATTCAGATATCTTTCCATAAGTCATTTCCCTATAGAGGCTGTCTCTGGCCACCTTATCTAATATAATACCCTCCTCAGTATTTTTTACTATGCTTTACTTTTTTTCTAGCTTATTGTCTTTCTTTTTTACTAGAATGTCAGGAGAACACAGAAGAGAGAAATATGCTTTAATTAGTGTTGTCCTCACAGCAACAGGAATAGTACTGACACAGGTATGAATCAGTTTTGCATATATAAAATGTATATATATATATATATAATTTGAATAAATAAAATATATAATTTATATTATATTATAATTATATTGACTTTAATAATATAAGATAGTATTATTAATATGTAATATTAATAATATAAAATATTATATATGTTATATATAATATACTTGAATAAAAATAGAGCAGTAAATCAGAGTGCTAAGGACCTGATCTGTTGTTTTAGCTCACTGAAGGCTCCCAAAGATGCTAGTGGTTGGTAACAACTCAGAAGGGAGCAACAGGGAGCCAGCCTGGGACCCAAGTAAATGTGTGACCATCAGCTTTCTCATTCTTTTGTAGAATTTTTCTTTTTGAGATCACAGAGGAACACAAAGGAGACAGGGACAGAGGGAGGATTATTGACTATATGAGGTCCACCCCCAGTATCACAGGAGCAGAAAGAGCAAGCTCAAAAAGTTTCAAGTCACCAGGTACTATACAAAAGCCAAAAACCTCTTTCACTATTGGAATGTATAGCCCCTTCTTGAGATCACAGAAATGTTTCCAGATGGCTTGTACAAGTGCCAACATTTGGCTTCGGGGATATTTCTTGAGTCCTTCTCCATATCCAGCATTTAAATATCAGCCAAGTAACATATTTACATACACCTCATGTATCTTCTGAAGTAGGATGGAGGTGAAATGTTCTACAACAAAAAGACTGCAGCATAATAACAGAAGGCAATGTCTATAAACAAGGAGTTTGAAGAGGTGTAGCACTACTTAATCCTGGAAAACAAGAAGATGTACTCATGCCAGAATCTCTCCTTTAGGAAAATCCTCTGCATCCTGACAGCCCACTCTCATTGGTAAAGGCTTCACATTGTTGTCAGCATGGCAAAAGCAGTGCATGAAAATATGTGTTAATGAAAAGGAGGAGAAAAGTGTCTAACCACTGTAACACAGTACCCCTAAAAATAAAGTTCTGGTCTGCTTCCCAAATGCATTAGAAACTGGCAGAAGTACATTACAAACTCCATGTTGGCCACTGCCACTCATCAGGACAGCTCTATATGCACTTTAATCACTTAGTATTCAGTCTTCTCCTCCATGTCTCCCCATACACTTACCCATGTTTTCCTTCATACCGAAGAGAATGAGTTTTTTACTTTGAACAAATAAGAGGAAGTCCAGTGATAATTTATGACACACTACTTATAGATGGCTATAAAAAGCAATAGAAGCAGCTGTAAGGCTGAAGGCTGGAATCACCATCAAATCATACTATACGTAGAGTTAGGCTAGAGAACTGCAGGCTGGACCCTGGCCGCTGCTGTTTTGCCAAGAAAAACTGCCTCTTCCTCCACCACCAAGAATACATTCTAATATGTTTCTTTATTTAGTGCCTCATTGCCCAAGGAACAATCCTGAATGTGAGCCCTCTTGATATATAGACTTGTTACAAAGGATAAAGTAGAGAAAATGTCTCAGAAAACTGGCTTCAATATTAGGAGGGCAGATCCATACTATCATCAAGACATACACACAGAAGGGAGTTTCAAAGACTCTAGTCAGATAGATGACGAATTTATGTCCAATTAATTCTACTTTCTTTCCTATCCCCACCCTTTCTACCTTTCCTCATTGCCCTTTGTCTAATTCACTGAATGAATCAGACACAACTTTCCTATGTTCGTATATGAATATACCACCAGTGAAAACTCTACATCATGTCCAACCACAAGAATGAGATCTTAAGGGCGGAAAGATAGTGGAATGAGATGAACATTATTACCCTAGGTACATGTATGACCGCACATATGGTGTGTCACTACATCATGTATAATCAGAGAAATGATGTGTAACTGTGTACAATTAATCAAAAGGCATTCTGCTGTCATATATACCTAATTAAAATAAATGAATAATTTTTTAAAAATGCTATCTAATTTGAATAAGTTTTACTCCATGTATATATATCAAAACATACTCAATTATCATGTGTATATCTTTTACTTGTTTTAATTAGGTATATACGATAGCAAAATGCATTTTGATTAATTGTACACAATTGCAGCACAACTTTTCATTTCTCTGGTTGTACACAATGTAGCGTTCCACCCTATGTGCAGTTTTAGATATACTAGGGGAATGATGTCCATCTCATTCCACGTTTCCTGCCCTCTTCTCTCCCTTCCCCTCCCTCCTCTTTGCCCAATCGTAGTTCCTCCATTTTTACCATGCCCCTCCCCCTCATTATGGATCAGCATCCACTTATCAGAGAGACCATTCAGGCTTTTCTTTTTAAGAATTAACTTACTTCACTTAGCATGATATTCTCTAACTCCATGCATTTACCTGCAAATGCCATGATTTTATTCTCTTTTATTGCTGAGTAATATTCCATTGTGTATATATGCCACATTTTTTAAAATCCTTTCATCTACTGAAGGGCATCTAGGTTGGTTCCACAGTTTAGCTATTGTGAATTGTGCTGCTATAAACATTGATGTGGCTGTGTCCCTATAGTATGCTGTTTTTAAGTCCTTTGGGTATAGACTGAGGAGTGGGTCAAATGGTGGTTCCATTCCCAGTTTTCCAAGGAGTCTCCATACTGCTTTCCATATGGGCTGCACCAATTTGTAGTCCCACCAGCAATGTATGAGTATGCCTTTCCCCCACATCCTCATGTATATCTTAAAAAAACAAAGTTAAAAAAAAAAGATGACAAAAGTTGTCTACAGATATCTTTAAGATGAATTTATTCTTTCAAGGGGGGAAAGTGTTCCTGCAGAATGGTGGGTGGCAGCCTGTGGGTGTGCCTGCCTTCTGAGCCCACATACCAGCTGTCCAAGCAACAGCTATGGAGCTTTTATTATGGACAATTTTCAGCATCTGGAGTTACCTAGAGATGAATCCCAAGGTCATGGTAACAATTTCATAAAAGTGAACAGAATATGTGAGAAATTATAGATAATTCTGAGCCAATAAATAAAGTCAGAATATTATACCCCCCCAAAAAAAATGGGAGGTAGGTTGGGAAGGAGAGAGACACAGAGACAGAGAGAAATTAACAATTAGAAAATTTATACTATCCCATCCTGAACCAAAGGAACATTTCAATTGCAACCAAAGTGGTAGTGCTTCGATGTGTTCATCTGACATCTGGTATAGGATTCATCCAAAGCCAATACATTAAGTAAACTCAGAGAATGTCCATGAACCTCAAACCAGTACTGTGGCTGAAGTCCCAAATTTCTTTTCTCTGATTACAGATGCAGCAAAGGAATATGCTATCCCATATGCCACTCAAATTGCCCTCAGAATTCGGTTATGCCTTGAAGTATTATTTCTAACTCTGAGAAGACAGAATGAGAGAATTAAGCTTTTGAATCTCATTTCCCTAGTTTTGTGTTTTTAATCGACAATGCTAATGAACATTTAATGCAGATTTTATCTGTCTATTCCATTATTGTGAGTGGTCATTAACTTTTGCCAGCTAATGTATTTATTTATTCATGTTAGGAAATAGAAATACAAAATATGTCTGGGGAAGACTCTGATTATCAGTAGATAGCTCGATCACATTTTTAGAATAATGATACCCACTGATTCTTAAATTGAAAGTAGGCCATTGTGTATACAAAATATAAGTTCTTTTATTTTTTTTTTTGTTTTCTTCCAAATAAAGCAATAAGTCTAAGTAATAAGGTACAAAATTTAGTATGTTATATGTATTAATAAATGTCCATTTCTTCTTATGAATTTGTTAGCTAAATATAAATAATTAATATTTAAAATTGAGAGTAAATATTGTTTATTTCCAGGAATATATAAAACTTTGATTATTTAACTCTCTAGAATAACATTGGCTCTGTTGGGATTAATTAAATATGTATAAGTTGCCCATTAGTAAGATGAAAACTGACCCACATGGAACTGATTAAAAACTTAATAAATCTGTGAGAAAGGTGGTTCCATGTAATATCCATCATTTGTAGCACAATGTTATTATTTAAATGTTCCTGAAGTTCCACAAACTGGAAATTTCCAGAAAAGCATCTTTTATTAATGGCTTGGAATTCTCTGTCTCTAATCACGCCTCACCTCTTGGCCACTGCCCTAGACAATATGCCCTTTTGACATTGATCATTTCTGGGTATTGTCAATAGATGTGCTTTTCCGTGATGGAAACTGCATACAAGAGGGAGTCAGTTTACATACATACAAAGTGAAAGTATTGCCAACCCAGTTATGTTGCTGTTGCTGATGTTTTAATGCATTTGGGCCATGGTAGTTACATAGAGCAACTTCCCACCGGAATAGAATGTAGGATTATTGATTCAATTTGGACAGTTATTCGTCTATGACAATTTTTTAAAACTTACTACTTCTGATAACAATAGATTTCAAGAATAATTTTTCCATTAGTAAATTTCACCAGTACTACTTAGGTTTTCTCCTTTGGTGTAGAACCTGGAACCTGTTTTTTTTTGTCCTTCTTGTGTGATCTCAATGGAGAATTCAAGGTGTTAAATCTTTTCCACTACATTTTGAGGAACTCTTTGAATAGAAGCTATGTGAATACAAGTAAGTCCAAAAAGCCACATTACAGAATAATCTACTCAACTTACAAGTTAGATACTTAGAATTGTACTCTATGTTGTTACCAAACTGCAGCCCCATTCTACTCAAAAGTATCCAGGTTTCTCAATTATTTTTTTTTTACATTTAACACAATGATAAATTTTAGAAAGCTAACTATAGTACATACTACAAGCTGCATACAGATCAAAGTATTTTGTACATGTCTCTTCACTTTAAGCAGTAAACTGAAGACCCAAATTGTGATTGAATCTCAGAATAGATTATGTTTTGATCTTAGGATATGAACATTGAAAATTTCTTAATACACAATGAAGGAGAGAGAAGAAGGAAAAGGAGGGCTATTGTTGGAAGGACATGATAAAGAGACAAAATCCAATTCTGCATATAAGTTACTTACATAAGGTAATTGCCATATTCCCAGGGGCTACTACTACAATTTTTTCTTTACTTATGCTTGATGATATCTGTGTAGATGATGGACACTTCAAGACAGTGAATGCTGCTGAAAACTGTTGACAATCTATTTCCCATTATCATCGAGTCCCCAAGCATTATCCCACTAGGGAAGGGAATATCAAAACCAATGTTTCTGATGCCTGGCAATATATTTTCCCCAGTTTTGAAGAGCATAGATCATCTCTTGAATTCTTTCTCCATATATGGCAACATGTTATAAATATACTGTACGGATGCATATGAGACATAGTTCTTGCTCTTTGAAGTGCAACTGTGAAAGTTATTCTCACCAAATTTACTCTTTATCACCATTTGCCTCTGCTTGTCATCTGACTTGCTATCATTATGCAGACAAAGTCTTAAAATGTGTTTATACGATCAACTTCCCTTGGTGCCATGAGATCAATACACTCAAGATCAACCCAAGGTAGTAAACTACAACCTAAGGTAGTAAACATTTAGTTGAACTAATATTGCTTAGAAAAGTAAATGTCCATTATTTCATGCTCCTGAGATTTCTAAGGATGTAATACAGAAGTAGTAGATAAGCCCACTGATAAAAGAGTAGATCTAGTCCTTCTCTGAGTATATTTAGACATTCTTCTAAGTTTTGATGTTTCTATCATAGTTACACTCCCCCCACCTGCTGCCCTGCCACCACTTTGGTACCAGAGAATGAACCCAGGAGTTCTTTACCAGTGACCCACATCCCAGCCTCCCCTTTCATTTTTTATACTTATTTTGAGACAGGGTGTTGCCAAGTTGCTCAGGGCCATGTAGAGTTGCTGAGGCTGGCTTTAAACTTGCAAATCTCCTGCTTCAGCCTCTAGGATTACTGGGATGCACCACCACACCTGACTACTTGCTCACTTGTGTACACACACACACACACACACACACACACACTTATTCTTACTTCATGACTCTTGTCCAAACCACTCATGCTGCCTGGACTTTCCTCCCAGAAGATTGCCTTGTAGCTCCCTCTCATCTTCCAGGATTCAGTCTAACTTTTTGCTACCTACTCGGTGAGGCATTCCTTAACCACAGCATTCAGATATAGACTCAACTTTTCTCTGTCTCTATCTCCTGCATTGCTTATGACATTCATAGTGAAAAACAATTTATAATTACATTTGTTTACTTATTTGTTGTCTTTCCAACTACTTCTTCTGAGCAGATACTTGTATTTTTCTCCTGAATAACTACAGTGCTGCCCAGGGTACCTGTTAGTGAAAACCCAAATGAATGAATTAGCTCTGAGAAGTAGTTTTACATCCTATTTACTGTGCCCAGTCCCACAATGGAAATCATGTGAACACTATTTGCATTTCACCCACTGATGATAAAATATATCCTCTTGGATAGAGGCCTCTTGTTGTTTTTCCCACTTTGAACAGTCCAGTGCTTTAGTTTTTGAAAGTACAACATAGGAAAAAAAAAAAACAAAACAACACTTTGATATGTTGCTAATTCCAAGTCAGAGTTCTGAAGGGTGGTCAGATGTTTGTTTTTTTTTTTTTTTCCTAACCACAATTTTCCTAGAACCTATCATTTTGGTGTTTTCTAGATCACTGATTAAGAAAACAGATTTAATAGTAGAAATATATTCAAATCCATCAGGTTCTGGTTTGAAGTAGAGCATTTAAACACCATTTTTATTTTCTTCCAGCTTGACACTTCACTCTATAGTTTTCTCATGTAACTGGATAGCATGTATCCTCCTATGATTTATTTCTTCCAAACCATTTGGCTTTAATATATATTCAAAAAATAAAGGAAAATGTTAGTGTTTTTACATTTGTATCCCATTTCCCTTTTAGTCAATATATTACTTTTTAAAATTACTAAATATTAGCATAAATTCTTACAAATATATAGATATATAAATACTTATAATATCTACAACAATTTTCTAACATGGCAATTATCCTTAAATATCAGCTAGCTCTGCATATTTATCATCACCTCACCTCTATCCAAAACACTGATTATACTTTTTTATATTTGACATTTCTTTTTTTTAAGGAGTTATTTTCCTTGTTGAATCAGCTTTTATAAGAAAGAAAATTTAATAAGCTCCAAGATTCAAATTATAAGATGACACAAACTACACTATAACAAGTGTGCATTAGTTATTCTGTAATTTATATTCAAAAGTGGAAAGATAATTTGCAAACACCTCATAATAAATCCTGAGCTAAAAGTAACATTTGTCAAATTTTTCTCTCATTTTCCTTTCTGTGCTATGCAGATGTTCAGTTTTAAATTTGTCACATTTTCATACTCCCTCCTATACTGCTTTCTTTGATTTCTTTCCAAAAATAAAAAATAAAATAAAAAGCAAGCAACTTAAAATTCATAGCTATGAGATAGATTTAGAAAAGACATCATGCTTTCTCTTTTTTTCTACCTTTACAAACTCTTGCTTCCTAATTAATAAATTTTCAAACAAGTTTGGTGTAACTTGAAATTGCTAAACATCAGGAATATTATGTATAAGCTCCAAATCATCTCCTAAGATTAAATAACCTTATTCTTGCCACAATCTGACATTCTTCTCAGACTTGCAAATTTATCATCTCCCATAATGGGCTAAAATTGATTCTTTATCTCAGTTTTGTAGTTCTGTTTATCATATGCCAGTGCATCAGAAGTTTAAATTTTTAGGGTTTCTAAAACTCTAAAGGCAATCATTCACTGCATCCTTAAGATTCTCTTTTTCACATATGTTGCTATTAAATGAGTGCATTAAATGTTAAAATGAACTACTACAATGTTCCAGTTATCTCTACCCCTTAAAATCTATATTGACCACATGGTTTAGCATTATTAAGGTCAATTCTACTCATATCCTTTGCCTGTTCAAAACTTCAAAGAGGTTCTTCTCAGTAAAAAGTCAGGTACAAATTTATGCTAGATCTAGAGGCATTCCATTTCCAGACACCTTACCTATTCTTTAAATAACTATTCTGCTTCATAAAACCTTCCCTTCTTCGTCTGCTATATTTTTAAAGGGCCTGATAGGAAGAAATCCTCCTCTCTGTAATATACTTCACTAATCTTCCTCCTCTCTGTAATATGCTTCACTAATTTTCCCCTGGGAAGATTGGGTCCTTGTTTCAGGATTCACTCATACTCCTTATATCCCTATGGAGTCATCACTGATCACCTCTTGTACGACACTTGCTAATACAATTTAGATAGACTACAGATTTCACTACACATGGACAGTGGAGGAGGAAATGTGTTAATTGACATGATAGGAAACATTTATACTTCTTGATATAGCAGAGAGATAGGGAAACCACATTTACTATCCTCTATTCTCCCACCACTAGTGCCACATGTGATCACTGTAGACCAGATATTCCTTTATATCAATGTGACTGACAATCATTATGCTGGTATTGACATTTTTGAGACCATTCTGGACACCACTGAGCTTTCTTTGCATAAGGAGCCATTTTAAACCTTAATGTGACAACCAGCTATTTAGCTTATGACTCTCTGTAATGGTAATTTGGACTGAGATCAGCAAATGGTTCTGCTCTAAGCACAAGTTTTTGGGGAAGCTGGCTCATCTAGGGAGCCTCAGCTGGTAGGATTTATTTCCTACCCAATGTCCTCTCTTCTTTCATGGAGCTTAACTAGGTCTTCCCCCATGGCAGTGAAGCAAATTTCCAAGGAAGTGAGCAGAAATGTTCAATGTCTTGTGATGCCTGGGCTCTGAGCTGACATTCTGCTCACAGGAGGAGCTATAAAGTCACACAACAAACAGGTGTAGGCTGCTATAGGGCAGGTTCAAGGTGGCTATAGTTAGGGTTCCTCACCAGGCTTCTGGCAGGCTATGCTTTTAGTAAGTAGGCAAGGTCATAAACACTCTGATTCAGCATATGTACTTAAGGTCTTAAATATTTGCTTGCAAGGAAGTGCCCATTTGTGTAACCTATTGGCAATCTGGCCTTTATATAAAAAAGTCCTATGGAAATGGCTGGGGGAGCAGGGGCTGGCTAGGGACCACTACCACCTCCAAATAAACCATGTCTATTATCCCAACTCCATCTAGAATTTGCATTCAACTGCTTGATCCATGAACCTTCTTTTCCATATCTGAGTATCAAACTGACAACTTCTTACCATATGATGTCTTCAAATTCAAAAGTTTATAAACAGCTTTAAACAAACAAGGGAAGTTCTCCTGGTTTGGATGTGAGTGTGTCATAGTATTTCTGGTTCAGACTGGACACTCAGAAGATGGATCCATTCTCCCCTCTGATGCATAGCCCCTATCTCAGAAGCATACAGTGTATGACTTTAACTGGCTTTTTTTCCTCCTAGAGATTTTGAAGGACATGGGAGTTTAAGGAACTATTGGATTTTAAAAGTTCAGCCTTTTCCTACAGTTCTTGAAACAATGATTAAAGCCAAACTCTTTGAAACAAAGAAATCATGAGATGATGACAGGTATCCAATTACATCAGAAAAACAACTGCTTTTTTTCCTTAATGGGAGACAGGTTTTTATCATCATCATCATCATCATCATCATTATTATTATTTAAAATACCAGAAAACAAAACATTTGATGATAAGCCTAAATTTAGCTTGATTTCATCTTATTAAACAATCAATAAAGCAGAGTTTTAAAATTTTCTCCTCTACCACTTACAACCATAGGAATATATATTTTTACAAAATTCCCCATATCAAAGAGACTAAAGTGCCCCAACTTAAGAGAATGAAATAAGAAAGAAAATACAATAGGTACTGACTGAGTCCATGAGGATGAGAGTACTCTTGCATCATTCTTGTAATAATGTCTGAGGTCAGACATCAGGTGCATAAGGCATGAATAAACACAGAAACTTCAAAAATTAGAAGCTGAGAAGGTCTACAATCATTGAAGAGAGTATGTAAAAATGCATAGATGAGTACAAGGTAGTAAAAAAAAAAAAGAGGTTCTTGTCTTGATTGGGAGAGAAGAGAAAACTTGAGAGGATCAGGACAACTAATGTCTGGTCAGATATTTTGGGATCGGCTATATCCTAAATGGATATTGTACTAAGATCTAACCAATATAAAGGAACATGGAAGCATACTTTTTGTGATTCAGAACAAACCAGAACACTTAAGTGGAAACCCAGAGTGAATCAATCAATTGCACAGAGATAATTCCAATTGGCAACAATGCCTGCAGCTGGAGACATTCAACGGTAAAACATAAAACCTGACATAAATGTAGGAGGAATTATTTTAAGTTTTCATTTGTAACTTTTTAGAAAAATAATTGATTATAAGATTTAATTGTATTAATTATATTAAGCATACTTTAACAATTTTTGTTTTATTCACAAAGCCTGAACACATTTTTGCCTATCAGATGCTTAGTAGCTATCAATAACTGTTATTGTGCCATATATATTTATATAATATATGAATAATTGTAATATTATTACATATTTATATATGTCATATATTATATATGTATTATATATATATAAAACATATATACACAGAGACATTTTCTGTGTATCATTTCATGAAAGGATTCACTGTCTACCTGTGAGGAGTATGGTTAGATAAAACCCCCAGTTATTGTTTTGCCCCAGCCTTTGAGCCAACTTTAACCTTCAACCTTCTCTGGGGCACATGTAGTAATTAAGGCAGTGATTGATGTAGAGGCTAACCATTCCTGATCAGTGGGGGCCTCCTCTGAAAGATCATCTTTGCTGGGAACTCCCTATTGAGTTGTCAGTCTTTAACATGTAGTTATCTTTGATGATTTTCTTTGCCATTCCTTTTTCTTTATTTTTTCACAGGCATTGTTTTCCCTCGAAATCTTTTTTATTCTTAACTCAGACTTAAGATCTGCTTCTCAGTAAATACAAGTTGCAGAGTTTCTTACGTAATTTTGTCATGTCCATATACTTAAGAGAAGCATCTTTTTAGACTGACATTTTGGGGACCTTAATAAATGTGATAACTCAGGAATGGCCATATTACTAATTGCTGTAATTCTGATTATTTATGGTAGTGAGCCAGTATGTGATGACAAGGATATTTTTGTGATAGCCAGGAGGTACATCTGGTGTCATAATGGTTTGGGAGAATGAAAGAACAAAGTTAAGATTCTAAAAGCACATGAAAAGCTGCTTTTGGGTTAATTTTATGGACCCTTGGCTAATGGTAATAACAAGAAAATCATAACTATTAAAATCCAGAGGTAATCTACATCTTCATTCTTATGGCTGAATCACACCTTCACATCTAGATCAGATTTTCCTAAGCATCTATTGAAACTTCTCATAACCAGTCTAATTTTTTTCAGCATATGATCTTATTACTATCCTCGTAGAATAAATGGAAAAAAATACAAAAGGGAGATGATATGAGAGAGTGCTAAATAGCTAAAACATATTGGCATGGTAACCACCACAAAGCACTGATAAGTTTCCTAAATAAAATAGGCAGCAGGCGTGAAGGGCCTTTTCCAGAGATGATGGCAGCATGGCAGGTGGAAAGCAAGAGAAGGAAGCAGTCACGAGCACTGAGAGATGAGATTAAGGTTTAAAATTCATAAGACATGATAGGAATCATGATGAGATCTACTTTGTGTTGTTGTTCATAAAAAGTGGATTTTCACTAGAAATGCAGCTGTCTGTATGTGTCATTTTTCAGTTTGATAGACACTGACACTTTTTAACCTTGTCCTCTTCCTATACCTACATATATTTTGTGCATGGATAAATTCCTCACTTTTATGATGAAATTTAATATAGAGGTGTCTTGGTGCTGTGACAAGTTTCCTCAGACTGGGTGCCTTATTTATTTATCTATTCATTTATTGATTTAGAACCAGGGATTGAATACAGGGGTGCTTAACCCCTAAGGCATATTCCCAGCCCTTTAATTTTTGAGTCAGAGTGTTGCTAAGTTGCCCAGGGCCTCAATAAGTTGCTGAGGCTGGATTTGAACTTGCAATCTACCTACCTCAGTCTCCTGAGTCATTGGGATTACAGGTGTGACCACATGACTGGCAACTGGGTGCCTTTTAAACAATATAAATCTGCTTATCACAGTTGAGGACTCTGGAAATCTGGAGTGAGGGTGCCAGTATGATTAGACTCTTGTGAGGGTCCTCTTCTGAGTTGCAGATTATTATCTTTTTACATGTTTACATGGTAGAATAAGGGGAAAGGTGTCCTCTGGGATCCTTTTCATAAGCATTAATTCCATCCATGATGTCTCCGCATTTATGACCTAATTATGCCCCATCTCCTAGTAGCCTCAGACTGGTGGTTAATGAATCTCAACACATGCATTTGAGGGAGAATACAAACATTCAGTCTTTTATAACATCATTGAAATATACAAAACTTAAAACACAGCATTTCCAAATGACTGAGATTTTACTTGCCCATGCTGTTTACTGGAAGGACCATTCATTTATTAATCCACCATTCACCCAATTATCCATCCATCTAATTGCATTTTCACATATATTACAACATATCACAGGTTTTACATACACAGGTGCTCTTAACATAAATTCTATGGAATCAAGATGTTTTCAATAAAGTGACTAAATTTTAATTTATATGAAAGAACTGATCATATTTATAATATTAATATCAAAACAGAATAATTATAGGATTCATTATGCTTCTTGAAAACCACAGCAATTGTGTATTCCATTTTGGATATTTTCTAAGAAATATGGAAATATTAAAGGTTTTTCAATCAATGAGGATTTTATAAACTTTAACAGAAATATACTGTAAGAAAGCTCAGATATTCTAATAATAAAAATAGAAATTTTCAACATATCTCTCTTGAAAAGAGTGGGGGGAGAGGATTTCTTATCACACACAAGTTTTTTGATAAGATCCTTTGGATTGTATATCTCTTTTGGAAATCATCCTAAATTTATTTTAATTCAAGTAGATGAATTAGATACATTGGGCCTGACTTCTGAAGTTTGCAACATTATGCCTAGAATGTTTCTGAACACATGAAAATACTGTATTCTTGAAATTGTCCCCTGTATATTTGAAAATAACCATTTTAGCTAACAGAAACTTAACACATGCTAACATATAGTTAACATATGTGTGGCTATGAAATAAGAATTTTCTTACACCAAAAATATGTGTTCAAAAAGAGCTAAGTTGCTACCAGATACCTTGTGTTTCTCTGTTTGAGCACATCTCTGGTATTTTGGAATAGACTTTAGCACAACAACTAAAATGTTTGTCAATGGTATCGTTTTGATACCATCTTCACTGACAGAGTTTGGATTCCAAAGCATCACTGAAATAATCCATGATTTCTCATCCATGATTTTATCACAAAATCCAGGTGAAATAAAACCCAGGTTTTAAGTTCAGTTATGCTACATATGTTACAAATGTGTCTTAATATTAACACAAAATGTCAAAACTATAGCTGTACATATATATTCATTCTAAATAGATAATACTTTAAAAATAACGATTATATTAATGAGGTCTTATCTTTACTAATTATAGTTAATATAATGTGTTACCTAAAGCAAATATGAAAAACAAGAGACGTGTGATTAAAGGTCAGTGGATGCCATTGGCTTTATGAATGATTCCTCTTCTATTATTAAAGGACTAAGTCTAAAATTTTTCATCACATTGTGCAAACAGATTTATGATGTGTAGACTATGCATCTTTTAAAACATTATATGTGATTTGGAAGATATTTCTAGTGTTTGACTTAAGTGAGTCTTAATGTTCTTTTGTTGAAATGTATACTTGAAGATGCTTTATGGTGCACACACAGTGAACTGGACATAGTGATACCTGGACATAGTAAAAAAGTCAAAAAGTCCATAGTGGGAAACAGGTCCATCATAAATTTAGGACGATGAGACTGGTTTTCGTAAAGAAAAAACAGAACACATTTAGCCTGGTCTTGTTATAATCTTCAAATTGTCATCTCTGTTCCAGATATAGCCATCAAATGGAGCAAAGAATCACTGTTTTTCTTCAATCTCATCATAAGAATACCCTTGAAAAATGCAAGTTAGTTAGCAGTTTAGGTGTATGTTTTTTATCAATGTCTCTTCAGTACATGACTTTATGCGTGAACATTTTTAAAATTCAGTTAGTTAATGTTACATAAAAATTATGATTTAGTAATAGAAAATAAATAAGGAGGCTATGACTTAAGTATATACAGTAAAATTTTCTTTTAAAGTTCAACAAGACTTTTATTCATAGGTTAATTTAAGCAAATCATCTGGCTTGAAATTGAAAAAAAATACAGTAATCTTATAAAAAATAAAGTGCTTTATGGCTTACAAAGTCAATAATTAAGTTTAAAAGGAGAAAACTATTTTAATAGACTATCTAAGAATTTATTCAAGAAGGGAGGATAAATGTAGGTGTTTTATTAATCATTCCTTTTTGGAGATGTATGAGTTGTAAGCTGTTTAGTTGTGTTAAGTCAATTAGAAGTGTGCACGGATATCATAAATCTCTTAATTTAAGTGCATCATTAATTTTATGACAAATTAACCCAACATCATTTAAGCAACAGGCAAATCTGGACAAATTTTTTTTCCTTAGACTGTTCCAGTTGATATTTGATGGGGTCCACAACAATTTGAACAGCTGACTAGGATTCAACCCTAAGCCTACTACAGATGATCATAACCGAGGAACAGTGGTGACATTACATTGTCAGTGCCCTGTAGGTACAGATAATGAAGAGCACAGCCTGCTGTGAAACGTGAAACCTTTCCTTACCATACAGACCATCCTTGAATATATTCACTCTATTGAAGGAAGATTACTTTCAGCTTTCTGCTTGCAGAGTTCTGATAACCTTGCATATTTAATTGTAATTGAGAGTCAAGTGACTTCCACAGGGCGTGCATTTTAATTAGCTGTCAAATTAATAGGGAGGCTGTTTGCCTAGATTTTCTTCCTTTGTACTAATTAACTGGGTGTCAAAGGTTGGGATCCTGTCTTGCAGAGTCCATTGAAGACATTCATTTTGAGTATTTATATACATCCACTTACAAGCACGGGATTCAGAGTTCATTTTATATTTTAATATAGGCCAAAAAGAAGCAATTATGTGAAGGTGCAGGCATTGTCTTATAAATAATAATGGTGGCAAGTTATTCAAAAGAATTTGTTTTCTATTGCAATCTTTAAGGTGTAAAAAGGAATAGGATTTAAAATCTTTAAGTAGGCAGTGAAAAAATCGTTAGGTAATGCATATATTTTAAATGTGAACAGAAATTATAATAAAAGCTAAAGATAACTAATTCAAGATTTGAGAATTAAAATTCCATAGGAAACTGAGTGTAGTTTTTGGTCTAATTATCTAAAAGGAAAATATTTTAGCCAAAAATTAATTCAGTTTTATTCTTTGCCTTATGCCTGAAATTATTGGACAAACCAATTAGTTACAATAATGTTAGGTGCTATAGTTTAGATCTTTGATGTCACCAAGGCCCATGTGTTGCAAGCTTGGTCTCCAGGGAGGTGATCTTGGGAGGTGGTGGAGCTTTTAAGAGGAGGGGCCTGGTTGGACATCTTGAGGTCACTGAAGACATGCTTAGGAAGGGGATTGAAGGGACCCCCTGACCTTCCTTGATCTCTTTTGCTTCCTGGCCATAAGGGGAGCAGTTTTAGTCTAGCACACACAACCTCACACTACCTTCCATTGCCATCTGCCATCGGGCACCATCACCAGAGGCCTAAAAGAAACAGGTCTTCCCATCATGGACAGGAGCCTCTAAAACTGTGAGCTTAAATAAACCTTTCCTCTTTATAAGTTGATTATCTCAGGTAGTTTTTATAGTGATAGAAAGCAGGCTAACACATCAGTATAAAAATAGTTTTAAAATTCATAAGTCTATGAATATTTTATTACCTTGTAAAGCTTATATTTATTGCACCTATGTTTACTAAACACAGAGCAACCTTCCCCATATCATCCTGTGTTTCTACAAAATGTGTGATGATCAAGGTTCCTAAAAGAAAGTGAATGCTGTTCTGGGGTCAACTGTGAATGTATTTTGTTATTCTTTATGCATAAAAGCAAACTTTTGACTGTCCTTATGATGGAAGTAAAAAAGAAGGCATTTTCCAAATCAGGAACTGCAAACCAAGTGCTACAGTCTATGCTGAATTGTTTCTGTAAAGATATTGTATCTGGCTAAATATTGCTCTTATAACTGTAACTTAGTTAAGTTTATATTAGCCCACTGTCTCTGCCACAATGTATCAATTTATTAATTAATTAATTAATTTACTAATGATGTAAAAGAGAAACTACCACTATATCATTTAAATATTTGATTTTGTCTTTAGTCTCCATACTTCCTTTAAGACTATAGGCTTTTGTTTTTTTATAATGATCAAAGGATGATTAATTTTCAGAAGCTTCCTCTTACCTTTTATTTTAATCACTTTTACTCCACAAATCAAATAATACATGTCAGATTTCTGCTAAATGTTACGTATATGCATCCTTATTTTATATTGAGGAGTCAGAAAATACTTTGAAGCCTTGAATGCCATAGATCCAGTATGAGATATACTTTTGTGTAGGAACCTTATTTATTACTTGCCTCCGTAGACACCACTAAACAGAGAACAATGACGACTTGGGGATACCCAGTTATCCCCAGCAATTTGGATACCATACACAATGACTTTCAAAAGTTCTGAGTATTCTTTCTATTGCACATTTAGTCTAGCAACTGTCATAAATCTCTGAGAGAAAAGATTGAACAGATATTTTTTCTTCCTCATGGCATTTTGTTTTATTTTCAATTATTGGGCTCTAGATCTATGAACTGGCTTATAGTTTGCAACTGGGTAGTGTTGTGAATGATTTCTATTTCTAATTTATTTGAAACCTCTAGGTTCTTTTGTTATTGTTGAATCATCAAGTAATATCCTAATGGTTTTCCCCCCTACCTTGCTATATAGAAACTCCAGGGTCTATCAGTCATTGCTGTAGACACAAAATATCTTGCTTGCCACTTTAACCTCACCATGCATGACAGTAAATATGCCCACCTTTCTTCTATTGTTTAAATGATGTCATTTAAAGCTTTTTATTCTAAAGTTCTGGAAACTCCACTAACATTGGAGAGGAGTTTCAGAAAAAAAAAAAAAAGTGTATCTTACTATCAAATATGGCCAATAGAAGTTTTAAATTTTCCTTCCACCGGTGAATCTTTTATTACATTTGTGAAAAGACAGAACTCTTGGACTTCACAGAAGACATGGTTGGTCCATTCAGTAGATTCTAATATACAATAGATCACCTTAACTCACATTTCCAATAACTTCTTTAAGCCTTCAGACTTAGGTACTCCAGAAGCTGAGGCAGAAGGCTCACTTGAGCTCAGGTGTACAAGGTCAACCTGGGGAACACATCTAAGGCACTTCTAGAATCTCCATCATATTGACGTCTACAATTTATTCTAAGATTTTGAGACATCTATCCCAGCAGTACACAACAGCTAGCTCCAAATGTTCTTGCCAGGATCATGAATGATTACTTTCTTTCTTGCTGGCCTAACCTTCTTTTTTTTTTTCTTTTTTTATGGTGCTGGGGATTGAACTTGCTGGCCTAACATCTTCATGACTCTCTCCAACTATTCCTGGAGCAGGGAAAGATTTCTTACTTGAGATGGTCTCTCATTTGAACCTGATCTTGTGGAGACAGACCACAGAGGGAGTAAGCACATCTTGAAAGGCACCTGCCTCAGCTGAAGTTCCTACAGAGTAACCATATAAAAGCAGGTTAATTTCTGGCATACAGGATGTGGTTTGTCGGTCTGGAGGATTCAGAGAATTTTGGAATTTTGAAATATTCATATTTTCCACTCAAATATCCCTTCCTAATTCACTTTCTCTAAGAGCATTGGCCTTATCTATGATGCAATTGAAGGCTTTCCAAGAATTCCATCTTTGTAGCTCTACTCCATCTAAAATGAATTCCCAAATCTAAATTTCAGTATATTCTGCCTGAAGCTGTTGGAGATTGTGGATTTTTAAACACTTTCAGTTTGCCCTTTTGACCTAGGTAGTCTGCCTTCAGTTGCTTTTTTGGCTAATCTGAGCCTCTTATTTTCTTCTTAAAGTATGAATACATCAGCTAGCATCACAATCATAATTTCTATAGTCCTCATATTACGCAAGGGTCACAGTTAACATTTCAGGCAACATTTTATCTTCTGTCCTTTATCTCAGTTTACCACCAGTGATATTCTTAGTGTCTGTGATGGCACTGAATGCTAGGGATAATCACTACTTTATTTATCATCAATAATTGGTTGCTTATTAAATCTGATGGGTAAGAATTCTGTGTTGAAATCTTTCCTGAATCTGTACCTTAAAAGGCCCGAGAGAAGTGTTTTAAAAACACAGTTTATATTTGGTTGTGATCTGTGGAATGGGTGTTGGGAACTTGCAATAATAGAAAAGACCTACAAGTGGATGTTATCAAGTTGGTCAATACTATGGGAAATACAGTTTGTTCTTCAGAGACATTTTAAACAGAAAGAGAAAGTGAATAACAGGATTAGCTAAGAAATGGAATGGGTGCATTTTTAAATTGACTTGTAATTTGCTCTATGGAGCATTAAAAACTATACCTCTAAGTTGCACGTAACATGAGTGCCAGTTGGGTTACTGTAGATGTCTTTGTTCCCCATTTCATTGTCTTCAGATTAAATAATCAATGTCAACTAAAATTAGCTTGAGTGGGGAATTACTGATTAATATGAGGGTGAATATATTCAAGAGTGAACCATGGGGATGTGTAACAAGCATGGAAGAATATAAGGGAAAAATTTGTTTAACATCATTGTGATGGCATTTGAAAATAGTCCTTTTGCCTGAGATGCTGCAGGGAAGAAAAGAAAAGTATATTTAAGGCCAAATACTGGTCTTCAATGATATATGTGCCCTATTGCAAATGGGAATTTGTAGATGCAATTAGTTTTATTGACATAAAAATTGAAAGATTCTCTTTGATTATCCAGGTTATCCTAATAATGTGAGTACTCCAACATAGAGTTTTCTCTGGCAAGAAATAGGGGATGCATCAAAATGGCAAGTTGGGGAAATTGTAGGCTTGGAGAAAATATGAAATACATCTGGGTGGGAGCATTCCATATGCAATACCAGAGAAAGGCCTCTAGGAGTTAAAGTGATCCTCAGATGATAAGGGGGCAGTAAAACACTGTGTCTCTGAATGCCTCCTCTCTGTTCTCACTAACCTAGCCATGTTAAGGGAAGAATAAGGGGAAACATGGGAGGGAAAGTTCAGATACTTATTATCTTAAAGGGCACTGGCTTTCTCTAATGCATACTGGAAATTAGGACAAGTTAGTGTTATCTATAGGAAGCTACTTTCTTGTATGTACGCCAGGACTGTTGTTTCTTCATTGTTGGTCATATAAACTAAGCAAGCTCATGCTGTTGATGTCACCACTTCTACAGCCTAACATAGAAAATCTCTCTTTGAGTGGGAGTGGGTGAAGAACTGATGGTACTAAGGGAAGGATACCTGTCACTTATTCAGCTGACTGCACTAGACATATTGCTGTGAGGGAGAGAAGGCACTATGAGGCAAAGCACTATGAGGGATGGAGGTGCTATCTGTCAGATGGTCACTACTGAACTCTTTGTGGACTCATTACTGATCTCTCGTAAGCTTTCCCCAATAAACCATGTATTTCCCATGCTATCACTGGACATTTTCTTTGGCCTTCTTGCAACCTACCACACCATCCTAGCACAACTAGGCTGTAGATGAGACAGCCAGCAAGGAATTGGAAAATTTAGTTCTACAACAGCAAGGAACTGGATTCAGCCATCAATCTGAATAAGCTTGGAAGGGTGTCCATTTCAGAGCTCGGACAGCTGACTTGATTCCAGCTTTGTGCAACCTGGAGCACAGAGTCTCATCAAGCCAATGCAGACTTCTGACTACAGGGCTGTGACTTAATACATATATGCTTTGTTAACTTCTAAATACATGGTAGTTTCTTATAGCAGCAAGAGAAAACTATACAGAGAGAGATGAAGTGCATCTGATGTTAAGTGTTCTCAAATTGTACTCAGACCTAACAAATTTGTACAGCAAAGCTAGAAAGAGGGGTAGATGTGAGGCAAACAAGAGGTATCTGGTGTACCTTCAAAGGAAAGTATCTTGCAGAAAGAGACAGAGCTGCTAATCTCTGTAGATGAGTTCAAAGTTATAAAATGTGAACTGTAGAGAGAGGAAACAATGCTCTTTGATATTGTGACAAAAGTGTTAATGACAGTTGTGAAAACTAGCCATTTCAAAAATCATCTATCATCTAACAAGAAGCCTATGACTCAGTCATTTTAAGTATTCTCTTAGCTGGTTAGTAAGTTTCAAAAATATTGATGATTTTTTTTAGATGAAACAGCATTAACTAGAAGTCAAACAAAAACCAGGGGGATTTATCAATATTTTTCTCTGCTAAATCTGAATCCTTGCATAATAAGGGAACAATTTGTGTTTCTTCCATACTTTGGTTCCAGATGCAATATCCTGGACCTATCTAAAAACAAGTGTGAGCAGCCATCCTTCTACTTGATAGTCAGCACTTCTTGAGGTGAGTAGAGCACTCACTTGATCCAACCTTGTACTTCCTTCAGAGAATAAGGCTTCCAGAAGAATACGGCAGACATCTGCATGGTTATCAAGGTAAGGAAGTGCTACAGGGGACCTGAAGGGGACTGGTGCTCTACCTGTGTATATGTGAAAGATTATGCCATAATATAGGATCAGACAATTGAAATACAGGAAAGTGTGGATTCAGGAAGAACCCTAGTATTATGGCATACAAAACCAATGGCATTTTATGAAATTATTTCTTTTACTGTTTGATAAAAATGTATATACTTACATGAGAATGAAAATAATTATACTGAGTTCCAGGAGAAATCTATAAGGATATGATAGGGAGGAATGGATTCATATGTCCAAGAAGGTATTAAAGTGGCATTAAATTTACAAAAATTGGGGGAAAATTAATATTGTAAAACCTAATAGTCATGCAGCTCTGGAACTAGAGCATTTTCTCTGTAATTAAGCATAAGTAAACAGAAAAGATGAACACATCCTTTAGACTTTTTTTTTTTTAATTTTCCATAAGATAAGGAATGACATCATTTGGTAGACTAAGAGAATTTTTGTGAAGTGAAAACTTTTGAATACTGGTTGGTACAATGAATAGGACATAGGAAACAGATACTATGAAAACCCTAAGGAGAAAATACACTAACTGGGGAAAAAAAACAAAACAAAACAAAACAAAACCACATAAATTGAAAAGAAAGTTGTGTAAGATAAGGAAAGACTCCATAAACACTAAATTAAATTTATCTCTGAGAAGCTTTCACATGTGCACACACACTTTTGCACATGTACACATGAAAAAAAAATGATTTAGAGGGAACAGAGTAAACCTGTAACAGAAAAGAAACTTAAAAATATCTAAAGGTGAAAAAAAGAAATAGAAGATAAAAATAATTAAGCTGATATGTGTGATGAAGAAAATTGAAAGATTTAACCTAAGAATGGCAGATTTTTGTTGTTGTTGTTGTTAAAAAAATAATTTGTATCTATGTAATAAAGACAGTTTTGGAGAAAACTAACTTCAGCTGAAAATGGATTATGTATTATAAATTGAAAAAAGTAAAAATATATATTTATGTCAATATATGTATATGTATGTTTATATGTATATTCACATAAATATATGTACATATATAAATTTTTAATTATAAGCAAGTGTTTGTCTTGTTTTAAGTGTGGGAACATTAAATGATACAGATAATAAAAATCTATTTGGCTTTAAAAAGAGCCTTAAGAACACCATCTGACTGTAAATAATAGAGCAATATCAACACAATTATGGAGGAAAAAAGTATAGCTCCATAAGTGTTTATTCAGTTGAGTTCACACTCATATTTGAAGGCCTGAGAAAAACATTTGCATATATGTAAAAATTCAGCAAATATATTACAGATAAAGGTTTTTATAAGTATTATTTATGAAATATATCAATAAATTAAGACTTTGATCAAGATAAACAAAATTAACAATGAAGATTCCATACAGAAAAATCAATAATAATTGGATTTTTAAAGAGAAATACTAAATAAAAAAAAATTGAATATATTCCAAGCAATTGAGGAAGGGAAGAGAAAGAATACAAAAATAATGCATCTGGAAAAATAGTTTCAAACATAAAATAAAAATGTATTAACACAGACCATGAGGGTGAACTGGGCAAAGGGAATCAAAGTATGTTAAATTTCTTACTTTAGGGTAGAAAGAAAACATTTTCAAATTCTGGATTTTATTATGGGAGTAATATTTTTCTTTTTCATGCATATTTCCTAAGTTCCCTAAAATGAAAATATATTTTGCAGTAATAATTAGCAATACAAGTTTTGATAAAATAGTGTGCTAGTATACTGTCACTTAGGATGAAAGAGGAGATGCAAGAGGGAGATGAAGATTTTCTAATATGGTAAAGTCTACAACATTGTGTAGACTAAAATAATTTGTGCAAAAATGAGAACTTTTGAAAACTAGGGATTCATTTTATTATGGTTAATGGTTATGATATCTGAAATTCTAAGTCAAAGAAGCTAAACATGATTAAATGTTAGATAAAATAGGAAACAAGTGTCATTTTCATAACTAATAGAACAACAAAGCCAGAGCATGTGTGTGTGTGTTCACATAGATTTCCACAACAGAAAATGACAATTATAAATTGCACAACAGTTACTTTAGTTGAGAATCTTATTGCCGTTATAATCTTCCTAGCTTTTACAATATTCGTTGAAATATGTGAATATTTCATCAGTCAAGTCAATCTAAACTTATATTCTACATATTGTTTTTGAAGTATGTCTGTGAACAGTCTTACAATTTGAACTCCTAAATTGATTTCTAACTATATTTCACAGTTCATTTGGTGTGTGAAAAAATGTTTTCTCACTTATAAATTTTTAGATTACTGACCCTAGTAAGATGTGTATAGTTTTCACTATCAATATTATATTTTTAAAGGCTAGAACAACTATATTATTAGCTTTCGAGGCCACTACTCCATAAATAAACTTGAAAATCTAGTTGTATCAGGAGGCTGATAACTTATGTATTAAAACTGCAGAAGAAATCATGTTGAAAAATTATGTTGGAGTGAACAAATGACTAAAGTATCAGAAATTCCATTGCTTAAGTTCACTGATATCTTACCAATCCCATACTAAAGGAACAGACTCTCCATCAGAGAGAATGAATACATTCTAAGCATAGAATTTATCAAGTAGGCCATCTTTAGTACCAATTTTTCTTTTGATTTTTGATCACTTTGGGTACAAAAATGATGGGATTCACTAGAAACAATTTCTTTTCAGAATAAATTGCAGCCACATAAGTATAGTATCTACTAGAAAAAAAGTTAAATCAAAGAACTCATTTCATCTATTTTTCTTTCTGTAGATCAGATGTATTCATAGCACTGTATAAGGTTCATGTTCCTGGGCCTTTGGAATGACAACATCAAAAATTAGCCGTATATCTAAGTAAAACACCCATCATATATTTTTAATTATCTTTTCCTGGACATACTAACTTCCTGGATATGTCTAGTTAGCAACAGATGTAGTAGAAAAATTAAAACATATTGATTTTGACCCTTTGTGTTTTTAATCTCACATTCAAAATACTTGACAGAAATAAAATCTACACTATATAACTATATAACCCCATACTTCATAAAGAAGTGCTTTAGTTTATTTTGTGCAAGCTACAATTCAAGCATTCATATTTAAATAATGACTATTGATCTACATTAAATTTAAGAATGTCATCTAGTATTGAGAAAATTGTTGTTAATGAACTAATAAAACTGGAATGGGGCATATGATTAAAAAATGCTGTTTTTATACCCCCATGCTCCCTCCCTTATTATCCAAAAAAATAAAAAAAATAAAGAAACTGTTTTTAAAAAGTTAATTAATTATATTTCACTTACTTCTGCCATAATATGCATGTGGTATTAAATTTCTTCATATCTGAGCCATCATAAAAACAGAAAGTAATATTCTTGGAACTTAGGAGTTTAAATTTCAACCTTAAGTATCAACGAAACAAGCATGTGATAAAACACAAACCAAAATACAACATAATTATCAATGACACCAAAATAAAACACATTTACATAAATGAAAATGAGTCAACTTATGCAAAATTTTACAAGTTCCTAAATGCAACTTTTTCCCTTAGTCATGTCTTTTTTTTGTTTACTACATAGGCACTTTACTAATATAAATCTCTATAATTATAATTCATGCATCATCAGCATTAAAGAATTAAAATCGAAACTTGGGAATGCCATGATTTTGTTGATGAGGGGATGTTTTTGACTCAGCTGTTCCAGCTGAGAGTCATTTAACAGTGGGAGACAGAATAGAGATCTAGATTAGCAGTTCTTAACAGAGTAATTTTGTTCCCCAGAAGACATTTGGCAATATCCATAAACATTTTTAGCTGTTGCAACTTTGGGAGAGTGGAGCATGTTACTAACATCTCCTGATTGGGTAGAATGCAGGGATCCAGCTAAATACCTTACCCTATAAAAGACAACAAAGATTTACCTGCTCCTAAATGGCAAGAGGTTGAAAATCTTTGCCTTAGATGAAAAGCCATTTGTGTAAGGAGGAAGCATTAATTTTTATAAAATATCTCTCACCAAATCTTAATGAATCATTTAGAAAGAATTTTGTTGGTGAAAGAGGTTATATACACTTGGATTTTTAGTTTTTCCATGAAATTTTGGAATAGAAAGAGAGCTATAGAAATAGAACACATTTTCA
The DNA here is from genome assembly GCF_001458135.2 of Marmota marmota marmota. Taxonomy (NCBI): domain Eukaryota; kingdom Metazoa; phylum Chordata; class Mammalia; order Rodentia; family Sciuridae; genus Marmota; species Marmota marmota. Next base: position 29,752,519 of record NW_026000037.1, read on the forward strand.
GAAGTTGAAAAAATGTATAAAAGTAGTGTAATAGAAACTGTAGACTCTGATGTGGATTTTCAACCAGCACAGAACACTTCAGCTGATGTGCAAATAATGACCATTAAAATGTAAGGCTCTTGTAGATGAGGCCTGAGGTCTATTGAGCAGGAGCTCATTTGAGTATGGCTTTCACAAGTGCCCTGGTAGAATACCAGTTCATCAATGTGATGCTTCTAGTATTAGCTGCATATGGTAAATAGTTTGACATCATTTTTATAAATATTAACTGTTAAGATAACATTAGGTTACACATCCACATTTTTACATAATGCCCTATTAGTAACTGTTGTATTCTGTGATTCTGCAATCTGTATTTGGGGTAAAATTGGGAGTTCATAACCAACTTGAATCTAATGTATGAAATATGATATGTCAAGAGCTTTATAATGTTTTTCAACAACCAATAAAAAACAATTAAAAAAAAAAAAGATAACATTAGGAATCTGTTTCTTTCAAATGGTAATTACATTTGCATTAACACTTTGCTAATACTGAATACCTAGTGCCTTTTCTGTTGTGGTTTGAAAAATGATGTGGTAGAATCAAACTCTGCCTGGAGAATACATTTTTAAGGATATTTTTTTTAAAAAAATTGCCAGGTGTAGTGCTATAGGCCTATAATCCCAACAACTGTGCAGGCAAGACAATCACAAGTTCAAGGCCAGCCTCAGTAAGTAAGCAAACCCCTCAACAACTTAGCAACACTCTGTCTCAAAATTAAAAGACTTGCATGAGCTTAGTGGTTAAGCACTAATGGGTTTAGTCTGCAGTACCCAAAACAAAACCAAACACATGAAAACTACCATGGTCCCTGAAATAATTTTCTAGAAAGATATAAACCACACAACAAAAGGAGTTTCTTATGTTTAAAAACTACCCAACACAAGCACTTAAATATGTAGAATTTCATTTAAATAAGTCAGTCAACAATTTTTTATAAAGTATTTAACACTTCATTGTAGAAACATAGGCAAAATGACTATTATAACCAAAATGAAAAATACTGTTCAATTTAAAAAATGTACTTAAACAAGAACCTGAAAAAGTTTATGATATGCATAACATTGTTCAAGCAAAATTGCACTAGTATTACATAAATCAAGAGTTTATAAAGGCCTCAATATGGCAAAGTTTAGAAATAGGTAGTATGCATGCACATAGTACAACAAAAATCTCCTTATAAAACAGCAGTTTTTTTAATGCTTGTACAAAGGGATAAAGAGCAACCACAAACATATTTTTCATCTGTTAGGTTAATACATTATGACAGCTAAAAGTCAGTCATGTCTATCAGAGGAACAAAAAGCCCTCCACAACTTGTGAATAAATCTTTTGTGCCTTTAAAGATATTTGTATAAAAATGCTATCTTTTTTTATACACCTTAAATAAATTGTACTTGTTTAATCAAAGTTTGAGAACAAACAAACAAACAAGTGAATGGGGTCCATGTGTTTTATATAACTAAAAAGAACCCAGATTACCAGAGCAAATAGCAAATAGCATTTATACTCTCCACCTTTGATAATGGGTAGATAATTGTTCTATAACTCAGAAGAATATATTTTCAGTAGGGAAAATAAGGGATTAGTCATACTGTTTCTTGAAAATATTTACCGATTACTCTACACCAAAAGGGCTGTTTTACCTCTTCCTTTTGACTTAGCAAAAGAATGCATCCTCATAATTGAAATTCTGTCTTGTCAATTTGTGTGCTTATCTATTATTCTATAATGTTCAGTGGGGTAAGGGGTGGGTTGGGCCAATCTTCCACAAAATGCACGTGATTGATTGGGAAGAAGCACATAATACATGAGTACCCGATGCCCTGTTGTGCTCTAGGCTGGCTATTCACCTCAGGATTGAGGGAGAACCAAAGGTCTTATCCCATAGCAAGTGTGATCTGTCCACTTCAGGTTATTTTTTTGTTATGCTCTACCACCTAAATATAACTATTGTGTACAGGGTGTTTGCATTTAGTATATCACAGAGTCCACTAAATTTTGGAAAATGTAAATCATCTGTTTACATGCAAATTATTAATTTTATATATATATATATATTTTCAAGTTTTGCCTCATCTACCACTTGGCAATCTAAGGCTAATTTCAAAGCAGGTGACACTGAACTTGTGAGGGTTATATATTTTCAGCAGTATCTGAATCAATCTTCATGGGCACAAAGAAGAGAGTTGTCCATTTAATCATTCTTCCATCAATTTTAACAAAAAAATAAAATGACATTGTATTACAGCTTTCAGACCATATAATGAAAAAGTGCAGAGTTTCTCTTTGTTAATTAAGTAGAACCCAAAAATTTCATATAAAATAGATTGCTCATATTCACACTACAAAGGAATATGTTGTTTTTAATTTTTAACAAATTCAAAGGTGTGTCTTCATCAGCAGCATTGTTGTAAATTGTACTGTAGTGCAGTTCTTTTTCATAAAAATACCATACAAATGGTCAATCAATAGTCATCAGCAAAAAATAAAACCCAAAAAACTCAGAAAACAATTAACCAGGAAAAAGATAAAGGAAGAGGTAATGCTGATGCCAAAACAAGTATAATACTGTTGGAACATACAAAAGTAATCCTTATATTTTATACATTTATACAGCATATAAAAGGTATCACTGATTATGCCACTGTCTCTCTTATACCAATTTCTATTTTCTTTGGAAGCAGTTCTTTTCTTTCATCAACACTTCCTAAGGAATTTCGACAATTTTGCCCATCCATATACAATTTTGCATACACCGGGTTGGAGTAATTAGTAGGCTGAAGAAGAAAAAATAAATATTATTATCAGTATTATTATCAGTTAACAACATCACTTATTTTGTAGTTTGTCAATGGTATAATATCTACATGTGATGCACTCAAGATAGTAAGTAGGACATATTTAAATGAAATTTTAAATTCTGCATAGGTTTTAGTCTGCTTTAGCATGGTATTAGGTAAAAACAAAATTTTATGATTTTCAGGTAACTTGTGAAGCTAACAGGAGCTCTGATGTAAAACAAAAAGCCAGAAGAAATCATAGGGAAAGCTATGCTTACTAGAATTTTATTGTCAAATGGTTAAAATGAATTGTGATGTTTTCAGGCCATATATCCCCTGTGACCTACCACCACTACCACTTATGCATACCCATCAATGGAAACTTAGATGCATAAACAAAAAGTCACCTAATTAGCTGTGTCTATAATTTTTTCAATGTGAATTTAAATCAAGCATATAAAGACAAAAGTAAAGGAATACATCAGTGAACACTTCTTAAAAATGACAATATTCTTGCTTCAAGATCCTATATATATTTATCATTGGGCATGTCTTTGGGCTCATCTAAAGAATTGTGAAGTATGGTTATATTATGTGTTAGATATAAACATTTGAGATAGAATTTGAAGCATGTAGCAGTGACCTCTTTCAGGTGGAAAACATATTCATCATTCATTGTTTAACAAATTGCAGCTTAATTTAAGAAAATGTTCTGTAGTTTTTGCTTTTATTGTTGTTTTGGTTCTGTCTGGTTTTTCCAAAAGCATACATTAAGCCTTTGTTACAACAAGAAAACATAATTTTTGAGCCATGCAAAGGAGACAAACACCTTAGGTAATGAGAATGAAAAGCAGTTGATGTAAGAGAAGACAGAGAGCATACTCATCCATAGAAATTCTGATATTATGTTTTATTCACTTTTTGGATAAAATGAGCTATGTAATTTTAAAGTAGCTTTCTCTAAAGATATTATCTAATTCAAAAAATAAAAATGATTTCATTAAACCATCTCTGAATTTTCAATATGATGACATATTTGGAACTATATATTTATTTGCACATAAAAGTTACTTATGTTAAGTAAAGCATTCTAATAAAAATGCTTAAAACTGAACAAATTTAAATAATTCAGTTTACAATTCTTGCTAGAGATTCTTTTCTTTTTTCTTCTTTGGTACCGGGTATTGAACTCAGGGCACTTGACCACTGACCCACATCCCCAGCCCTATTTTGTATTTTATTTAGAGACAGGGTCTCACTGAGTTGCTTGGCGCTTCCCTTTTGCTGAGGCTGGCTTTGAACTCGTGATACTCCTGCCTCAGCCTCCCAAGCCACTGGGATTATAGGCATATGCCACTGTGCCTGACTAGAGATTCTTTTCTAAGAACAACTAATACTGAAACACTCAAGTTCACTGTAAATGGTCTATAACTCTTTCAAATCCAATAGAAGAGATATTTCTGCTTAAGAACTTGCCTAGAATGATAACATGTTTTATATGTCATCTTGTATAGGCAGGACACATAACATAAACCTCTAATTTTTATGCTGTTTTGGAATCTCTAGTTAATTAAAAACTTAATTAAGGACAAGCTTCTATCCAAGTCAAGTAGTCATTCTGATTGTGAGGGATTCGGTGATGGAATGGATATGGAATAATGAATTTCTTCTCTCACCCCAGCAGTTAGTGGTCCTTTCAAATCAGAGTTTAGGTAGATGGGCGGCGCTGTATGTGGAAGCTTGAAAGCACTGGGCCCTCCCCCTATATACCTGGCCTGTACATAAACAGAGAATTTTAGTTTCTCATCTAATATCATGGAACCACTTTCCATTGATATAAATCATGTTGAATCAGAAAAATAACATTAAAACCTTTTTAGCCCTGGGTCATGAGCAGTGTTTTCAGGTTAGCTTTCACAGCTTAAGAAAGAAATATTAATCAAATTTTTGCTCTATGGGTAGACATTTTTTATTATGTTCAGTTTACCGACAGACATGGTACTCATGCAGCAATATCCAGATAGTTCTATTGAAACTTATCTTCACCCAGGAAATACCATCTTTGCTAAGAACTCTGAAAAATGCACCAGCCTTTTCCATTTAAAATTCTGACACTAAGAAAAGTTCTGAGTTTTGACAGTTAGCTCATTCTGGACACTCGAATATCTGCTTCTAATTAAAGATTCATCATCAAGCTATATTTTTAAGGGAGAAATTTAAATTTCAAACTTCACACATCAAAACAAACATTTGCAGTTGTAGAAATCTGACTCTAGTCTGAAAGTGGATTAATTAGTAATAAAATAAGCTCACTATGTCTACATGCAATGTGATTAACTTTAGATTTTCTTGGGTCTAAGAACAGAATTATACTGTTTCAGTCATATTTATAATATAGTACTTATGGTAATAAAAAACCCTAAAGGGACATTTTTTTGAATATTCAAATATTAATGAATATGTATTTGTTAACTATCAATCTTAACAATGAATAAGTGGCTCTGGAAAATATTTCAAACATAAAATCAACTAAAAGTTGCCACTTAATTTTTTTTTTCCAGAATAGTTTCGTTTAGAAAGTACACAAAACAATTCTAATTGTCTATAGTCTGTAAATTTGAATTTGGATGAATCATACAGAAATTAATTATAATTTTTTTTAGAAAAGAAAATTTAATTAAAGATTGAGATGAATTTGGGGTGAAACCAATAATTATTATTTTTTGGAATATTCTAATTATTCTGTGGTATAACTTCCATAGTCAGATCTATTTTATTCATTTCAGTTAAGTATTTCAGTTCTTTTGACTAGAAGGCATCACTGAACTGTAAATGTTAAACAGTTTCAAAATAACAAAAATGACATTGTACAAACATTTTCTTTGTAGTTAATTATATCATGCTTATACCAAGCTACTGCAACATAGTGATAATCTATGAAATTTGTTTCATTATTAAGGTTGCTTTGATGTGACCTTTGTTTTTTTATTATTGTCCCTATCTCTTAAGACTGTTCTATAGTTACCTCTTGGATAACAATTCATACTTACATTCAAATATTAGGAGCCAGGTAGACTCAGCCTTCTCTAACAGATTCCATGCAATTTTGGTTAGTCATTCAGCAAATTGGTAAATAAATATTTATTGACTATTAAGTGCTAAGTACATTAAAAATATATTTGAAGGGCACTGAAGCATAGTTTTATTCTCCTAGAGTAAACGTGTAAAAATTTTTAAATGGGATACTAAAAAGCTGTTCTCTTTAAGTATACAGAATTGGATTAATTCTATCACTAGAAATAAAAAATGATGAGGGAAAATGAGAACTCTCCTTCATGAAACAAGTAAAAAGTGTTTTAAATATGTTTAAAGTAAGTCTCTTAACAGTTCATATTATACTTATACTTCATTTATATTCCTAAGAAAAAAACAAAGAATCTCCAGAAGTCTAATTTTTTAATGTCTTTCTTCTTCAGGGACAAATTATCAAATAATAATTTACACAGTATATATAGATTTTAAATTTCAAGTATAGTTACTGGAACTAAGATTATCAGGATCTATTTCAAGAAAAAATCAGATGTAGGAGTTAGTTAATGATAAAATTATTTCTAATTAGGAAAACATCATTATAATGTTCTCTGAGAGTATAAATTTTAATCATGCAAAAAGGATTGACTGATATTAATTAAAATATTTGACCATCAATTTCTGGCTCAGACAATCTTAAGAATTTGGAACCAGATTGAGTATATGAGACCCTATTCCACTATTTTAGGAATAGGTGTCATTACAAGTTTAAACTCATTTGGCTGTAGATTGGTCACTTTGATTATTGGTCACTTTGATTAAAAGTGTATTGTAGACAAAGTCTCTTTAATAAATCAGAAAATAAGTAAATATTTAATAAATAAATAAATAGACTAAGAAAATTAACTCTAACATTAGCAAAATGGTTTAAAGAGTTTAACAAAGTAAATATTCTAAAATTGTCATTCAAAATATTCAGATCATTTAGTGAATCAAATCTTTGCAAATTTATCTGGATAATTGTATCAAGTGAGCTTATGGAAAGTAATAAGAAGTAACAGAAACCTTAAATAAATTATGAATGTTTAAGGTATACATATTGATGATATGTTTCAAATCAATAGGGATAAGATAGCAGATAGAGAAGTATTTTTCAAAAGTGATTGGATTAGAAAGAAATTAAGGGACACAGCTTAGTGGTTCTCCAGTGATGCACTGTTGGAGATGAAATACTTGTTTTAACAATGAAGCATTATATTCTTTTTCTATTGAAAACAAGTTAGCCAACAGTTTACACTAATTTTTTTATGTATATTTAGACATGCTAACACATCAGCATATTTCATTAAGATAATATTTTAAATGAATTGCACATCTTTATAAACTGAGTGAATAATTCTGTTCATTTTAATGTTAACTTGCATTCCTCAAGTGAACGCAGATCATACTGTACTTTTTAAAAAGAGGCTATCTCATTCAATGAATCATAAAATCTGTTATGACAATTTTAGATTTAAAAAAGATGAAATTCAAGACCATATAACATAGCTTTGATTCAAGAAAGTTCATGCTCACTGTCCATTATTTTAAGCTATATTACCTTTGTTGGATCAATCATAAAGCCAGGATCTAAAAGACCTCCATCGTTGTGGTCATGATCCACCTCATACATGTTATAAGATGGATTGCCAATTTCTACATTTATTCCTCCATTGATAATGGGTTGTCTTCTAATTGTTTTTGTCCTAGAATATGTGAACATTAACATATGTGTGAATTATATAAATACCACAACTCAAGGTACATGAAATGATCATATTTATACATTTACTTATTTTAATTAAACTGATAGGACATTTATAAATTAAATGCATTTGAAATAAATTGAGTGATATTTGTCAAGTCTCTAACTATCAAAAAACTCACACTTTGATTAATCATTTTCCAATCACTTTGACTTAATAAAAATATACTGGAAATAAGTTTCTCCTAAACAGCTAATGCCAATTTTTTCCCTTCAATCTGAAAACTATCCCTAAGAAAACATTGATGAAACTTTTGAAATAGAGTATTTTAATCCCAAAATTATATGATAGAATCCTAACAACTCAAAAAAAATGACTCACCAGCTCTCAGTTCCTAGATTAAACCCCGCAGATAGGTCATTCCTCCTGGCTCTGTATAACAGCACTTTCATGTCATTTGAAATAATAATACTTCCAGCCAAAAATAAACTAAATAAATGCACTCTGTTAATGAAATCCACAATTTATGACATACATATTTGCTATAATTCTGTTGACATTACTAGTCATACACAGTAATATAATAAAATATACTTCAGAAGCCCCTGCTGTTTTAGGGAAAGAATACTGAAATTTAAGGAGTATGACCTCTTGTTATTTTTGTTAGAATGGCTCCATTTATATATTCTATCAACATAATATGAGGGAAGATTTGAGTAAATTACAATCATGTAAAATAGAGGGTTAATAGGATTTGTAAAATATAGGAAATTGTAGTTGGAATAACTAAATCATGTTATAAGAAATTTTAAATATACATATATATATATATATATATATATATATATATGTATATATATATATATATATACATATATATATATTTCTGCAACTTTTTTGCATGATTTATTCATTGAATATTAATCTAGAACACTGAATCTTACCTTCTTTTTCTCTTACAAAGAACTAAACCAATTACTAAGGTGGTTATCAAAGTCACCAAAAGGACAAGAGGCACAATGATGGCAATGCTTCCTGGAAAATAAATGAAAGAATAGATAAATAATTAAGTAAAATGAAGAAAGACTGACATAACGAAGCACTTTACTATGCCAAAACATTTTGTTATTGATATACTAAAAATAAAGATCGACCCAGATTTGTATTCTAAGTTCATCATTATGTCGCTAACATATTGCTTTCCTATCAAACACATAGTTTTCTGGGAATATTTCTTTAGATGCCTTTCATTTATATATTGCCTTTAAATACTTGGAGATTAGAGATGGTGACTTCTCTGACAGCCTGGGTTTACTGATTCCCACCACACACATTTACTTGCAATAATGCAAGGACATGCTTGTAACTACTTATAAATCAAATGTGACTGAATACACATTTACACAATTGCACTGGCCACATTCCCATCCTTAGTTTTGTTCTCATAGCTATAAATAATTTCTGACTTTGAGTACAAGTGGAAAGTTTAATATTAGCCTGAAAAAGAAAAGGGAAAGTAAAGGTTGGATTTGGATGGACCTGGGCTTAAGTATCAGTTTTGCAAATTGTTGGAAAAAAGGCCTTGGGTTAGATTTTTATACTCTTCATGGCTCCTGTTTTTCACCAATAAACCAGGGACAAAAAGACCCATAGGAAGGGCTGTTTGATTTTTAAAAAGAGTATGAGAGGCAGAGGATTCTCTTAAGTTCCAGTTGCTGAATAGTTTCATCAAAACACATTTTGTGGTTTTGTTGCTGATGTCAATTTTACCATTCTTTTCCTGTATATAAGAATAGTTTTAGTCTTTATCAGTACTAAAATGTATCTTCAAATGCTTGCCTTAGTTTATGCAGCTGAACTGAAGGTAAAAAGACAACTGGAAAAACCTTTACTTGTCTTCCTAGGTTGGAAATAAGGGTGAACTATTATTATTGTTGTTGTTATTATTATTTTAGTCAGATATGTTAGTAGACAACCATATCTCTTAATGGGTGTTACCAGAAGGACAATCCACTCACAGTAATGTGTGATTTATGTCATGAAGAAAACTGAATGCAAGAGTTGCTTAATGACAGAAATATTAAATAGTTCCATTAGTAACTACATTTTTAGTAGACAAATATTTATTCCCATGGAAAAAAAGGGTTTTCATAAACATTGGGCTGATTCAGTCAAGTCATATTAATCAGTGGTTCACCTAAGTAATAAAGAAATCCAACAAAAAATAAAATTTAATATAGAAATCTAGAATGGCTGAGAAATGGAACATTAAGAATTATTATTAAGAATCTATTAAGTACATTAATTTTTCTCTGCAAATGCATGTACATGTAAAAGCACTGAGTAGAAGTTAATGGCTATATTATGAATAATAAACAGCCATTTAAGGACTTTCATATAGAAGTATAGTTGTGTTTTAATAGTTCTAGTAAGAGATGACCTGGATGAGATAATCCATGCTGAGGTCACTTTCTAAAAAACAAAAGTCTTAATTAAGGAAATTTCATATATAAGACAATTTTCTATGTTGAAACAAGCAATTACTTGCCTAAAATAACCAAATAACAAGCTCTTGCATATAAGAAAAAATATGAGTCAGTTCTTTAACTGTTTTTTCATGTTACCAGAACTATACAACATAGTGAGTTTGATATTATAATACCGCTTGGGTTTTGGGAAAGTGAACTTCATACGAATATGTAATTTATTAGCAATTAATGAAAGCAGAGAATCTGGCACCTTTGATAGTAATTAACATTTGTTCACAAATTTTAAATATCAAAGAACAGCTTGATTTCTTCATAAGCTATGACTTCAACTGATTGATCGTGACTGTATAAATATCTTCACTTCATTATTTATTCTTTTTTACTAAAATTTGTATAATTGGTAGATGTGAAATATCTACCAATATTGGTTCTAAGCTATATAAATTTTCTTTTCCCCTATTGAAATGATAAATAATTTAGAAAATTAGATTTTTCTTTTCCCACGTATTTACTGTCATTCCTATAAGGTAGAAAGCTATTAATTATGCAGCTAAAAACCAAAGGATTTCTCTTTTATTTTTCCCACCACTGATGGCAGTTGTGATCCCATATATTACAGCTGTAAGAAGCTAGATTTCTGATAAGGTTTATGTAACCAATCAAGGTAACTGCACTTATGCTTAGTGCCAACAATAAATAATGCAAGGTATCAATTTGCAAATTTTTTCTTGTAAAATATTTTATATTGATGGAAACAACTAGAAAATACAGATTTTTAAAAAAAAATCATAAATGTGTATTTTTCCAAGTAGCATATCTAGCCATAAATGTAAATATTGTATTATTAACAAAATCTATCCAGGTCTATTGCAAATGATTTTTAGCAGTACATTATTGATGGATGATTACAAATTGATTAAAAACAAATGTATGGACTGTACTTGTTAAGAGTAGAGGAACTGGCTCAGTAACTTTTTCATGTAAAATAAAATGAGAATTCCTTTGCAACATGGTTCTGAAGCCTCAATGTGCATCATGTTTTCATTCAAAGCATGAACCACATTACCATGTTGCTATGGAGGAAAGTTTCCTTCCTGGGAGAGGTGGATAACAGACTGGAGCCAGGCTACTTCTGTTCAAAGCCTATTAGAAACATAAACTTGAGCAATTACTTATCTTTGTCAGATTACTCAGCCATAAAATGGATGTCATCAACAATATTTCAAAATGGTATAAATAGGATTATGTCAATAATAGAAAGTGCTACATACATTCATAATGAATAATTTAAAATGTATATTTCCCATAGTACCCTGTTCATGCCTCTATTTTATGTTTTTCACAATTTTGTATATGTGTGTGTATGCACATTTAATATTTTTAATTGTATATGGACACAATACCTTTATTTTATTTATTTATTTTTATGTGGTGCTGAGGTTCGAACCTAGTGCCTCATACATGCTAGGCAAGTGCTCTATCACTGAGCTAAAACCTCAGTCTGGTATTGGTATATTTTAAGCTCTTTGAGGGCATGGTCAGTTTGCTTCTCTTTGTTCTGCAGATCACACAGTTCTAAGTATGTCCTAGGATCTATGTATTTGATTTTCATTTAGTAAATTTATCTTAAGTGCTTGTTATGGCCCATACACTAATGTGTATTCTCCTTTCTCAGAAGATACAAATGAACTTCCTTTTATACTGCTTTATGTTTATCATGGGATGACAAACAAATAGATTTATTCCACACCAGAAATACTACTCTATGGAAGCTAAGCACTGCCCGGGGACCTTAAAGGATGTACACCAATATGATCTGGATGTAGGCGAACAGTGTGTCTGTGAGACCTGAGGGAAGAGTCCTCTTCAGTTTCCTGAAGACAGTACAAAACCTGGGGGATTAACATTAATGAGGAACAAATAGGCTGGTATGTAGAATGCATAGTGCTGGAGAATAGGCAGAGGATACTGCATAGTGGGGGTAGAGAAAACTAGGTGAGGCTGTGAAGAATGGTAAGCCACATAAATGAGCTGGTCATGTGTACTTCTAGAAAAAAAACATTCTGCTCACCTCAATCTTCTCTTGCCAGGCTTGATCTTTGCTATATTTGTTTGTTTCCTTCACAATTGTTTATTCATTTGTGCATTCTCTTATTTGCTTCCTCACTTTATTGCTCTCTATCCCACTAGAATCTCCTCTTCATGAGAAAAGGCCTCATCTGCCTTTTGCAATCATCTATCTCTGGGGTCAAGTATAGTTCTTGGCACTTGGTAGAAATTTGATAAACATCTGCTTTGGGAGAATTAGGGCAAAAGCATTGTTGTGTTGCTTTTTCAGTTCAATCCTTTTATTTGCTAATTTGTGGTTCCTGATGTCATACAGACAGTGTATTTTTCCTTATTGAAACATGGTAGTGTAGAAGGGATAAAGATGAAGAAAGAAAAGAGAAACAATGACTCCCTGACAGGTATCACATCTCTACTATAAACTACAGCATCTCTACAGTACTGGCCCATAGAATGTTGAGTATATTTTTATCTTCTTTAATTTTAGAAGATACCAGAAGTGGCACAATTCAAACTTTGAGCATCCAGTCTCTGAAAACTTTATGTGAATTTCAAATAGGGGTATGTAATGAATATTTTATCAAACTTGAGTTTAGAACTCTTCAAAGTATCTTCAGAAGAGTCAAACTAGCTTTTTCAAGTAGAACCTAAGCACAAAGCCCTGGGATAATAATCTGCCTAATTACACAGGGTGATTTTCAGATACTTTAAACATCAAGGGCCAGAAAACACCTGTACCACTACTCCAAGATAATTAAGAAAACTGTGCATGAATTAGAAAGGTAAATCTCCATGCTAATTGGCAGTAGTTGGGCGAACAAAGGCAGCATATTCTTGACTATGCTGAGGTCCAATGATTATGAGACATTCAACTTAAATGGAAATGGAGATTTTTAAACACAGTCTTAAAATATAAATCTTTCTTTTTCTTTCTTTTTTTTTATTGGTTGTTCAAAACATTACAAAGCTCTTGACATATCATATTTCATACATTTGATTCAAGTGGGTTTTGAACTCCCAATTTTACCCCAAATACAGATTGCAGAATCACGTGGGTTACACATCTACATTTTTACATAATGCCCTATTAGTAACTGTTGTATTCTGCTACCTTTCCTATCCTCTACTATCTCCCCTCCCCTCCCCTCCCATCTTCTCTCTCTACCCCATCTACTGTAATTCATTTCTCTCCTTGTTTATTTTCCCATTCCCCTCACAACCTCTTATATGTAATTTTGTATAACAATGAGGATCTCCCTCCATTACCATGCAATTTCCCTTTTCTCTCCCTTTCCCTCCCACCTCATGTATCTGTTTAATGTTAATCTTTTCTTCCTGCTCTTCCTCCCTGCTTTGTTCTTAGTTGCTCTCATTATATCAAAGAAGACATTTGGTATTTGTTTTTTAGGGATTGGCTAGCTTCACTAAGCATAATCTGCTCTAGTGCCATCCATTTCCCTGCAAATTCTATGATTTTGTCATTTTTTAGTGCTGCGTAATACTCCATGGTGTATAAATGCCACATTTTTTTT
>NW_026000037.1:29767317-29779231 GCF_001458135.2 Marmota marmota marmota
CCACATCCTCTCCAGCACTTGTTGTTGTTTGACTTCATAATGGCTGCCAATCTTACTGGAGTGAGATGGTATCTTAGGGTGGTTTTGATTTGCATTTCTCTGACTGCTAGTGATGGTGAGCATTTTTTCATGTACTTGTTGATTGATTGTATGTCTATAAATCTTTCTTATTGACTTGATTTCCTATGACTTATGCTCGTGTTTGAGGAATGTTTTGCAACCATTCAAAATAACTGATCTCACCTGAGAGAATACAAGTAAATCTCATACTATAACAAGGATTAGTTTATCTATTTCCTCCTTTCAAGTCTATTAAGGCAAATGTCTTTAAGCAAAAAATGTCTGATGATAACACCTTCAAACAGAGTCATTATCTGATCAACTTTGTTCTAGTCTGTGATAATTTGACATTTGCATAGCTAATAGCCCTTTCAATGTGCATTGATACTTCCATTAAATTTAATGACTTTAAATCAGTGATGGGAGAAAGAGCCACAGAATCTTTGGGAACAAGGTTACAACTGCTGGCAAATCCTCCCATTTGTTATCCTTTATTTAAGAACTGTTGCCTGTAATAAGGGTGGTTCTTGCCCATCATTGGAGACATGATTCCCCAATAAAACATCTGAAGCATCCTTCTTTGAACCATTTTCCATACAACTCTCCCTTTGAGGATGGACCTTATATTAAATTTGAAAATTCAACAGACATTCTATTCTATTTTCTTCTACTTTTTGAGAATTTTATCAATATTGAAATTAATTTTGACTTTCTAAAATATAAAGGTTGAAGCACCTAAACTTCAAAATCCCAATTTATAAATTCAATGCATATTATAGGTTGGTAACTTCAAGTACATTTTTTATTTTTTAAAAAAGCTCTTAATGATTGTTGAGCTTTGCAAATAGTTTACAAAATCACATTTAAATAACTATGCCTCCAAAATTTTTACTAGTAATATTAGTTTGAGACACAAGATCTCGGGAAGAAAAAAGAGGAAGTACTTTCTTTTAATTTACCTCATGTGTATCAAATTCAAAAGGCATATTTGGCCACATCTAATATTTTATGAAACAATTCTCCAAACCCTATTGCTCTAGTCCTACAATTATATGCCCATAGCTTCCCTCAGGGCTGCTCCCTTCCCTGACCTAAAGATGGCAAATAGATTCTAAGCTAAATACAAAATACTCCATGAAAATATCAGAGGTGAGGGTTATTCACCTCTTCAAATTAAAATATTCACAACCAGAATATTTATTCTAGACCTATATGTCATGTTTAAAAGATGGTCATAATTATAAAGCCAAATTAATTTGTGAATGATGCAAGTTTGGACAATGTTGCTTGAAGAATTTCAAGTAATGATAGAAACTATTTTGCAAACAGAGACAACAAATAGGTGTATCAGCAAACACTGGAGCCTCCTTCTAGGATACAAAAATTATGTGCTTTGGGAGTTTCTTAGTATCTTTATTTTTTCAAAAAACATGTATTTTTTCATTTGTTTTTATGCATTCTGTGTCTCCATCCAGTAAAAATCTAGTAAAAAATGCTGATGTAAATGTTGATCAGTCAGGGATATTATTTTTTCCTTCTGAAGAGTGTACTCACTTGGTACACACTACAAATTATTTGAATTCTTTCCACTTATGGTCAAATTAATAAAAATATGTATGAACTGAGAAGTTTTTCTTCAGACTTCTCTTTTAAAATTTTTCACAACAGCCTTTAAAAAAGTCAGAAAATAAATAATGATACATAATGCTAATGGCAATAAACCTGCCCCCAAATTACAGCTGCACAAAACAGGATTGGAAAAATGTACACACACACACACACACACACACACACTTTTTTTGACAGTGAATTGAACATTGCATTTAATTTTATTTAAATTAATTTACATTAAAATGAATGATATTGGATTCAGTTACTGGGAAACTTTTGAGTACATCTGTATCAACATGTTATGGATCTACTTTTCTATTCCTCATTTTATGAAATCTACACACTGATCAAGTATCTAGCCAATATCATTTCAGAACATAATTTTTATAAAAATTATGACTGTGATATTTTATATCCTTTTTCATACTCAGAAACCTGGTGATATATATTTTAATACATTTCAAAACAACTACTTTAAAGACAAAATAAATGCAATAAGTCATTATTAATTGCTTGATAATTTACTTCTCTTTAAACTAATCAATCCAGTCTGGTTTTTCAACAACACATTGAAATGCATTTCAAGAGTATACACTTTGCTCTAATTAAACATAATCACTTTTCTTCCTTAAGCATTCTCACATCCATTGTGGTATTTGCAGCCTTTGTAGCTGATGGACATTTTTTAAGAAAAGTCAGTGCTAGTTTGCTCATGTGCATCATGAAAACTGCCTTAAAACACTCACAAATGCTGAATCCTGCCACCAGAGGAGAACTCAGAGCCTCATCCATGAAGATTTTCCATGAATATTTTCTAAGTGTCCATTCCCTCAATAAAGGCATTACACACACACACACACACACACACACACGTATGTAGATATAATTTCTATACTAGGTAGATCACAGAAGATATTATTCTGAAGAACTTACTTGTGCTGATATGATCAGATTTGCTGCTTTTGGGGGCTGGCCTCTCACACTGTGTGCCTGACCAATTGGTGGAGCATCTACAAAGATCAGAACAATAATAACAACAGATTAGTAAATAGAAAAACCCAGGGGCCTGTTAA
This sequence comes from Marmota marmota marmota, assembly GCF_001458135.2. NCBI lineage: Eukaryota > Metazoa > Chordata > Mammalia > Rodentia > Sciuridae > Marmota > Marmota marmota. The sequence continues at coordinate 29,770,062 of NW_026000037.1, forward strand.
TATAGAAACTGCAAATGAAATAACATAGCAGCCAGTCATCACAAATTAATAAATATTGGGTAGAGGTTTCTGTATATTGTCAGTATGCTGAGGGTAAGTTCAATTATACATCATTTGTTGAAAGACCTTTTAAAATTTAGATTTATAGCCATTTTTCTTCATTGTTCAACTTAAAATGGCACACTTAATAGCAATATTGAAGTCATGCTAAAAATTGGAAATTAAGAATTTCTGAACATTGAGAGTAGTTACTTAGAAAAATTGTGTCTGTATAATAAGCAAATCCTTCTTTATAAGTTTCTGTGATTTCCTTATCTGGTTATCTAAAGCCCAAGGTGGAGATAACTACCAAGTGCAAATGGTCATCTGTTCTCAGAGTTCAGGTTGCAGAATGTTTTTCCTAACCAGAGACTGGAAATTATAGTGCCTTTCCTTTTTAAATTATATTTCTATTAGTATGAAGCCAAGAGAATCTGTTAAAGTTTTTATTGACAAAAGTAATTTTCCCCATGTAGGTACCATGAGATTATTATGAAAAGTCTAGTAGAGGATACAGATAATAGTTCTGTTAAAAATTATTTTTTTAAACATAAATCATAATTATATAATTAGGTGGTTGCATCAAAATAAATGCTGGAACAGTTTTAGTTGTGCTTATACAATGCATATTGGCTAACACAGATGCCTCTATGAATCTGTCAGAGGAAATCCACAGAGAAACAATTTAATTGGCCTCACTTCTTATTTAAAATGACTGTCAAATGCTACCATATCTGGAATAGTTGTACACAATAAAAGAACAACTTCCAGAACCATTCCAAGTGGGTCTTTCTGGGCACAGTGGGCCAAACTAAATAACTGCAATTTCAAGGTTTCTGTCAATTCTGTCACAGCCAATTCAGATAGTTGAAGCTATTTTCTAAACGAGATTTCTATTATGCCATGTGCATTATTTGTGATTTTTGTAAAAGCATCATTGGCTGTCATAAAACATGGGTAAATTCCATAAAATCATTATACTGACAAACTCAAATCATGGACATAGAAATGTGTTTCAAAAAAGCAATGTATTACCTTCAGCATAATTGACAAGAATATCCTGTCCAAGAGTATAGTTATTTGATTAATAATGATAAATTATAAAACTATGAGCATGGAGAATGATTTAAATGAAAATTAACATTATTATTTATATTATGATTCCAGCCATCACTCATGCATTAGTCCAAATTTTTGTTCAGTTACCTCATATAAAGCTTGCATATAATTTTCTATATATCACAATCATAAAAACCATATTACAAGTAAATCATTAAAACAGTTAAATAATTTAAAAACAGGATCTGTTACACTATATCATTGAAGTGGGGTAATGTAATGAACACATTTTCATATAAGTAGGATAAAGTGGACAATGAATAAAATATTTGACTATTATTTTTTTCCATTTGTGTTTTTTTTTGTAGGCAAATTATTTAGAAAAAATATTCCAATTTTTCACAGATTCTAATTCTCAACAATCCATAGATAATTCACAGTAAGATGTATAGGAACACTTTGTCAACACGTTCTTGGAATAAATGCTGATGATTGTAAAATTCTTTTGGTTTATTTGTAGCTTTATATCTGTCAAATCTTCTTAATAGACAACTGAGAATGTTTTATATGCTCCGGTGAAAAAAATAATAGTGATTATACAGTAATTTAATTATATGGCTGATGTATACAAGTCTGAACACAATTATATACTTATTTATTAAAATACCAAAAATTTGCTCTTTACATTACCTCATTTAAAAAAAAGCCAAAGTAAATTGGGATTCATCTTAAAGAAATGACCTGAGAAATTTGTTTTTGTACTACTACAGATAAGAACCTCTGGGGCTCATCATTACACTGACATGCTTTGAAGTCAGAAGGTAGCATTGCTTAGGAATTGGAGGATTAAATACTAATTGATCAAATTTTGCTCTAACTTGACTATCACATATTTTAAATGCTTTTGGAAATTATGAGAAAATATACCTCTAGAGCTAGATACTGGCAAATAGGGATTATTAAATAAAGAGGATAAGGATAGTGTGATTCTTATTCTACACTCTGGAATTATTTAAGTAAGATAGATAACATTTATCAACAATATAGTATGATTTCTTAATTTATATGTGGCTTGGAACCCCCCACACACAAAGACACCTTCTAGTGGTCACAAACCTCTTTTCTTTTAAATTATAGGAGTGCATTTAAATTCCCAATCCTCAGGGAATGTTTTACTTATTTCGTACTGGAAATAATTCTTGAAGACTGCACTGGGGAAATAATTAATTTTAATAGTTATACATCTTAATCAGCTGATGATCACCTTGCAATTCTCCCTCTACTACTTATAAAATGTTTTATGACCAAAGATAAAATAAGATATGTTCCACTGTTCTGCATTTGTTCCAGTCTTAAAAAGTAATCACTTTTGAGATATTAAATCAAATAGAAATCATTATTCTTGTTTCCTACCTGACAAAATTACAACTTAAAGCATTTGCTGCTCCACAAGTTTTTCTTCCAATGGTTGATTTAAGACCAAGTATTTTTATCATCTTTATAGAAATTCATAAATCTTCATATCTAAGTAGACTACAATGATCAAAGCCATTAATGGCAGAGCATTTAAGAAATGGAATGTGTGCAGATCATCAAAATTTCCTGTCCAATTCCTCACTGAATTATTTGCATAATCATGCTCACTATAATTTCTCTGGCATTTGCTCTCTAATTTTCATTATTCCTCAAGAAAAATTCATAATGCAAGCTCTGGTCATCTTTCAACGTGTCCTGTTGCAATCCATTGCTCCCTGTAACTCATCTAGAAACAGTTACCTGTAAGTTATTTCTGCATGGCTTTCCCAAGAAATCCTTCAGTTTAGGGTGTTTGATGGTATTTGTAATCATCACAAACACATGTATATTATTAATTTTAAAAATATTTGACAGTTGTTTCCTGCTTCCCTTTAGCTTAAAAAAATCAGATTTATCCTATCACAACAACAGTAGAAGTTTTTATAATTTCACGAATTTTAACTAAATATTGTTGGACAGTTACAGATTCTCGCTTATTTAGTCAAACAATCATTTCTCCTTCTTTCTCACTGTTCCTAGCAGCTTTGTGTAGCAACTTAGTCCTCTGATGAATGGTTATTGATTTAGCATTCTGTGACTTCCTTATTCTTTCCTAGGCTATAAACATTGAGCAAAAAGATTATTTGCTGCTACATTGAGTTATTCTTTTAATTCCACAATAACTGTATATATAAAATGCTCTTAACTATAATATATTTTGTGATATTTACTTTATGTTCTAAACTAGAATAATGGTCATCAAATTGAAAATTTTGTTAAAGTTCATATTCTGGGGTCTCACACATGAGTGATTTCAGTAAGCATATTGAAATTGTGGTCCAGAATCCATATTATACAGAGATAAACTGATTCATTAATTCACAAACTGTACTTTAAGAAATATTTGACATAAATACTATACTCCCACATACTTTATACTTATACCAAATATTATTCAATTTTAATTATTAGTATGAGAATAATAATATGTATGCCAACATTGCTCAAAAGATTCAATAACCTAGTTAGAAGTTCTTTAGACAGTATCTGGCAAACTAAATGGTTTATTTAGTTATTTATTTTTCATACTTAATTCTCACCTGAATGTGACTATATAAAACACATAGTTAATTTGTCATGCCCTGTAGTTCTTACAATTATTATAAAGCTACTGTATTTTTGTTTCAATTATAATTTTCTACAGCTTACAAGAACACTGTGTATAAAGGTAATAGTATAAAACATTACAAGAAAGCATCATAAACACTTTTAAAATATCAAAATAAGCTAGGCTTATCTAACAGAATAAAATATAATCTTTAAAATGAAAGTTATTATGTTTAATAGCACAAATGTAAGACATATAATTAATCTGTCCAAAATAATGATAGCCCTGAAGTAGCACAGTGATAATTACAGAGAACAGAAATCAGATGTAAAATACTGAATATGTACTAAAATCTTTAGGCATTATCTTTCATAGTAACAATGATCAATTATATCAACTGATCCTGTCATGTTGCAGAAATGTTGTCTAGAGTCACCCAGTTTGGTAAGACTTCTAAACAAAATAATGAGAATAATATCTGCTTTCTCTTTTCATCAAATTTAAAGGTCATGGAACTCTTCTGATCATAGTGAAATTCAAAGGTTAACCTTAAAGCAATTTTAAATTGAATTTTTCCTCTCATATATATGTGTGAGGTTGCCCTTATTAACCATGATGATAGAAGTACTCCAAAGAAAAATATTTTAATATACCCTTCTATATCTTCACATAGGAAAAAAATGACACAAAGGGATTTAAGAAGCCTTGGAAAAATGGTGTATGGTGTTATTCATATCTCAATGCTTCTAAATCTCATTCAAAAAATTTAAAATATGATAACTTGTTATGATGTTACCAGATTCATGCAAAAACATTTTCACATATTGAAAGAATATTAGAACAGTCAATTAAAACCTTAATTTTATTAAGGTTTCAAATTTCACTCCTTTGGTGTCCAGGACATGATACTTCTGACTTTGAAGCTCTAACCTCTACATACTTCTCTTGCAGTCACTAGCACTGCAAAATTCAAAATATATCCTTGCATGATGGAAAGATATTTACATATTTATTCAACTAATTTTATTTTAACACTATTTTTCATCTGTGATTGTTTCGTAATATCCTTAGGTAAAATCATTTGTTGTATAAATATGGATTCTTAATTTGTTAATATTTTTCAAATATTTCTCACAAATTTTCATCTGCAGTTTTGCATAAGGTTCAATTAAGATTTGCTGAACTCTGAGCCATATTCTAGGGTGGATACTTTTCATATAATATTATACCTATATTCAACATCTACAATAACCCTATAAGAAGGAATTTATTTACCACATGAAATGAGGAGATAAGTGCATGTTCAATTAATTTACTTAAACAAGTAAAACTGTTAAGTGGTAGGAAAAAAATGTGAGGTTATATCATGATCCTTTTAATTCAATGTCGGAGTAGGAAGACATGATTTTCTTTATTCCCTTATTCAGGAAAGTATGAGGTTTTTAATAAAAAGGTCAAAATATTACTTGGCTGAATGCAAATATAATATGTTTTTGAGTAGTAAAATTTTAACAATTAGACATTGGCTCAGACCTGTGATCCTACAATGCCCAGTAATCTGCCTCTGGCAGTGGCTATGAGAGATATATTATTGAAAGGTATTAATATCTTTCTAGATATTAACTTCACATTTTTGGAGTGATTCCAAGATACTAATATATCTTTAAAGATCCATCATTTATAAAATCATCTAAAATGTAAAAAGAACTATAACCTTTATGATAACCCAATTAGTATAATTTTAAATTTCTACTTTTTACATATGTCTTATTTGATGTTTTAAAATAAACTGCTTGGTACTATAATTACTACTTATTCCATACTATTCTTAACCCAAATTTGACTGTTACTTTTTTCATGGATTGACATTACTCTGAATTGTCTTATTCAAAGAGCCAACGTTAGTATCTTAAATTTATTTATATGTGATGTATGAGTGCACTTGATTCAATTATATAATTATGTATTATAGTAGCTAATTTTAAAATAATAGACTACATCTTTAAGTGTTAATTGGTACTGACAGGATTAAGGCAAATTATTCCTATGTTAATAATATGAAGATTTGGTCAGAAAGTTCTTGATTTTAGAGAAGTAAAATAAAATATGGCAAAGTATAAAAAGGTAATGACTCATCCAATAATCTCATACTAATGATTATTTTAAGAAAGATAAATGTTAATGAAACATTCCAATTGAGGTGACCATCAAAAAGGTAAAATTAATAAAATGGATTAAAGTGACTTTTCAGAAGTAAGGCAAAATATTACAGAAAGAATGAAATGTGGTTTATCACAAAATTATCCATAAATTTGTTAAGTTAGAAATGTTTAAATCTAGAATTCTTTGCAGTCTACTTGTGTGGCAATGACCACTAACATTAAATGATGACGGAATAATTAAAAAAGAAATGAAATCCCTAACAATGGAAAACTTTTTCCATTTATATATTATCCAGGAAGTTTTACTGAAAGCAGATCAGAAAGATATTTTTAGAATGAGTAGACTAATTCTACTTAAATGAATATATTACATGGATCAAATAAAATGGAAAAGGAACAATAATAAAATTAATATTAAGTAATATGGTGGATATAATTGAAGACATAAAAGTGGGCCATTACATTAGAAACAATGGTTACAATTATATAGCTAAAGGTGGGAAGGAAAACTGAATGTATGCAGCAAGAGCAGTGGAGAGCTCCCAAGGTGAATATCCAACACTGGTTTTGGAGAGGGAAATCTTTGTGCTCAGTGATAAAGCAACTAGTTTGCTATCTGAATATTTTGTATTTAGCACAAAGTCAGAGTAAGCAATAAATCATTTTCTATGAAAACCTTCTTTCTTAATTCTTTGAATGTCCAGGGTGCGAGTGATAATACCTGAAATTATTATGGGAGTGTGTGGCTTATCCAAGGATAGTTATTGAAGATTATGCAAAGTGTGTTGATCTTATACAATGAGCATTAGGATGTCAAGAGACCTTATTACAAAGCTTTGAGTGTAAATGTCACTGTAAGTAAATATATGACTCTAATTCTGTAAAAGTATTCAATTCACTTTTAGTGAGAGTGCCATTTTTTTTTCTTTTTTAGTGACAGATGTTAATTATCTGTTATATCTAAATCACTGGAAAATTAATTTAATGCACAAAGGTCTATCTCCCTTTTGCTACTTCAACACATACCTTCTTCTAATTATAAGATTTCTTGATGATCCCTACATATCTACCAAAAGGTAACACCAAAGATTTCCAGATTGATTTGTGATTGATAAAGGGGCCTGTGTTAGTGTAAATTTCACCTTCCCAATGAGAATCATTTAGCCATGAACATAATGTAAGAATTGTACTTTCAATTTTTTTTGTTTTTTCAGTTTTGAGATACGGTCTCAGTAAATTGCTTGGGGCCTTGCTAAGTTGTTGAGGCTGGCTTTGAACATGCAATTCTTCTGCCTCAGCTTCCCAAGTCACTGGGATTACAGGAGTGTGCTACCTTGCTATGCCAAAATATTTTTTTCAAATGACTTTAATTGTTTAAAAAATTCAAGCAATCTAAAACTATAAAAAATTGTATATACATACATATTTGTCTATCTCTCTCCATACATGTACACACACACGTATGCGGTAGATCAAGATAAAATAAGCAAGATTTGCTACTAACCATTTAAAAAATAATAGATTTAACAAATTGGTCCGTCTTACAGAATTGTAAATTAGTCACAAAACACAGATTTAACATTTATAATAGCATGCTAGAGACAGACAAACATTAAAGTTTATGACAAAAGATTCTCATTAACACACATATCTTTTTTATTCCAAGTGTTGGACTGCTTTTCTTAGACTCAAGGAGAGAGGGTTTATGTGGGTCTAAAAATTGATTCATAAAATAGATATGAATTTTTTGAATAAATCTAAAGTGCTATAAAATATTTCAGTAGTATTTTACAAGAGAAAAAAACTGCAATTTTGGGTCACTTATGAATATCACTACATATTTGATCAATATTCACAAATACCCAGAATTTTATCTTTTGTGTTTCTCTATATATAAATTTATAAATGTATAAAGATACATTTTCCTGTAATTATGCTTGACTATGACTTACTTAAAGGTAGATATATCTATTATTTACCTGTGGAATCCCTCATTTTTTAACAGTATCCAATACATAGTACAAACATACACACATACACACGTATGCTGTATTATATATATATATATATATATATATATATATATACGCACCATGTTGACAAAATGAATGAATGACTACATGAAGGTGTGGAAGAGGCATATTTGAACACTTATGAATACACATACATACATACTCAAGTGTCATATACATGTGCTGTGCCTTAGTCTGTTAATCGTATATAGAAATATTCACAGGAACATGCTTGCAGCTAGTTACCAATAAAGGATATCTTTATGAAAGGGAGATTACTACATTATGGGAAACATTTTACATATAAGACACTAAATTCTTTTAAATGTTATTCCTTCCTTTTTTCTTTCATTAATTTATTCATTAAATCTTCATTCTAGTAATTTTGGCATAAATAAATTTTATTCATTCAGTGACAGAAATTGTGTCCCATTCAGTTCTTGTCAGAAGGAGGCAGTAATTTAAGAAACTTATTTTTAAATGACAAAAAAAAATCAGTTCTAAAATTATTTGTATATAAATATTTTGATATGGAAATCAGGTCCCAAATTTAATTTAAGTTCATCAATTAATTTAAATAATTGTTTGAAATGAAGTCCCGATATGTGTGGCCTATATGGAATGTGTGAGTTTTGGAATTAGGCCCTTGTTGAAATGCAGGCTCTTCTTTTCAAAAATGATCTTCAAGCAACCCCTACCATTTCAGGTTTCTCAGTTTCAATATTTTACAGGAAAACATAATTTCCTGGTTAATCATGAATTGCCCACACCATTTAACCATATTTTCCTCTTTACATGTACATACTTTATTTTCTATTTTCCATTTTTACTTTCCTATTTTATGTGGTTTTCTTTTACTACTTCATGTATTTCTTTTCCTACTTCTTTCTTTCTTTGATATTTTTTCCTTTTGTAATGCAAGTTGAAAATTATAAATGCAAATTTTTAAATACATTGGTTTTTATGATAAATATAAAATTTTTATGTCATCTGAGTCTGATATAAGTAAATAAATGAATATTATTTAATATTAGGAATGTTAAATGTAAAGATTATAGTTGAAATACTAGCATCAGAATAATTACAATTTCTGGTTTGCATTCCCAATGGAAGAAACATTAGGCTAAGTTTCTCTATACTTTCAACATGATGATTTTTCTGCTACTGTACTAGTGCAAAAAAGGAGAAATAAAAAATTTCCCTAATTGATGACAAATATACAAGGAGTTCTTTTTGTTGTTCTGTTTTTTTTTTTTTTTTTTTTTTTTTTTTTTT
>NW_026000037.1:29780932-29901473 GCF_001458135.2 Marmota marmota marmota
TTTTTTTTTTTTTTTTTTTTTTTTGGTACTGGTGAGTGAATCCAGGGTCACTTAATCACAAGCCACATCCCTAGCACTTGTTTTATATTTATTTAGAGACAGGGTCTCACTGAGTTATATAGGACCTTGCTAAGTTACTGAGGCTGGCTCTGAACTCTCCACCCTCCTGCCTCAGCCAGAGCCATTGGGATTACAGATGTGTATAAGGAATTCTTAAATTAATATGGCTGGTTAAACATATAAATTTAATTTTTTATGAGAACTATACAAAGTAAAGTTGGATCAAGTGTGAGGTTAAAGTTTGATTGACCCAATTTTATTGACCTGTTCAAACATAAAATATAAGCAAGAAATAAACACTGTTATAAACATCTGAAATTTCTTATTGTGTGAGAAAACAGTGAAATCTACAGAAAACACTCTAAAAGAAAAGAGAGTGGTTACAGAAGTAACAGTTACACAAGGAAAATAATATATTATTGTATTATGCTTGGTTTCTTTGGTTATTGTATTGATTGTTTATAGTTGTACTGTGTCTTGACTAGTATAGTTTTACTCTGTTTAGTTTCTTTATCTATTGATCTGCTGACTATATGAAAGGCCAAGATTTAATTTCCAAATCATTGGAAATTAAAATAACTACATCAAAATTGCATCTAACTGCTACCAGTATATAGTTTTTAAAATTTACTTTTGACAGAGACATAAAATCGTAAGTCATACATTTTAATGACATAATGTGTTATTTTAATACATGCATTTTTTTTATAATTTTTTATTGTTGGCTGTTCAAAACATTACATAATTCTTGATATATCATATTTCACACTTTGATTCAAGTGGGTTATGAGCAGTATCGTCTAATACATGCATATTTTATGTAGTTATTGCATCAGGTTCAACAGAAATCTCAAACTGATCATTTCTTGATGGGGAAAACTTTCAAAGTCCTTTCTTTTAGGTTTTTGCAATATACAGCACATTATTGTTATCTATAGTATGTGTAATAATTAGTTGTGATAGTTGTCCTCTCAAAGCACAAACTGGAGTTTAAACTTAAACAGATAAATATAGTATCTCTGCTCCTATTTTCCCCATGACATGATAGCAAGGCAAAAACTAGAACAAGCTACAACCTGTTACCTGGGATAGTGAAGGATAGATACCAATATGACATTTTTTTCTTGGCCCTCACTGCTCCAAAAGACATGCACATTTTATATTTTGTGCTTTGAAAATATGCCAAGGGGCAGAAAGCAAATAAGGAACATGCAATGACCTGACTCTTGAAATGTGGACACCACAGGCTGCTAAAGTTGAATTTCTCAATTGTCCCCTGCTGAAAACTTGCTATCTGTTTGAAATCACTCATGACAATCTCCTAAGACTCTTCTCAACTGTGCTGTATGGGGCCACAAGGTCGCTGGTCTGTGTGTAAGAGTGTTATCAGCCTGACAGCAGGACCAGTGAAAGTATATCCTGAAGTCTCCTTTCTGCAAGACCCAGATTTTGAGAAATCAAGACCTTAATTAGTCATCCCAATATAGAGAAATCATTTCTACGTTTTAAAATTTGTGACAAGAGCAGAACTCATTATCTTCCTTCTAAAGGCTTACCAATGGTTTCTCTGCTACCTGTTCATTTCCTTCTCTATTTTCACCATAGGGACTTAGATAACATGCTGAGTTTTTAGTAAAATAATTAGATTGAGACAGTCACAAATCCAAATAAAATGACAAAGTGCCCATTTCAGATCAATCTTTCAATGACTGTTTCTTCCATACTTGCCTATCCACTGTCCTTCTGCATTTAAAAAATCTACTTTGAAACTGTTTATAAAGCTAGTTTCTGTGCATGTTTAGAGTCACTGATGGTGACACCAGGCCCATTCTTTCTCTGTTCTCTCAATATAATCTGATCAGGCTTTATTAATTGCAGTTTCCCTTCTAGTCAGTATTTCTGTCACTGTCTTTGCACTACTAATGTCCCCCCCCCCTTTGGTACAGGAGATGGAACCACAGGTGCTCTACCACTGCACTAAATCCCAGCTCTTTTTAATTTTTATTGTGAGAGAGAGTCATGCTAATTTGTCCAGGCTGGCCTCAAACAGGTATGCACTACTGGGCCCAGTTCTGCTTCTTTTAAATGGAAAACAATAGCTTGTTTTCACTAATAATAACTTTTTTAAAAGTCTCAATTTATTTTGCATCTTCAGATTTCTAAAATTTCAAATTATACCAGGTTCTGATCATTTCATGACTGGTCTATTGCAATGACCTCAAGATTTTATTTATTAAAAATCAATTTACTATGTTGAAGAAAATATTCTACATGATTTATATATGTAACAGGGAAACAAAAGTATTAACAATTCCATATTAATATTAGAAAAAGAGGTACAGAGGACAAAATGTGAACAAAAACTATCATCCTGAGGCAGTAAGTCTTGTATACTCTTTTTGTTTTGTGCCGGAGCCATTCCTTTTTGAAAATTCTTTGTCATCTTTTATATTACAAATGGGAATTCATTATAAAGTATATAAAATAAAATCTGTTATAAAATAACAGATCATTGTGTCAGAAAGACCTTTCTAAAACATGATGTTGTGGTATGTCATATTTCAGGTGTCACCAGTTTTCCTCTACTGCTTATAGAATGAATTTCAAGCTCCTAGCTAAGTATGTCATGTTCCTGGGAATTATTTCATGGTTAAACCATTGCCCAATACTCCTCCACAAGTACCAGTTGTAATACACAGATCCCCAAAGCACCTGCCATATTTCCTCTTAACTCATCTTTTTCCTCAAAATAGACAGAAGCCCTCAAGGGTAGGAGCTATCCTCGAAAACCTTCCTCTTACTCCCCAGGAACAGGGAGAATTCCAAAGTAAAAACAATGGATGAGAAACAAAAGGCAAGGAGAAGATAGGACAGAATTAATCAAATTTAGTTTTCTTAATAACATCATGTACTATCTATCAAAGTCTTCATTTAGAGAATTTGATGTACATTCTAGGACATTCAGGAAATACCCTGCTATAGTTTCAGAAGATATCATGAAGATGATAAAGTAGATCAAAAGTCATGGTAAAATAAATCATTTGTCTACTTCTGTCTGGCTCTTCATCCTGCGAAAATTTATTATCCAAGTAAGAGGTGCTGTTAACAAAGATGGAACGATTATTATAACATAGGCCACCCTATAACATAGTACAATAGAAACACCCAGACCTTAATTGTAGAGCAACATTAATTAAGCACATAATACATGCAGAAAGCATTCTTGTGGTTGGAATGAAATAGATAAGTCAGATTCTACCTTCTACTTGAAGGAATTTAAAATCTACTGTATAGACATAGACATGTGGATTTTAAAAGGCCATGGAGCAGAATAGGCAGCATTCCCAGGCCAATTTCATAGAAATATGTTTCACCTACAAAGGCCACATGCTGAGGAGAGGTCAACTCCTACCATAAAATACAGAATGCCATAGAGCAGTACGAGAGATGTAAAAACACACAAACATATACACAGAAGATAATATGAAAAGGACAATTTTGTGGAAATGCACATTTAAAATGATAAACAACAAATGCCCATATAAATAAATCTAACCATTGCAAGAAAATATAAGAAAAAAAGGAAGATGTAGGGGAAATGTTCACAAGTTATTTTTGGCTTTTGTTTGAAATGAGCAAGTAAAACATAAAAACTAACAGTGCTGTCTTGTTTTGACCACATGGAGAATTGTTGTTGCTATGGGCAAGAAGCAATGACATATATTATAAGAAGTATTCTGGAGTCTAGCCATAATGTCATTTAAAAAACAGTAAGTGCCTAAATTGATATGATTTCTAAAGCAATGTAACATTTGAGTTTAAGACATTTGGGTTTAGCTTTTTTAAACCATTCAAATTATTTTAAAAACTAATTTTTTCCTGTTTTTGAAATAATACAAATTAGACATAAAATTATATTTATAAAATCAGCATTACCCAAATCCCACTAACATGTACCATTGTTGCCATTTTGATGTACTTTAAGATTTTACTCTGTGTATGTATGTATTATACAAAGACATATAAACAGCTATATTTATGTTTTATATAGTAACATGTGTATTTGTGTGCTTTTCATAAAACTGTATTATGCTTATGCATTTATATATTTTTACCCCAAAATTAGATGTGATACTTATTCCTAATCATGTATATAGGTATTTGTTGATGAATGAATATAATAAAAGGAATATTGGCAGTGTTTTTTTCATATTCAAAGGCAATAATATAACTAAGTGAGGTGGTGCATGCCTCTAATCCCAGAGACTCAAGAGGCTGATATAATAGGGGCTAATATTGAGGCAGGAGCATTGCTAGTTGGAGGCCAACTTTAGCAACTTAGTGAGATCCTGTCTCAAAAAAAATTTAATTTAATTTAAATAAAATAAAGGGTTGTAAATGTAGTGTAGTGATAAGGCACCCCTGGGTTAAATCCCAGTAACAAAAAATAAAAGGTATTATCTAATAAATCAAGGGACAGGCCTTTTCTCTCTCCTGATATTAGGCATAGGTAGGATATTTGTATACCTAGAAACAGTCTAGCATATTGTTTTGAAGTATGAGGTAAATAAGTCATAAAGCCATTCAGAAATATTTAATGGAAATATTTGTTTATGGCCAAGAATTTTATGATAACTCCCTCAGTTGTGCCATAGTGTGTTAACAGTTGGTTTTCTGTTATAATTTATTTTTGCTGCTAGTTGGAATTTCTGTCTTTTCAGTGTCTTCTATGTGTTTCAGAGAAATTCTGGAAGAATTTATGCTGGCTGTTAGTCTGACCCAATTTTAAGACAGTTTCTAGACAAAATCCCAATAGGACTCACATTAAATTCAATGTCACTCAAAATTTTGCAGTGTATTAGTGAACAATTAGTCCAAAACCACTACTTTTCACACAAAGAAAATGTGACAATGAATAATATAAGTTGTCCAATGAAATAGCTAGTTTGAGTCATAAAGTCTAGGACTTTGGACCCCATATTTCCAATTGTAAGTGTGAGGTGTAGCAAATAAGACTATACCAAAGATGCTACGTATACAAGTTTTCATCCTCAGAAAAAAATAGTAAAAAAATAAACAAACATTCTAATTATTGAATAATATAATTTTGCCCAGTGGTCCTAATAAATAGAGTATTGGATAACTATTCAGAATAAAACTATCCTATTTAGGGGCTGGGGATGCGTCTCAAGTGTTAATGCGCTCGCCTGGCATGCGCGGGGCACTGGATTTGATCCTCACAACCACATAAAAATAAAATAAAGATGTTGTGTCCACCGAAAACTACAAAATAAATATTTAAAAAAATTCTCTTTCTCTCTCTCTCTATTTAAAAAAAAGCTATCTTATTTGACAATTACATACATCTAACATAAAGAATATTGTTCAGAATGCAAGGTAAATAAATAAAAGATTATGTATAATATAACCTCCTTTAATTATATAAAACTCTACAAAAGAATATTTGTAAAAAGAAACTGAATAAGAAATACTATAATAGGGGCTAATATTGACAAACTTATTTTAAAATAACAGAATTATAGATATGTTACCTCTAAAATATCTATGGTCTAATAAAGTTAAAAAATGTACTTAACATTCACTTTGAGAAGTTCTTTTATTTTAGTCTGAAAATGAATAATTTAGAGTATTCTCTGTCTGTCCAAATGGAGAAAGTGTTGACTTAGTTGTCTTTAGGTCACAGAGAACTTTAAGTGATTTTGCAAAAGAATTAATATTACAAAAAAATGAAGCATGTACAAAAACAAATATGGATTTTTAAATCTTTGCTACTCTTTACTACAATGTTATTAAATCTCACTCAACAGCTGCTTTCAAAAAATAGAAGTTTAAAGTTTGATATATCCAAGGATACTTGAACAAATTACCTAACATAAAATACATGTCACATAGTGACATCACCAAGGTTTCAAAATAAAAGCTTGTCATAAGCCTGTAATTATTATACTGGTCAAATTCAAGCACAAATAAAGGACTTATTAGTGGCACTAAATGACCATTATCAGTCTCATTTGCCTCCACACAGAATTTCTTTCGTCTATAAGTTTTTACATGTACATTGTCTTGAAGAAGAGGAAACTAAGACTTAGAAAGTCTAATAGACCACAGCAAAATTAACTAGAGAAATGAATACATAAACCCAATTAATTCTAGCTCCAAAAGCTACATTCTTTCCATTCACTGTATCTTGCAGAATCAACAAGCTTCATCACTATCTGTCTCACCTTTAAGAGTGAAGACACTAACCAATAAATGGATCCCAATAGGGCTGTCAATATAGATTACAGTTAGGAGCAGAATAAGAACTTAAATCTGCATTAAGAAATCCAGAGAAAAGGAGGTAGATTTCTGTGAGCAAGAGGCCCTGATTTTCTCATTGTCCTGTGTGACCTCTTCATGAGCACCCAAGGTCTGGTGATTAGTGCCCAGTGGGAGTTATTAGCACATTTGAATATCTCTCTAGATTTCAGCAGGATGAATACTATAATTCTGAGGGTATATAACCAAGAGGGCATGATGGGCATGTGGGAAATCCAACAAAAATATTAATTATGTTCTTAATAGAGTGACTACGAAGGGATTCTTGAGCCAAAATGCATATGGTGACTATATTTCCTTACTAGGTCAGCCATAACAAAGTGCCACAGAGAGACTTTTTTTAAAAACAGAAATTTATTTTTTCCATGTTTTGGTAGCTATAAATCTGAGATATGTTTGGTATCTTCTGCTGTTGCTCTCTTGGCTTGTAAATGGCAGTCTTCCTGTGCCCTCCCATGATCCTTCCTCTGTGTGTCTATGCCCTAATCTCTTCTTTGAAGGACACTTGTCCAATTGGGTATGTCCAATCTTAAGCAATCATTTTACTTCAACTCCTCTTTAAAGTTCCATCTCTAAATGTGGTTACATTCTGAGGCGTTTAGAGTTTCAACATACGAACCTATCTGGTACATTGTTGAGTCCATAATATTTACTCTCTGGACAGTAAAAAATCCATGTCCTTCTTACATGCAAAATATATTTACCCAATCATAACCTACCCTGAATTTCATAACCCATTCTAAAAGGGAGGGATTGGAAAGAAGGAAGAATGTTAGGTCTCAAGTAATTGTACAACTTGGCAGGGCAAATTCACTGTGTTGTAAGGTTTGAGGATAATCATCTTCAGCTCCATGCTCTGTTCTATGGGCCCAGAAGAATGGCTTCGCTATTGTCTGGGTCTCTTGAATGATGGCCATCATCCCCTCAACTGGAGGTAGCAGCTTCATTTTGGAGGCCTGGATAGCAGCCCTTGGCTAAAGCTCTACCCTCTTGGCCCTGGAGGCTTTAGCCACACCCACCAAAATTGAAGAGTTGGCTGGCTTTATTGCCACTTTGGTGGCAACAGCCTTGTAGACCTCTGAACCACTTTTACAATTATATTTTTCTTTTTATGAATGATAATATACATTTGCAGCTGAATAGACTTTTGGGTCCATTCTATGTTCTCCCAGAAGTAAAGCAACCTTCCTATCTCTGTTCCATTCAGTCTAAGCTGGCAGCGTTTATGCTGTGAGATGAGTATTTGGATCCAGGAGTCATACCCATATTCTCTTCACAGTAAATTATTGTTTAGCTTCATGTTTGTTATCCTCTCCAAAATATGTTTTTTTTTTCTCCCTACCCACTGTCTCTCCTCTTTTTTCAAAATGGATGTCTTGAGAATTTTCCCAATTTTCAAATTCTGTTTTATTTTTGCCTAACAGTTCTCTCAACTTTTCTCCCTTCTCTCGCAATTTACTGTAAGCAGAAAAAGAAAATCAGGGCATCCCTTCATCCGTTTGCTGAGAAATATCAGCTAAATATCAAGCTAATTATTTTCAAGTTCTAATTTCCACAAAGCATTAGATCACAGTTCAGGCTAGTATTTTGTCCCTTACAACAAGGATTGCCTTTTCTTCAGTTTCCAGTGACACATAATTCAGTTCCGTCTGACACCTCACCAGAAGCACCTTGAAATTCTATATTTCTACAAATAGCTTCTTCAAGGCCATATGGGCTTTTCCTTCCAGTTGTCTTACATTAATAGAGAAGAATCCTAAAGCACTATAGCACTGAACTACATCCTCAGTCCTTTGTACTTTGAGACCTGTCTTGATAAGTTGCTCAGGTTAGCCTTGAACTAGAGATCCTCATGCCTCAGCTTCTGGAGGACCTGGGACTACAAGCATGCACCACTGCACTTAGAAGAATCCAGGCTTCAGACCTTTTCAAACCTGTGTTTCAAAACTCTACCCCATTTACCTACTATTCAATTCCAAAGCCATTTCCACATTTTTAGGTGTATATCACAGAAGAATTCTACTTCTTGCTACTTAAACCAGAATTTGTTTGATACAGTAGCTATAACAAAACACTGCATAGTGGGTTGATTAAAGAACAAATATTTTCCCACAGGTTGGAACTCTGAGACCAAGTTGCTAATATATTTGATTTCTTCTGAGGCCTCTCCTTGGCTAATAGACAGCTACTGTCATGATGATGTTCACTGTGTTCATCTGGTCTATGCTTGCAGCATATCTGTTATCTGTCAGTCTTTGTTTTAATCTCCTCTCCTTACAAGGACAATGGTCAGACTGCATTAGGTCCCAAACTAATGACCCCATTAACTCTATCACCTCTTTAAAGGCCCTGTCCCCACCCTCCCAAACAAATACAGTTCTATTGTGAGGTACTCCTGGAAGACAGTACATCACTACCTAAACTGGAGGTGGCAGATCCAGTTGGAAGTGGCAGCTGCACTTCATGGCTTTTTGCACTCCCGTCTGTAGACCTTAGGCTGAAGATCAACTGTTTTAGCACTGAAGGTTGCATCTGGACCCACTGAAACTGAGGAGTTGGCTGGTCACAGTGTTATTGGAAACTGAAGGAAAGAGGAGTCCTGTTATAAAGTAGCAAAGAAATAGGATGCTAGGGCTTTCACTAATTAGTTTGGGGAGTAGGAAACACAATTCAGTCCATAAAGGTATAAAACCCAAAACTTACATATATTTTTCCATTACAGAAATTTGATTCTTTTCTTTTAAAGAACTTTAGTTAAGTACAATTCCAACAATATTTACTGCTCACTTGTCACGTGGCATACAAAAGTGATACCTGAGTTGAGACCGATGGTACAAGAAAAGCTAACTAGAGGCACTGGGTTTCAACAAGCTGTCCAAGAAAAGACTCCATGGAGCTGGGTGGGGCTCTGTGCCCAAGGTCAGGCTGTTTGTGTGCTGGAGGGAAGCAGAGGCAGTGTAGGTAGAGGACTTACAAACACTTCTTTATTATGGTGGCTGACAGGTACTGGGGCTACTGCTGGGAAGTAATGTTACAAGAGTAGGTCTATGGTATATAAAAAAATAAAATTAAATCCAATGTAATAAAAATTTTAACCCTAGGGAGGACACTTAGCATCAGGAAAGCACAGTCAAGTTGCCATATTTAGTTCAATAATTCTTCACACTATTAATAATTTCTGTAACTTACAGTAAAAATTATTTACTAATATGTCATCAAAATAACAGTATTTTAAAAATGTAGTTTTAACATTATTCAATATAGGTACCTTGATGCCAAAATCCTCTCAAAATAAATATTTTGAAAAACCTAGATTTTATCCTTTTTGCTAAGCTTCTCTTTGAAGTTTGCTTTCTCTTCCACACATAGACACAAGTGAAAATGGCCATCAAGAGACAGAAGTGAAGGCTTTCAGAGAAAAGATCTATTCCTTAAATTGAAGGATACAGCTATAAAATTTCTATGTGGGAAAAAAAGAAACCTGTCACCTTCATAGATCTGAATACTTTATAGACTTTCCAAATGTGTATAACTACCGTACAATTCCAAATAGTTTTTCACTGTATGAAAAAAAGAAAATATACTACCAATGAAACTATAGAAAGCACTGTATTATATTTCTTAAAGCATTTTTTTTTGTTTCCTATAAAGGCTTTTAGATGAAATGGTACATAGTAACTTTTCATTAAGGATACATGCTCACTATCACTGAGACCTGAGGCTGAAACCTATGTTTCCAGAAATCTCCCTGAATGAAGAGTCAACTACTAGGAAGATATTCTGAGGCATGCATCCTCCCTTATCTGGATTACTTTGTATTGCACTGATCATAGACACTTTATGTTAAGTTTATTTATATTATGTGTTAGTATCATATGAATTATAACTATCCAGAAGAATATTACAAATTTTTCCGGATTCTAGAAATATCACATTTAAGAGACATGAGCATGAAATCTGTCTGAAACATCTCTCTAGCCAGCGTAGCCCTGGACTGTTGGCCTTTATTAAATAGTGAAAGTACAGTTCTCTTGAATATGATCCTTGTTATAAAGATATTTTTTGCTTCGACCTTACCTATTGTTTTTCCTTTATTTATTCCATAATGAAACTCTGAGGAGGGCATGTACAGTTTTCTCTTCTTCCTCAACTTTGACTTAACCAACTAATGTGAAGTTTCTACCTGTATGAGGCCTTTGACACATCTCCCACAAAGGCCATCTAATTGTAAAGTGCAGTAACCCACAAAAAAAGGTTGTCCTCTTTGAACTGTGGTGGGAGCTGATCTTTCATATTGTCTTCCTCTTCAACTTGAAGGAATCTGCTTCTTACTAAATGTCTGATTTCTATTTTCTTCATATTTACTTTTTCAGACTCCTCTTTAAACAATATCAAAACATTAGCATTTCCTAGGATTTCAACTTTAACCTTTTACCCTTCTTTCTGTAAACCCACTCTCATATCATGGCGTAAAGTGTATCTCACAAACAGGTCCTAACTTATTTTCTTGTCCTTTTGTCCTCCCAGTATGCTACACTGCCTGCTTTCTATCTTTATAACCCTCACTTCTTTCTGTGCTATTCCTTTTTGTTTGGGGGGGGGGGGTACTGGGAATTGAAATAAGGGGCATTAGATCAAGGAGCCATGTCCCCAGACCTATTTTGTATTTTATTTAGAGACAGAGCCTCACTGAGTTGCTTAGCACCTCGCTTTTGCTGAGGCTGGCTTTGAACTTGCAATCCTCCTCTCTCAGCCTACCAAGATGCTGGGATGTGCTATTCCTTCTTTCAAAAAGATATTCAGTCATTTCTCCCTTGTAAGTCTACTATGTTTTTTTTTTTTCCAAAAAACTATTAAAATGTCACTTCACCTAAAAAGTCTTTTACTCTTCCACATGTAATCATTAATTAATCTCTATATTTCATTGTTTTTCAATGGCACTATGATATTTCTATTATAATTGCTGAGTGGCATTTTATTTTTTTTAAATCATTTATCTACCTTAAATGAATTTTAAGTTGTTTGAAAGTATTGCATATTGGAATTAGTTTAGTATAAAATGAGAAGTACAGCATACAGCTATAAACAGGACAAGGACTTTTGAACCTTCCTAGTATTTAATCTTATGTTGTTATCTTTAAAATGGGAATAAATATTAGAAAGTAATGATTATTGTTATATAATTTTCAACATTATACATGAAATATGTGAAATATATAACATAGTGCTTAACACAAGGTATTTACTTATTCCAGTTCAGTAGTTATTTTCCTTCTGAATTAACCCAATATCTTATTTATCATATGTCAATGTTTGTTTAATGAATGAATGAATGAATGATAATAGAATATTATTCCTCTATGCTTCTTTTATGACTTGTTAGAGGAATACAATATAAGCATTATTCTTACTTACACACTAAATTATAGGGCAGAGGAAACCAAGACGCATGCAAAATTTTCATAAAGCCACCAAAGGTAGATATTTGTAGAGACATAAGTACATAAAAGTAAAAGGTATTCTCTAAACCCCAGTTATAATATAAGATGATATTTATGTTTAAATCCTGTGACTCTGATAATATTTGTTTAGGATGAAAAGTGTCTGATAATATTGTAGGCTTCTAAACCTTGAAAAATCTGTTGTTGTTCTGGTTCTGGACAGGAAATCATCCTGAGACCTAATTACGGGAAAGGGCAAGGGGACTTGAAATCTGTGTATTTTGCCCAAGAACAGTGCCACCATGGCAGGATAAATAAATACTGGGATTCACTGCAGTTATTACAGGCATTCTGAAAATAAAATAAGTCCTTGATCAGTTTTTGGCCAAGGCCTACCCCAGATTTACTAACTCTGAAATATCCATGAATCAGTGTTCTCTCTATTCTTCCTTGCAGTTGCATTCCTGGTTCAATCCCTCATAATTTTTCATTTGAATTGTTGCCAGCCAAACCTTTTGGTGTGGGGGTCCCTGAAGCTATACCCAGGGCTTTCCTCTATCTCAATAGGTACCACCTTCAAATCCATACTCCTGCAGCTCAAGCTTTGGCCTCAAATCTCTGGCAAGTCATTATAAACAAAATAATAAAGTTTAGGTAATGAAATACCTAAATGTTAATACAATTGAGCTGTAAATTCATTACTAGTTACACTGCTGCTACCACCATACAACCTTTATTGCAAGCCAACAATAGCTGCTGATTATGATATTGGGTGTCAAGGAGGATGCCAAATACGATCCATCTCTACAGCTCAAATGCACATAGCAAAAATAACTTCCACTGATCAACCCAGAAGTGATCCTTGAAATTTCTCAGAGGAAACAGGAGCTTATTTTTCATAGATACTCAAAACACCTCAAATGGGATGAAGACAGAATGATTCAAACTATGAATTAATCACATTTTTGGAAATATGTTGATATGCATCTCTTTTCTCTGTTATGAAGTTTTACTGACTAAGACAGTTTTCAGTAAAATTTTAGGAAATCATATTGTACTATTCCATCAGTCCTTGAAATGGAAAAATCATATACTAATTAAAAATCATCATTCCAAATATAGTATACAGTAATAGAGTCTTAGAACACCTGTTTCTGTACTTCTGTAATTAAAAACTACTATTCTAGCTCATGTATTTTTACTAGACAGTTCCACTAGCATTTCTACTTCTCTGATATATTTCTAGACACTCTACCAGTCTGTGGTGCACATACTTATCAGTGAGCGAAGCAAAGGGTAAGTGTGTTTGACACAGATGAGCCCCGAGATTAAGTACACACTGTGAAATGCATGTGGATGTTCATGATTTAAACCAATGAACTGTGGCCTGAAATGATGTCACACGAAGCGCAGCAGGAAGTGGAAGGTTAAACCTACTTGCATCTCGGCTCATTAAACGCAGTTAAAGTGCAAATCCCCTCATTCTGACAGTAGTGATCACAAGGGTTCTCTTTCTGGTCACAGCGCTGACTTTTAAACCCCACAGAGCATCTGTAGAATTTCAGTAAAATACAGCTAAATAAGGCGTCTGACTTGTTTTTTTCTTTTTTGTTTTTCTTTTTTTGCCAAATATGCGTCAAATTTATTTTATACAAAAATAGTAACATCTGAACAACAATGTTCCCAGGAATGCTTACTTGTATCACATACACACTCATCACATGCTACCCTGACACAGTGAGAAACAGGATGTGGACATAGATCATATGTGGGCATCACCTTTCTGATCAAAAAGTGTTAATTAAGCACAGCTCTATACAGTGACCACTTAAGCTGGATGATTTTATTTTAATTTGTTAATTCTGGACAATTAGATACTTTGAAGGGGGAGAATACTAAATT
Source organism: Marmota marmota marmota (assembly GCF_001458135.2). NCBI lineage: Eukaryota > Metazoa > Chordata > Mammalia > Rodentia > Sciuridae > Marmota > Marmota marmota. The sequence continues at coordinate 29,794,675 of NW_026000037.1, forward strand.
ACAGATTTTCTTGTGGACATCAAGAACTCTCAATACTTTCCTATGTATTTAGAAACCCCAGACTCGATATGATATATTGGGAAGGAACCAGGGGCTTCATAGGTTTACATAATGCTATACTTTCTAAGCTTTACACAAACATCAAATAGCATTATACATTTGAAAAGATATCTCAAGTTCTTTTGAAAAGAATGTGCACAAGTACCAAGGGATTCATAAAAGATGATTGTCTCTAGGCTTCACATAGCCAAATAAGGTCAATAAAATTGGAACAGTTTTCCCAGACATTTCTAAGTTCAAAGGTCTGTGAATGTCTGAAATGGTATGATGCTAAGAATTGAATGATCTCTTTCTCATAAAATAATTAGCAAATTGATGAAGGAGATTCTGTAGCACATGAGTCAATGAGGGACAATACTTGAGATGTACATGAAACACTCATTTAAAATGTATCACCCTGAGAAAAGAGAAAAATACAATAGGAATTCCATGTACATACAAAATCTATCATAAATTACCCATGACATTATAAAATACTCACTGACACACAGGTACATTTGTCTCGGAGTCCAGCTGGCAAGTGCCACCATTATAACAGTAGCCATCACATAACTGACAGCTAGAGGCAATCTTTCCATTAGTGCAGCTGTAGCAACAAAGAAAAAAACAATCCCATTGTTACTGGCATTATTATTGTTGAAAGCTGACACAAAATCTCTGCAGATGAGAATATTCATCATCTGGGAATAATGGGGTGGCTGGCTAAAAGTAAGTTTTCAGGAAGATAGATTTGCTGGAGGCCAAGTTTTCTTTTTAATAAAAATAATGATTAATAATATTTTTCTTTTGGTAATTTCAATATTTTCAATTCATTCAATTACTATAAAATTTAATACAGCTAATTATATCTGTGGAAACACACTCTAATCACACATCAGGGAGACACTATCATCAATATCTTTTTTCCTTTTTCACACAGTGAGAATATGGTGACATCTGTGTATTATAATCCACATGATCAAATACTTTGGAGCAAATGCTTCAGCTTCTTTCTTCTAAACTGGAGCATTTGGTCCAATAAGGTTAGGAATTTTAGATACCTCAACTTGTAAGAAAATATAAGGCTATTCTATCCTCACTTTTACCCTACCATTTTCCTTGGAATATACATTGTAATTAATGTCACTGTCTAAATTCTTTTCATTCTAACAGATAAATGGAGCAGTTTACTGAAAATATAAACAGTAATGTTATAGAAACAATGTGCAATACTGTAGGAAAGTAATGAATGAAACATTTACCAAAATGATTCTAATTCATAGTCATGTGTTTGGGATAACAATAAATACACTACAAAATGAGCTTAACAATAATAGAAAAAAATATAAAAATATCTTTCTGCCAAGTCATATTTTTAAGCAAAATTTTGGCTTGGACAGTGAAAATTGTTGGGGAATAGAGAAAAGAGCAACAACATTCCTAATTACCAAAGATCCTACTCTACTTCATGGCATGTAATGGTAACTGAATCATATACCCTTGGCTCAAATGGAATTGGAGAGATCATACTGATAATTCTAAACATGTGATTGTACTAAATCTAAATTGCCAGTGGAACATGGCATCACAATAAAATCTGGAAATTACCTTAAAAAAACAGGATATAATATCATTGATTGATCACTCTGATCCTCTGCATGATGAATGCCTGTTGCACTACATCCATTATAAGGTAATCCCCCACAATCAATAAGATGCCTTAAAAAAATAGTTGGCAATTCTGGTCTTCATTTTTCTGTCCATATGCATTTAAACTTATGTGACTTGTATGATTTCCAGAAATGTATTGAGCTACTTATAACATTTGCAGGTGTTTAATTTGAAGTGATTTCTGACAAACCTGGGTTTAAGAACCACAATTCTTTTCACCATGAACAGGACAGGCTAAGTTAATTATGTGTGAGATGTGAAAGCCAGCATGGGGAAGAGGAGGGCAGTCTAATATTTCTTAGACAAAACAGAAAATACACACTTTACAAAACTTACAATAACATCCTAATATGGATGCAAAGTGAATCAATTACACTGTCAGTAGTATTGGTGTCTGAAATATTAAATGGGTTTGAGGGGCTTTTCCTCAACTCGAATGCCCAACCTCCTTAATAATCAAAAGAGAAAAAAGTTGTATTTTCTCATTCTATCAAAGAGACAATGTCAAAGAGGAAAAGTAGATCATTAAGGGTTTTCTACTCAAAAATTAAACTATATACCAAAACTCATAATCAATAATAATAATAATAATAATAATAATAATAATAACAACTGATTTTAAATTTCCACTTAAACAGTTTTGAAAGATATCTAATTTTCCTTCTAAATAATTCACTTGAATCCAAAATTAAAGAGAGCAGTTTGTAGATAGTTTTAATGTAAAACAGAAGTTATTAAAATCATTATAATGCCTCAAAGTTACAGCGTATATGTAAGTTTTCAAAATAATTTTCTTTTGGAGGCATATATAATACACACAAATATGTATACACATGTAGTGTGTGATATATTACTTTCCAAAATTTAATTACAAGTTATCCAGTACACAAAATGAAATTCACATGACAACAGACATCAAACAGGTATTATTTAGACTAATCAAGATTATAATCAAGATTCTTTCCAATATTTACTTCTATTTCCAGAAGAAAAATATATTAGCTGTATTTTAAACATTGTACCGATAGAGTACCTGTCCTAATTCATGGTCTGTGCATTAGAAACACAAGTGCCTATTTATAATCACAACTGTACATGTGGCTTGGATTTTCCTACTTAAGTAAAATAGAACATTTTGCTAGAATTTTGTTTTAGTATCTGTTTTTAACCTACGAAACAAAAATTCATATAAACTTCATTTTAATGCTAAGATGAAAGGTATCAGATAAATAAGAACAAACTTTAGTCATCTAACATACTTTCAAATACACAAAGTATTCTGTTTGAATTTCATGCTCAAATATTATGTAGACTCTGATAAATTAAGTGCTATAATACTTCTATTTTTAAAGCTCCACTATTTATTCACTGTTGGCAACATTTCCAAAAAGATCTTTTAAAAGATGAGAACTATAATGTTAGGCCTCCATAGCCTGCTCAGGTTGTGAGGATCTCATGTTTCCAGTTTGGAGAAGGCAGTTTCTCATCAATGGGTCCCAAGTCCTGCCCTTCCTTCCTTTTATGAAATTTCTTTACAATGGACACAAGGTGTTTATCTCTGCATGAGCTTTTCTAAGGCAACATGCACATGAATTTTTGGTTTAAAGCCAAGATTCCATGTGTAAGTGAACAGAATTTTAAAGAAGGTACTAGAGCTCATTTGGCTAAGGTACACTGGACATGAAGAAAAAGTACTCCTACTAATTGAAATTAAGTCTCATCCCACTTAAGTTTTCTCACAAACAAATGATGAGCTTAATGAACAATTACCATTTGGGTAGTTTATATGAAAGTATGTTTTGCATTTATGTAATTATTAAAGACATGCATTTATATATGTCATATTTTCAATTACTTTACTTAAAAAATAATGTACTTTCAAATGAATAATTAGCTGTTCTGAGTAAATGTCATTCATAAATAAAACACAAATCATATTTAGAGTAAATTCTAAAAAGAGAGTAAGTAAAAAAAGTGTTGATTCTGTCTGTAATAAAATTTTATTGGGCCTTGTTTGGGAGAGCAACATAACTCATGTGGCACCCTCCTCAAGCTCCCAGTGGAATCTGTGCTTGGACTCTTTATAGCATGCTATCTATCTCATATTCTCATTTATTTTACTCCTAAGCAAGACAAGTGACAGAATCCAGTACTTTATAAGCCCTTCTTTTAAAAGGCTGTTAAAAGTAGTTTGGAGTGAGGATTGATCTCTAACCTCAGCAGCATAAACTTGTTTCATGATAGAAACAGAATGGCATTACCCTTTAGCCACTATGTTCTGTTTTCCATTCAGTTAATCTCAAAGCCAAAGGTCAAAAGGCAATGTAAGAGAAGTCAAACTTGGACATTTTTGTTGTAGTTGCTTCCAGGAACACATTATTCCCTCTATTTATTTTGGACCATAATGTTCAAAGGCAGATTGAGGAAAAAAAAAAAAGGTAATGCTTATTTTCATTATACAGGTATTTGGCTTCTCTCCCAAAGATTGATTTATATCAGTAGAAATGCTAATTCACTCACTGTGTTAATAATGATGAAAGAATTAAAAGCCTGAACTATATGAATTGAACAATTTTACACATAAATTTGTGAACGTATGTTGCATTTCACTATTTTTTTACTTACTATTAGGAATATTGTTAAATGATAGATTTTCATGTTCTTCAGATGCTTATAGCAGGTTTCAAGTAAATTTGTATTTAACTGAAATAACTTCATCTTTAGACAAAAATAAAATACAATGGTTGCCATATATAGATTTTGAGAACAAAAGTAATACACATGGTTTTCATATTCTATTGCAGATTAACTTGCATATCCACTTACTTGCAAAATATATCTTCATTGTCTTTATTTATAATGCAGTGTCCCCCATGGCACCTTACACACTTGTCAACCTCACATTTTGGTCCCTCGTAGCGTGGTGGACAGACACACTCAACACTTCCATCATCCCCGATAGTACATGATTCAGAATGCACACAATAGTGATGACACACATCTAGGAAAAAGTATAGCCAAACAACCAAATTATGTTAAAAGACATTTTTCATTAGTCATAGAAGAAATGTTACTATTTCATTTCATATTTAAAAAGTGGTCGATAAATAGGTAGAATAATTTATACAAGCAACTCATAATAATATGCAACTAGTCTTCTCTAATAATGCTATTGATTCATCTTTTGTCCAAGTTAGGCATCATGCAATCTGACTAAAAGGAGAGGGTTATCTTGATAAATTATTAGGTGACAAACTCAGTTCTGAATAATAAAACTTAAAAGAGAGTTGCTTAATTTTTCTTTCAATGAACACTATAACTAAAGTACGAAATGAGCTGAAATGCTTAAGGTCTCCTTACATGTCATTTATGTTTGCCCCCTCAGACTTCTTTTAATCCAGAGAACAGAGTAGTATACGGTGAATGGAAGACTCTTACCCTTGCTCCTTGCCCTAGTGCTGGGGTAAGAAGCCTCTCTTTATAGGTACCAAAAGTTCACGCATTTTCCAAAAGCTTGGGCAAACCAAGCCTCTCCAAAAATTCAAAGAGAACTGGAAACTAGCTGATCCAACATGGGTGGGAAGTGTTAGTAGACATCTATGCTATTGGCCCCCTGAAAGGTGATATAATTAATATGCCCATCAGCTAGAGGGAAACTGCCCTGTAATCTAAGCCCCTTGTTTAAAAGATGTTTCTGACTAGGCATTGCAGATCAACTTTCTTTCAATGACAAAGGACTACTTTCCCCAAACATTTCTATATCTGGAAAATATGCATAATATAGCAAAAGACATTTAATAATTTAACAGCAATTCTAACTTTAAATTAGTCTTCTGAAAAGCAGACAAGTCTGTATACTAGTTATAATAAATATAACACCAAATTTAAAACAACAAAATTTATAATACAAATAATTTTAGCAAAAGAACTGATTAACTTGATCCTAGACATTGTGCTTAGAAGCAGCAATTTCCCTTTAGGTGTATAACTGTGAAGCAATATTAAATGAGGTTAGCTAAGATAAAAATCTCAATTTGGAAACTTTAACCTGATGTATGACAATTATGGTTGGTGTAGAAAATTAAAACATCATTTATGATTCTCATGTTTCTATGTTTATCTAGTTCTTTATTAAATCAGACAGATATTACACTTATTGACAGGCTAGCTTCATATTTATGGAAATTTATTTCAAGCATTTTTATTCTTGCTGTTGTATTGTGCCAAACACCCTCATTTAGATTCAACATTTAAGCCTATTAATAAAGGTTTAGACCATATATAAGGAAAGTAGCACTTTCAAAATGTTATAGACTTGGAGGTCCAAAAATTAAGTCAGTGTTTGTCTCTGTGCATTTTTTTGGGTGGGTTTGTAGTTGTTCTAGCTTGGCAGATATGGGCTATACAAAATAAATTGTATTGTTTTAATGAAGAGTATATTAACAGAGGTCTATGTGATCATCTACTACAGACTGTCATTCAGTGCAAAAAAATCTCTGAAGAATAATCTTCATTAGGTAGGTTTCTAGACACCTCTTAATGACAAAGACCTCTTTTACTGTGTAATCTCTAAAATTTCACCTATTGTTCTTGGTTCAGCTGTCTGATAGAACAAATGTCTTGATGCATCTTTCCAATATCATCTCATTTTGTAATCTTCAAACTTTGATGTGGTGGATAATTAGAACAATATAAGGGTTTTATCTGAAGATGCTACAAAATTTCAATAACTTCCCTGCTGTCCATTTCTAGATTATAATTCATAGGCCTCCATGATTCCCATGATATTCATTAAGGAACTAGAATTCAGGAATTTGGAAAAGAAAGAAGTGGTGATCTGGAGAGAATGTTCTAGTTTGCCACAGTTCTATTATAAATGAATTTGATTAAATCTAAATAGCTTATTTTTTTGACTAACGCTGATAACCGTACCAAAATATAAATTTTTAATCTGAAATTTTTGAAAATCTTTTACTTTATGATTATATTTCTGAGAAAACTTGAGAATGTAGAAAAAAAATTTGAGTTAACGTTCTGAAGGCTAATGACTGCCCAGTACCACACCACAAAACTGAACAGTTCACACTTAAGCTAGAAAGCTAAAGAGCAAAGTTAAAAACTTACCTACAATATGCAAAATACAACTAATTTTGATGCACAAATTAAATGTCTTTTATGAAGCTTTAAAAGATGTGAGAATGTACACTATCCATAAGTGATCAAGGAAAAACAAATTAACACTAGAATGGAATACTATCCACACCCAGCAAATGGACAATCAAGCAATAGCACAAACTTTCCTCCACTATTAGTAGGAATGAATACTGGTTCAACAAATCTGGAAAAGAGTGGGAAGCATTTGCTGAACTTGAATATACCCACACCTTATAGCTTAGCACTACCACACTTCACATAAGACTAAAAGAGAAGTATGCTTGAATGTATAGGAAACATGTACTGAATATGCAGAGCACACATTTTAGAAATTGACCCAAACTGAAAATAACCCAGATTTACATAACAAGAAGAATGAATGGCCTTTGATTCACTCATACCATGAAATGTACATATACAAATAAACACAATGGAACATTATCTCTCTATACAACAATATGGGGAAATCTCCCCAAAACACTATTGAGGGAACAAAGCTGGAAACATAAAATACATATCTTTTTTTTTACTTACATGAAGTACCAAAAGGAAAAACTTTTACTTACATGAAGTACAAAAGGCAAAATGTATCAATGGTTTGAGAAATCATCCAGTTATTTTGGGAGAAGTAAGAAGAACATTAGGGAGGATTTAGGGTGCTGGGAATGATTTTTCTTGACTTTAATGTTGATTTACATCAATGTGTTTACCTAATGATAATTTATTATATCGTATCCTTGTGATTTTCTGATCTTCTGCATATGCTTCAATAGAAATTATTTTTTCAACTTAAATGAATATAAGTTACAATAGCATGTTTTTGCAATTCTAGTTTATTTGGCTAATTAGTCTAAGTAGTTTTTCTCTTTATAGTCATTATTTTTAAAAATTCATGGCTGTTTTTATATTTAAAGGAAATCTCCCACCATTATTGCTATATTTTTTCCTCAGCATATCAAATGCATATTATTTTATGCCTCAAGGCATAAAAATGAAATCCAAAGAGCAGAAAGAAGTGTTTGTATATGAGAAAATAGTGGAATAAGGTGATATTAGAATTACACTTCAATAAAGTGTAGTATAAATTATAAATTTCATGTTGTTATGTCAAGCAACATTCTCCTTCTAAAAAGGAAGAAATCATTTTGGGAGCTGAACCTTTCTCTAGATATATCGAAATTGGAAGACATTTCATTTTTTTCCCCCAGTTCCATGCTTAACAATCTATGCTGAGTTGAATTTCAGGAGCAGAGTTGCATATTGTACTCGCCCTGGTAAATATGCTCACCAGAGCCTATCTGTGAAAATCTATCTCCTGCTACTTTGCTTAAGATTTGAAGCACCTGGAAACTGCTGAGCTATATATTTTGCTGTATTGCTTTCTGCACCTGTTTGGTTTCTAGAGTTAATTCTTCAATTACATATTACTGTCCTTGCCCCTCCCCCATTTTCCTCCTTTCCTCCTTCCATTCCTCCTCCTTTCCAATTTTATTTTATTTTTGTCTCAAATCCTTTACACTTATTTTCAACTCCAAGACTAATGAACAGAGGAGAAAGGAGATCTTACTTAATAAGGAAATTTAGTGATTGGTATTTAGGCTACCAAACAAGTATCAGATACTTGTAAACTAGAAAGCAAAGTATTCTCTGCTTTTAAAAGCATTACCATGACACATGCTACATGTAAGTCTAGGAAAGAATCAGAAGGATCTGATGGTGGTATTTTAAAATTGTGCAGTTCAACCAAAATCTAGCTTCTGTTCCAACTGTCTCAATATCATGACTGCAATGCTTAATCAATTATTGGAATACCACCTTAATATCTCCCTCCTCAGTCATAATTTACTTTGAATTACAAGCATCTCCTTAAAATTATATAAATATCTGCTGTATTCTCATCAGCGTCACCTGTCTGCAAATCTCAAATAATTACTACATATTCATATTTAAATTCTAGGAATCACTTTAGATTTTATCTAATTAAAGGAATACTTTATTAGCACTTTCCAATCCAGCATAAATTTGTTTACTAATTTAGCTAAATATGAATAATAGCATATGAGAAGGCTTCTTTGGTTTGAAATTATTCATGTTAATTCTTAGGGTTGTGCTACTAACCAAGTAAAGTCTGAAATAACGTAGCACTTGGGGTTTCCTGAGGAACACTTTCTATGTCCCAATACACTAGAAAATAATTATTCCATGAAGGTTACCACTTTAAGCACCCAAAATGCTTTAAAACCATTTTAAATGTAATCATTCTAAAAGATATAATCACAGTTTCCTATGCAAAATATGTATTTATTTTATTAAGGATTCATTTATTATTAGAAGCATCAATTGTTCCTATGAACTTATCTTTGCAAAAATTTTAAAGCATTCTGATTCTTTTTCATATTTTAGTATTGCTAAGTGAAATGCTGCTGAATAGGAAACAGTACATGAAACTAAATAAAAACAATGAATTCCTTTAAAAAATGGAAAATGATCGGGGTTAGATATGTTGGTGGTTGCTTAGTATCAAGGTTTGTGGCAAAGGGGTTGCCTTTTATTTCCTGACATTATGTGCACATGCGTGCACACACACACACACACAAAACCACACCCTCCTCTTTCACACAAAAAACATTGCTTTTCAAATTTTTAATTTGAAATATTTAATAGTTTAGTAATTATTTTCATTGCAAGAACATTTTAAAAATACGCTATACTGTTAGAAGACAGATCAGAAAAAAATATAGGTGAAAAATAATTTTATTTGTTTTTTGTTGTTGGAAGGAATAAAATAGGGAAGGAATTGAAGATAGAAGAGAGGGAATGAAGACTCTGAAAATAGAAGATTATAGATAGATTGGTCAGTAAGTGTTCAAGAAGGAATAGCATAAATTTATGGAAATGAAAACTGAGAGAGCAACATAGTCTATCATCTTTTAAACAACATGATCAAGTTGGTCATGAGATGAAATGGAAGTGAGAGATTTACTACTTATTACTCTCTAAGCATATGCATACATATAATTGTGTACTAGGAACTTCAGTGAGAGCCTAGAAACACAAGACTTGACACTTGCTCCTAGGGAGCTGACCATTGTAAAGTTAAGACAAGAAGAAAATAGGAATCAAAATAGATCTGAATGTTTGGCCAAAGCTTACACATATTATTATCAACAAAGTGAAGTTTACCTTTCTATGCAATGTGCTGTCTCATAATATTTGAGCATTTTACTGATCTGAATGGTCTAACAATTAAAGTGTTCTGCCTACAATAAGATGAACCAATAAGGAAATGAAATTAATATGTGCTAAGACAGTAGCGATTATCATGAAATTATATAATAACACTTTATATCCACAATATAAAAGTTGCTATAATCTCTGTAGGGCAATTACAATAAGAGCTACCTACTAGCAGCAAATAATCACGTAATGAAAAGGACAATGATGAATGTATAATTGCAGAGTATTCATATGATAATTAGCTAGGTAGTAACTGGAGAATAAGTGAATGGCTATTCTCTGTAACAGAAATGAAGTAATTTTCAAGGGAGGTCATTACTGCATTCCGTCTTTCTTTTAATTCTTTCTCAATCTTTCCTTTTCAAACAATGAGAAATGCAAGGAAACACTTCTTCATGTAATCATTCACCATAATAGACTACATAAAAATAGGTACATGTGTTGGGGTATATACAGTGTTATGAGTATTCATTGTGAGCCAGATATTTATAAAGTCACTGTATTTAACTACTTTTCCAAATATTCCCTTCTATTGAAAAGAAATTGCCAAGGCATTTAGCTATTAACTTATATTTGCAACTGGGCTCTTCAAATTATGTTAATGAAGTGTGAAATTAAAAGAAAAGAAAACCAAACTGAAATAATACTAACTAAACAGGGGCTGGAGCTATTCAGTTAAGAATAATGGGGTACCTGGAGAGTCTTTGACCAGTAATACAGTCCAGTTATTCAAGGGGAACTAATTATAGAACTGTATGAATGTATACTAATTGTTCTAATTCACTGAATTTTGGTCTGGCCTTTAAAAAATTAGTTCTGTAAATTGGTTTGATTCATGATTAATTGAGCATTTGATCATTTAGGATTTTGCACACACAAACACACACATAAAAACAGTAAATTAAAAGGAGGATAAGATCACATTCAACAGGAAGACTAAGTAAATGCCACAATGCATACTCGTAGGCATTCCCCTTACTCTTTAGGTGTGTCCTAGGAGCAGTAGGTTCTATGAATTCTGTTGGTATTCTCCCTCGAGAGAGGTTTATAGCAGCTTCCATGTTTTTATAAAATGAAGAAGAATTTCTAGGATAGCCAACCATAGTATTTTTGAAATTTTTGATGAGCATTTATACCAGAAGACTTATTAAGAGAAAAACAAAAATAACCAGAATATGAGAGACATGGAAGTCTAGCACTTCTGCATGCTAAAAATGTGGACTCACTTGAGTTACTTGATTAATGTTTCTAGGATAGACTTTGGTCATGTATGAACTGAGGCACTGAGGTACTTAAACTAAATTATCCCAAGATTACCATGATGGCTTCCTCACTCAGAGATCCTGAACAACGCCCCCTTTATATCATCAAGGCCAATTACAACCTGTTTTGAGTAAAAAGGGTAGAAATAATGATTATGCTGCTGATAAATATGTTAAATCTTTTCTTCATGCCAGGAATAGATGTCCATTATTGATGTTATCAATCTTTTATAGGTGAATAAAACAAGGCTCAGAGGATTTAATCAAGTTGTAAAAGATCACACACAAATAAAAAGGAGATTGGAATTTCAAACCCAAATTGGCCTAATTCTCATACATAAACTATTATTTTTTCTTATTCAATATTTCATACATTTACTTAGAAAAACTTCTGTAAAACATTTTGAATATTTCTGTTGTTCTTTCTCCTTTATGTGTATTTAAACGTAGCCCTATCAGATGTCTTAGTGTCTAATCACCAGTGAAAATGTCAAAGCACACCAAAAGCAGGAGACACAAGAAAATCTGTATAATATAACCAAACCCTGTAATCTCAGAGCTCAGGGGCAGTCAACACCCTCACACCTGAGCCAGAGGTTCAGATTTCAAGTGACATTCTTACACTCCTATTCCAACCCAAGTTGGATATTTGGATATTTATCATTTGTTCACTGTTTGAACTTTTCATACATGAAGGAAACATTTAAACACTGATGTGGTCTATTCATTAACATGCAGGATCAACTTTTGGTCACCCCAGATACATTCAAAAACAAAATAACAGCCAAGGAATCACTAAGCAAAACATGCCTGAATCATGACTATTTACTTATATTTAATTTAGGCTGAAAACATTTGGAAGGTATTTCGTAATGTGTTGAGATTCTTAAATATGTTAACAACAATGATGGTGGTCTTTCCTTCCCTAGAGATACCTAGCATCAAGTAAGAGATGATTTTCCATATAGCATGGCTTAGCAGGCAAAAGACATAAACTAACTTAGACAAATTTGCTTAGAATTCTGAATGTTGTCTTTGAAGGATTAAATCAGTAAATTAAAGGAAAAAACCTAGAATTATAAAATATTAAAATTTATCCTTGTTTATATTCCTCTAATATTTTACACAGCCTAAGATATTTTAATAATTAAACTTATTGCATATTTTTTAAAATCTATCTTCTAACTTCAGATATAAATTTAATAAAGTAGGCAAACACTAAATCCAGGTATGCCAATTAAATATTCACTAAGGGGAAAAATTTATGAAAACTCTGATTAGAGCTGATAAATTTTCATCAGGATAGCATATTTAAGAAAATTAGCATTTTATAATTTATTACTAAAATAGTATTTATAAATGAAATGTTTCTATAGAAAAGACAAAAAAAAAAAAGAAATAATAAAATATATCCTGAGAAAATAGTGCCATTTCTGAGTGTTCAGATGGAGGAAAAATGTTACTATAAGAAACCTAAATCATCAAAAACTTGATCTGAGTGAGCAGCATATGAAGTGAGATTTAATAAGGACCAGAATTTAGATTTTTGAGAGACTGCTGTTGCAAAATGTATATAAATAAAGATAGTATCGGTAATTTTAGAAATAGTCAAATATCAACCTGTAAGACTACCATGACAATGTTTTTTCCAATATCAGAGAAACCTGTGTAAATATCCATGAATTTTACTTAGAAACAATGTTCTGGGTTGAGCGACTATTTTTAAACCAGACTAGTTATAAACAGCTTTAGCAAGTAACTATTTATAAAGTGATAGAGAGTAATTTGAGACTTGTGAGCAAGTTGAGTTGCAGATGACAGCTAAATATGGATGATCAGATGAATCAGTAAGTGAGTAAGCATATGATGGCCTTAAAGGAAAGAGCAGGAAGTAGGCAGATGTAGGCACTACCTCTGTGACCACAGACAAAGCACTGTCACAGTAAGGCCCTGAATTCTCCATCAGAACATTGAGTCTGTGTTAAGGTTCAATAAATTTTAATGTAATACATTTATTGGTATCGTCTATGTTAATAATGTTTACTGTGTGAGCATTTTCCATGACCCTTGAGTGCTGAAAACTCAATCCTCAGGGCTAACATGGTTGACAAAAATCAAGATCAAGGGCATTTTCATTAACCAATACAATTAACTATTTTTTTAAAAAAGGTAATTCAGAGCAAAAAGTAGTAACACATTTTTAGAAACTGGGAAGATTTTCATAAAAAAAAAAAATGGCAGGCAGGGTACTCTGAATAGAAGGTAATCATGGAAAAGATCATCTCAGAGGGGTGCATCATGAAAAAAGTTACTGTCATCATCTTTTAGCCTGAGTGGAAAGACACATAAAGCCCAACTACACCATCCCTGTCTGCCCCATTTTTCTTCTTTCTCTCTTACTGCTGTCTTTAGCTCTCCCTCTCTTTCTCCCTTCTTTCTGTCCTTCCTTCTTTCCCTGTCTCTTTCATTACTATCCTTTTTCTTTTTCTTCTCCCTCTAATTCTCACTTTCTTCCTTCTTTCAAATCAAAATGCTTATATACTTCTATGTGTCTTCTCTCAAGTTTTCCCCCAGTACCTTGCAAACAGACAATAGGAGCAGAAATGATAGATGGATGGATAGACACATAAGATGTCATTCATTACTTGTTACACAACTTTTTTTGTGTTTCTGCCATTATGCTGATTCATTCCTATCAATTCAATTTAAGGACTGATGGCCCTCATATCATTAGTATAGACTCTCTCAATTTTCAAAACAGAATACAAATTAGTCACTAAATTGAAAATCAGATTTTCATTAAAATTTAGACACTTGAATTTTGAACTAATCTTCCAGTGCTATTCTAAAACAAGTCACTTTCTATTCTCAGTGTGTCCCAGACTTAAGTTGTATGTGATCCTATGAGGCAACCTAGGATAGATGGATTTTTTTTCCTAAGGGTAATTTTTCAATATAAAATTGAGCACTTATATTGTAATAAAAATCTACTGGATATCTCTGGCATTCCCTTTTTACTTAATTTTGCTATTTTTTATTGTTATTTCATGTGTTGGAAAAGTTAATAAATTTTAAAATATATATTTTTATCAAATCAGATTTATAATGCTTACAATTTTATATTAATGAGAATTAAATTGAACAAAGTATTTTACAGATTTATTCTACCTGCTATATTCTCTATTTGATGGGTTACATAACCACAAGGTACATTATAAATCATTCTTCTTTCTGTGTGTGTGGTTCTTTATTTTTTTTATTTTTTTATTTTTTTAAACTACGGGATTCAGAAGCCCTAATTTTAAGACACAGGAATTTTAAATTCTGCTGAAGAGAGCATACTGGCTCATAATCTCTCTTGCCATTCTTACCAATAATCAGGTTAGATAGAAAATGAGAAAATGTTTCTAGCAGAATATTGCTTGATAGGCTAATAATACTAATTAATGGTGCTAACAACTTTAATTGTTAAACATGAAGGATATGATATTGATATTAATGATAAAATAGGAAAATTATTTCTTCTCTTCAAAGCATTTAAAGATTTTTTTTTTGCGGGGGCCATCATTCTTTATTGGTGCTTTTAGATCCAGGAGTGTGTACTTTTCTTTTTTTTTTTTTAATTTATTTTTTAAATACATGACAATAGTGGAATGCATTACACTCATTATTACCTATATACATCATTTAAAGATTTTTTACTCAAGGCATCTTATTCAAAACATGTCAGTTAATATTTTAAATTTTTCTTTGTCTTTTTGTTTTGTTTTGTTTTGTTTCTTTTTGTGGAACTTGGGATTTAACCTAGGGCCTCCCCATGCCAGGCAAGCACTCTGAACTATAAACCCAGCCCTTTCATTTATTTGAGACACAGTGTCACTAACTTTCCAAGACTAGTCCTGAATTTGTGATCCTCCTGCCTCAACCTCTCAAGTAGCTGGGATTACAGGTTTGTAATGGCTAAATCACTACCTTTAAAAAAATCACTCTTCAATTTATATTTGATGTTTTTCTTTTTGTACCAGGTGTTGAACCCAAGGATGCTTAATTATTAAGCTACATCCCCAACCTCCCCTCTTTTTAAATTTTGAGACAAGGTCTTGCTAAGTTGCTTAGGACCTCACTAAACTGCTGAGGCTAGATTTGAACTTGTGATCCTCCTGTCTCAGGCTCCCTAGCTGCTGATATTATAGGCATGTGCCACCATGCCCAGCTATGTTTGTTTTTAAGAATGGTAATAGTAGAGGAATTTAACTAGAAACAATTTATTTGGTTGAAAGTAAGCCTCCAGTAAATATTTTTATTTGATTTTATGTGTTGGTCTGGGCATGTTTTATGTACTATATTGTTTTCAAATACCCAATTTTGTTTGTAGATAATTATTCATGAATTCATGCAGTTTGCTTAATGCCAAGTACAGCAGAATCATAATGGATATTTCTACAATGAAAAGCTTTGCATTATTTTTTAGTGTGTATGGGGAGCTTCTAAAGGAGCACTTGCCAATTTATTTCAAAGCCAGTTCTTTAGAAGGATACTGGTACTTGTGTAACAGGTTATTTTCAGCCTTTAATCAAGTGGTCTTAGGACTGCCCTTTCATTGTCTTTGTATTAATTTGTATATACTTCTTTCTGAGTTGGATAGAAAGAGATCAAACCTGTCTTTACTGTTAATATGACACAAAGGTAGAAGATGAAATGATCTTGGCATTAGCAAGGGATAACATGCTGTTCTGAGGGTATTGTGATATCAGAGTTGTCTCTAGATCAAGTGAAGCTACATAAAAACAAATGGCTGCTTTCATGCCTGCATGAGTGATTAAGCATCTTTAAAGATGGTTTCCAGTGATGTTTAGTGAAATTGCTAAACATAATTACTAAAATTCCAAATGCAAGATATGTGAGATAGAGGTAATAGTTAACTTTACAAATATACTATTGTCAAAAATGCTGTTGGAATTTGAAACTTAATTGCATAAAACATACTGGTATACTTCTGCAATTATGAAACAAAGTCCACTTTGATCCTTCATGGATCCTTTTGACTATACTATTCTCAGTTGTAGTTTTATCTCTCTCAATGTAAAAAGGTATTTTAGTTGATTTTCTATTTATCAAATAGAATGCAAAAAAAAAGGTCTTCACAGAACCCTTATACTGACATATCCTAAATACCTAGATTAATGTATGATTCAAGTGTTTAAAATATATCAATTGAATAAATTAGTTTTAATAATAAAAATGTGTAGTTTGACTAACATATGGCTTACTGTTTTAAAAGATCTATCTCATTTTTGAATAAATTTCATTTTTATATTATCACATTTGCCCAAAATGTTTTCCTCTTATTATTTTTACATTTCATCTAAATGAAGGCATATTGTTATAGGAAATATCCATTTTCAGTAATTTTAGTTTTACTGTTGGATCAAAATTGTCTTCAACCATATTTTTAAAACCCTGTCACTTTCTTCTAAGAAATCTAAAGTAAAAGAATAACTACAATAATCACATTATCTTCCCCTTAGCTAACCATTCTTTACCACTATCAAATGAAAAAAAAATAATTTGTCCATTTCCTTCATACACATAAATTTAAACCTAATTCTGTTTTGTGACTACTCAAACTGAAATCACAAGCATGGACCATAGATCTAAATGAGCTGGAAAGGAAAGATGGCCCACAATTTGCCCTGCTCTTTGAATTGGATGGGATCTTTTCAGTAAACAAAAGCAAAACAAAACTCTGTTTACATACATTTAAATATCTAAATTCCACATGCTGGGTACACTTGCAAGATTGATGAGGTATGCAAAACAATTTCACGATTTTATGTTCTAACCAAGCAGACAATCAAGAAGGTGAATAATATGACACAGTGGGGGAGGGGCGGGAAAGAGCTGAGATTCTAGCTGAGATTCAAAGAGGAGCTAAGACAAAATGGAGATTAGAAAGGCTAAGCTGGCATGGAGGCTCTCATGTGTCAATCAACTGAGGTATCAGGGGTGCATTTGGGTGGGGGGGAATACAGAGATTTTTAACAATAGGAGAAACCAGCCATAGAAGAATGTGTAGCAGCAATCTAAGTGAGAGTGATAATTACCCAAAGGGTTTCCTGTTCACCAAGACAAAAGAATTTGGGGACCCTACGTAGACAGGGCTTCAAATATCTTGCTACCTTAACTGTGAATAAAACACTGAAGAAATGTTTAGCTTTTTTTTTTATGCTTTAAACCATCTCTAGATTACTTTATTATTATTATTGTTATTAGTTCTATTGACTTATATGTGACAGTAGAATCCACTGGTAGTTTCACTTTCCATATCAGGATTCCTCAGGTTCAAAGCTCAGTTGAAATTTATCTTCATACTAATAAGAGCAACTGCAAATATTCTACTGTGTGTTCTTAGTAATTTTCAAAAATCTTTGGTCTCTTCTACCTGGCCCTGCCATAGACATAAGCAGCCCAAGATTAAACATTTTATTACTACCTCTTTTTAATGGAGTGGATAATTAAAAGACCAGTTTGAGCCAATGTGCCACTTGAGCTTTGAATGTTTTGATAGTGACCTTATCAAAGAAGCAATAGGAGGGGAAGAATATCAAATGGCAGAACAATTTGCCTTTAGAAGCATAATTTTGGAGTCAGATCCACAAGGCTACAGATTGTGGCTCACATGTTCTCTAGTGTGAAAGATTAGGAATACCACTTAATCTCATTTTTTTTGGTACTTTCAAAGTTGTATTAGTAACATTAATCTCAAAGAGTTATTTGAGTATTTGTTGAAACACTGCACATTCATAGGCAAAATATTAGAGCATGGTATATATTCCTGCAATACCTTGATATATTCAGTATATGTTAATTGACTCCCTGTTCTACCCCCAGGAAAATCAAGTAGGAGAGAAAAGATAAATTTCAAAAGTGTTTCCTTCTGTGCTTTTTTCCCTTCATCATTTCTCCTTTTCATTTAGCTAGCTTCTTTTTCTGGTCTCAGATATCTCTTCCTTTAAGAAATCCCTCCTTTAGGCTCAAATTCATATTCTTCCTGTAGGTTTTTGTAACCTCCATGTTTCACTAAACTGTTCTTGTAATAACCTGTTTCCTTTTCTGAGCCACACAATACACTGAAAGTTCTAAGAGAACAGGAAATGTTTCTAACATGACTATGTCTTAATACCTAACATAAAGACAGGCTCTCCATAAACATTGGAGATGTTCACTGACCAACTGACTGACAGAACAAAGCTATCTAAGAAGACAAAGAGATAAATGCCAAAAATAATCCCATTATGTCAGCAAATACAGTAGTCTCATATCAACAATGCTTAACTCTTTCTAACTTACTTGACAGGTGGTGGTTCTAATACCAATTACAACACATTATATCTTTGGATTTTTTGTCAGGTACTGTTAACTTTATAAACTAGAGATGTTTTTAATGTCTACACTTAACTGGAACCAGTGGGAGTAAGCCATACAGGTGCATTTCTAATAAGTTGAGTTCTAATTGAAATTATAATGGTTCCCAAGCATATTACTAGAGGACTTCAAAACTCTCAATGAGAGGATGAGCAGATTGTTATTTAATTTGACTATCTTGTTCTTAGACACAGATTGAGTTGGTTCTAATGGGCACTTTTGCCCTAAGGTTATTATCATTTAATTACAAATAACCTCAGATATTGTTGACCTCACACTTAACACCTTGGTTTAAATGTAAACTGCTATGCTTATTTATTTGTTTTCACTTACCTAGAAAACCTTGCTTCAGAATAGTGTGAAATATAGCTATATTTGTTCCTGAACAACTTGCTTAAAAAATATTTAATTTCAGTTTTGCCATTATTTATCTCTGTCTCTCCTTCCTGGGCTGCTGCTGTTAAAATTAATTTGCATTTCAGACTTCAGGATTTTATATTGCTATTAGAGTTGTAAAATGTTTTTACTCAGCACAACTAAGAACTGATGTTTTATCTCCCACTAATGGACCTTTAATTAGGCACTGTAATGAACCATTCTGTCATTCCTTCATTTATAGAGAAAAGATTTTGTATATGCTAGATACAATTTTGACAGAATATCAGGTTCATTGAACCTTGCTGACTCACATCTAATAGATCCTAAATTTATTACTCTGTTGGATTTGTCATTTTAATGACACTGTCCACAGACTTATTATGCTGCCAAAGAAGAGCATCTCACATACTTACAAGAATATTTGTTGACATCCTGATCAACAACTCCTGGGGTCTAATTCTGAATATAATATTACAACTTCAGAACCTTGAGCAAGTTATTTAACCTCTGTCTAAGAATTAATTGGTTAATTTTAATAAACGCTTTGCACTACACATGGGAAGTGCTCTGACTGCTAATAGTGATAATAAAATTATAATGCAGTCCTTTATAAAGCATCAGGCTACCTCAGACTGTGATTCTATTAAGTTGCTAATTAAAATATAAGTTGATGGAATTTATTCTTTGAAAAATACAAATTTCTATAGTGACAACTATATAATATTTTT
Organism: Marmota marmota marmota; assembly: GCF_001458135.2. Classification (NCBI taxonomy): domain Eukaryota; kingdom Metazoa; phylum Chordata; class Mammalia; order Rodentia; family Sciuridae; genus Marmota; species Marmota marmota. The sequence continues at coordinate 29,814,569 of NW_026000037.1, forward strand.
AAGTCAGTTCAAAGAGCATCAAGAACACTGATTGTTCAATTTAAAAAGAACAAAACTTATTAACAAACTGGGGAAAAAAAAACCCTGATTTTCGCTTATAACACACCAATTTGGAAATAAGAGACAAAAGGAGCAAACATGAGCTCAAGATTAACCACACACAGATGGCAGTTTTTGTACATTGAATTGGTTGTTCTTTCATCAACTCTTCTTCAAGCCACTTTCATTTATTTATTGATCTGCATGATTATTTGTTCATTTATTTATTTGACAAGTTACTGGTTTCAAAGAGTCCCAAACAGGAGGAATGTACAGAGTTAAGGAAAATGCAAGGTAATAGTGATCAGTCAGAAGAAAGACAAAGTAACAGAATTCAGAGGGAAAAATCTTGATCCTAACTGACAGAGGACATGGGACAATTTCAAAAAGGAAATGTGGTTCAAGCTGAATAGAGTCACAGTGCCAGGGAAGTTGGCATTGTTATAGAAAATGGTGATCAGTGTGGTCTTACTAGAATGAAGAATTATTGCAAACTTAGGATGGAGAGTAATGAGGGTCTTCATTACATGGCACAATAGTTTGCTATTGACCTTCACATGCATGAAAGTCATTTGGGGTGTGAAAATGTAAAGCAGAGAATAACAACATTTTCAAATCGACTGCTGATAAACAGTAAGTTGGACAGGCAAGATGAAAAGTTACATATGGCTTACAACAAGGGCATTTATATATGTCAAGAAGAGGCTGGTCTCATATTAAAGAAAAAAAAACTTTTGGAAAGGAAATAGCAATTTAAAATTAAGTCTGTTTTTGTATTGCAGCAGAAGTGGCCCCACTCAAACATAAGAGGCAAGATAATTTGTATTACTCTTCATTCCCAAACAAGCCAGTGTGTGTAGTTGAATTCTGTACTTATCCATGTACTTCCTACAATGACCAGAGATCATAGGCATACATTTTATCCATGATGAAAAATTGTTTTTTTTTTCACATGTATGATGATCACATGTATGATGATCTTTCTACATTTGGGGTCTCATAATTACTTCATTTCCTTCTATTAGTTCTATGAATTCATTTATCCTACCAATGAATTAGGTGTTGTATTTATTCTCTTCTGTAAATGTAAATAAGCTGGAAAATGATTTTATTATGGGTAAAGTGTAAATATATGACTGCTGTTTCAAAAATAGGTACTGAGGGCAAATGAGGAAATACGGAGACCAGTTAGTAAAAACTCAGACAAGAGATACTTATACCTTGGATGCAGATATTGAGGGTGGAGGTAGTGAGAGGTATTTCGATTCTGGGAAAAAAGAGTCAAGAAGTATTTATTTTTTTACTTATTTTTTCCTGAGCAACAATTATTTCCCTGAATCCCTTTAAAAAGAGGAAATACTGATAGAAGAAAATTTGGGTGAGAAAATGTTAATTTAGAACTAAATCATGTGACCATATCACATGAACAAAATTAGGTAGGAAATCTAAAACTCAGGAGACAGGTTTATCCAGAGTTACAAATTTGGAATCATTATTTGAATAGTAATAAATACAATGGAATTTGGTAAAATCATCTGTGTAGTGGGTCTTAACTTTGTTTGCATATCTGAAACACCTTGGAAGTTTTCAATAATAGAAAGAATGTGATGCAGGCAAGCAGAATTGCAAACCTTTTTAGATTATGTCTGGGAAACTATACTTTTAAAAATCATTGGGGTCATTCTAAACTATGCAGGATTTCCAGGAATTATTGATTTTAGGAGTGAGTGCTATAAAGAAGAAAGAGATCAGAAGACAGAGTTGCCATCATTGCAAAGTTTCAAATTGGAGCTAAAAATTTTATCTTCAGGGAGATGAGAAAGAACAGGCAAAAGAAACTTGAGAAGAAACAAATGATAAAGTGAAGTGAAAAAATAAAGAAGATATCATATTCATAAAGAGAAGTGAAGAAGATACTTTAAGAAAGAGAGAGTGATTAATTCCTGAAAGCAGTTATGCAATAGGAATTGAGAAAGAATCCTTAGAGAGCAACAAAGAGGATGTAAGCAAAATCCATCAACATGACTTTGCATAAAAGATGTTTCAGCAGAACAATAAAGACCAAAGCTTGACAGAAGTAGAGTCAAAGGAAAAACAGTAATAGAAGAATTATAGAGAATAATGGTGCATTAAATTAATGCTATCATTAAATAAAAGATTGAAAAGGAGATGAATAAAATTAGATTGTAAATAGAAAAATATATGGGAATAAGGAAGGCTTTTATAGAAATAACTATGGAAAGGGAATACAATTGCAGGAAATACATCCATAAGGAGCTGAATGATCAGCAGGAATGGAGAATATAGGACTAAATTCAGCACAGGGCTTCTGGTAATAAAAAGAACGGCAGGCATGTAAACACAGGATAAATCAGACTGGTGAATAGAATGGCAGGATCCTGTGGCCACTCTCTTCAGATGGTTTCTGCTTCTTATCAATGAAATAGAAAGCAAGTGTCTCAGCTAAACACAGATTGGGGAGATTATCATAAATTTGAGGAGAACAGAGAAGGTGTCATGTAGACAGCTAGGATAGAGGATTGATGGATTATGAAATATGGTAAAGGCTATAGTGAGTTTCCATCTGAGATTATTAATAAAAGTTTACATGCAATCAGCAGGCTTGATTATATGTTATATGTTTTTATATATTATATGTTATATATTATATGTTTTATTATATATTATATGTTTTCCTGTAGTTGCTTTCATCTGTGAAGTGCAAATTCAGGAGAGACCAAACACTGAGAGTAATAACCATGGTTCCCCCTCAACCCTTCAACCCACCCCCAGGAAAATGCAGTAGGGGAGAAGAGGGACCAAGTGAGTTGAGAATGTATACAAGGCAATGATTATAATAATGGACCATGAAAACTAAGCTGGGGAGGAAGAATAATAAAATCTTTAAAAGAAGAGTGAGACACAAGGTAAATAATTATTAGGGTTTGAGGAATACAACCTGAAAAAGTGAGGGTGGCCACAGTGAAGATATTGGAGGGAGCAGAGATGCAGGCAATGAAGATGAACTAATGCAAACATAAAACTATGCTGCCAAACAGGGTCCCAGAGGGTGCTTTTACTTACAGTACTGACATCTGTCTCCAGTGTACTCAGCCCGGCAGTGACAGAAAGGCTGGTTCCCAGCAGTCACAGTGCAGGTCCCTCCATTTTGGCAGAAATCTTCACAGACTGTCTTACCACAGTTTGGTCCAGTGAACCCCAGCGCACAGATGCAGGTGGGTCTCCCTTGTGGAAAAACAATGAAAAATCAACAGCATATTAATAGACTAAAGTGGTTTATATTGATGGAGTTGTAACTGGATAAAAATGGGGAAGTCAAGTTTCTGGTCGATGTCTGTCCACGATTTGTCCTGAGACTTTATACAGTAACAAAACCTCTTTAGAGGAATTGTAGAGAATAAGGGTGCATTAAATTAATGCACCATTAATTTAGTTTATAGTTTCCCCATATGTCCAAGGAAGCTTATGTTAGAAGCTAACAAATACTCAAAGATCATTTTTGGATAATTATACTTGCACACACATTTTGAATCCTTAATTTCTTATATCATTCCTGTGATTCTCTTTCATGACTATTTTGCTTTTCAATTATTTTCAGTCTACCCATATGTGGTAATAAAGGTTATATTTGAATTAGAATATAAAATATATATAAAAATATAATCATATTTCCCAGTTTTTAATCATTAGCTAACAACCAGTGCCTATTTTACATAAGGACTTATCCTATACTCACTATAAGTAAATATTTTTACAACTTTAAAGTAGGCATGTCATGCATAATGATTGGATTTATCAACATTAGTTATTTATTATTTATTTGATTTAAATATACATGCTCTGTTTAGTACATAAGAACTAAGTATTATTTTCCATAATTTTTATATTTACTCACGAGGGACTGCTATTTAAAGTCGGGGAATAAGAAGATAATTTAGAAGTTTAATGAAAATTGTACAAATAAAATTTGATGAATCATATTTGAATATTTTTATTTGTTCTGTGAGAATTAACAGCAGAGTGAAAGTGAGCAATCCTTTAAAATGTTTGGAATACAAATGGTTAACTGTTCTATTAAGAATGTCTCTAACATCCAGCTGGTTAAAGACTGAGTAGAAAATAGAATGCAGAACTAGCTCTGTAGAAGAGACAGAAAACATTGGTAGGAATAAAGAATGACCATTAGAGTTTGCCAAAAAGTAAAGAAAAAAACATGAAAGATAATGAAGAAATTCTGGTGTAGTTTCCATTTAAATAGAACTCAGACAAAGTCACTCAGTTAACAAGCATTAGAGATTATACTAGTCATCTCCAATCTTGTCTTTGTAGACCTAGAAGCATAATTAAGGTGGTTAGAGAAATTCACAAATGTCAGGCTTGCCAAGACCTGAAGTAGAAAAAGTCATAATTTGTCTCTATTGCCTTGAATTCTCTATCTAAGGATAAGCCTACATTTTGAGCAGTATTCTTAAGTGAATAAAATACTTGCAAATAAAATTCACTTGCATTTCCTGGAGAATAAACTGAAACTCTAAAATTTTCCAATTAATTTCACTTTGAAAGGATACTACATAATCAAAAATGCTAGAAATTGTTGCTCTAAGTGAACAAAGTAATATGTATTTTACAGTGAGTAGCATTGCTCTAAAACTTATGATTTATAAATGTTATTAGTCTGGCAGCAGATAAATGCCTATTAATAGCTTGAGAAAGAAGGCAAATTTTATGTAGGTTAAAAGCTGAGTAACTTCATTATTTCTGTTGCCAAAAGAACTTGCTTACTAAATTTTAGCTACATATTTTCCTTGTGGTGGTACAAGTTTTTCTAGTTTTTGTTGACATAGAAACAAAATATACTCTCTGGCACATTAGTGAGTGAAAAATAGACACAGACAAGAGAACAAAGGTGGCATTGGGTGAAGAGGTGGATATTTTTGGAACATGGTTACCTAGGAAAATAAGAATGCAGAACAAAAGAATTAATTCCTCTTTTTCCATAAGAGCTCCTGAATGACCTACAGAGAAATAGAGCATGTAAACACTAATACAAATTAACCTGAGCTAAATTTGAAACAAACAGTGCACAAATATAGTAGAAATCCAACTGCATTAGAATGATCATGAAAAGTGGCACAGTGAGGTAGGATGTAAATACTGTAAATTCATGGTTTTCTATATTGATTACTAGTTTTTTTTTTTGTTGTTGTTGTTGTTTTGGGGTTTTTTTTTGTTTTTAAATCAGGAGTGAAAAAAAAAGAGTAATGCAATAAAGGTTTGAAAAAAGTAAACAAACCACTGACTTATTTTCAAATTTGTACACCTGTCACTCAGGGAAATAACACTGTAGGTTTGGTACTTTCATCTAAGCTGTTTTGAAACTAGAATAGTCTGACCAGGTTGGCCCTAGCTAGCATATGCCCCATGTCATCCAGATTTCAGCCAAATTATTTTCAAAAGATCTTCATCTGTCTTCCTTTGAAGACAAATTTTTCTTTTTGATAAGTAAAATCTTCACATTAAGGGGAATATTATCTAACTGAAATTGTACCGATACAGGAGATCTTTTGTTTGTTGATGAGAAATGAATCATCTGCTAAAGAATTGTATAATATGCTCCTACTAACATTTTCAAGAATCTTTCTGGGTGTACCCTAAAAAGTTGCACTGAAATAATTTCCAAAGATTATTGTTATTATAGTATTTTTTTTAGGTAGCAGAACTTGATTTTGATATTTGAAAAGGAAATAGCAATGGTAGGATGATTAAATCAAAAATTTATAGCAGTGATGTATCTGGCAAGTTTGGGAGTTGGCAGTCTACAAGGAGAGCCTAATCAGAAAAAGTGTCAATTGACCTAAGGAAGGAGTAGGAGGAACTGTTTCCTGGCACTAAATCAGCCTTGTTTCCTGGCTCTAAATCTGTCTTGTTTCTGTAGCATCCTAAGCATGGATATTGAGAGAGTAGCTTCTCTGACTGCCTACATTCATGGTCTGTCAATGTGGAACCATGAGCAAATATCACCTCTCTGTCACTTTGTATATAAACTGGAGATAATAATAATACCTACTGCATGGATTTGTTGTGTATAATCACAAAGAATAAATAATATAATTCATGCAAATCATTTCTAACTGTATTATACACATAGGAAGTACTCAGTGACATTTTAGCTCAGATTATTATTTTTTTTCTATTGAATGACATTCATCATTTTAACCATGACTTATCCAGAGATTCAATCATACTTACAAAGGCACTGTAATATTTTATGTAAACCATTCTGAAATGTATATTATATTACACAATTTATTTCCATTATTTATTGAGAATAAAATAAAATTGGAATTTATTTTTATGCTGGCATTAGGATAGAGCCACAATTCTCCATCAACTTTACTGACTCCAATACTTTTAAACTTTGAATGATGTGCCTTTTCCTCTTTTTAGCTTCTAAATATGTTCAATTCCACTTTTAAAATAAAGAACACAAGGCAACAACAAACAAATATAAAAAGAAGGCAAACATAATATTTGCTAAATACATGTTTTGTCAAACTGCAAGGTTTGATACATCTCTAAAATTCAAAAGATAATTACATTCCCTACTTCCTATTCTAACAACGCATGATAAAGTGAAATACACAATCCAATATCTCACTGGGTTTGGAGTATTTATTTTTTAATTTACAAGATAATGTGTCTTGATATACTGCTTCCTCTTGTGTTCTCAGAAGAGAGGCCAGATCTCTTGATATGGATATATGGTAATGAAAACTGATACTGATTCTCTAGTGTTAAGAAAGGTTTAAGAAATGAGGTGTTTGCTGGGCATGGTGGCCCACACTTGAAATCCCAGTGGCTAAGGAGGCTGAGGCAGGAGATTCTTGAGTTTAAAGCCAGCATCAGCAATTTAGGAGACCCTAAGCAACTTGAGAGGACCTGTCTAATAAATAAAATATAAAAAAGGAGCTTGGGATGAGGCTCAGTTGTTAGGTGCCCCTGGTACCCACCCCACCCCCCAACAAAAGAGTAATGTGGTTTTGCATTTACTGAATATTTCTGTTATATTTAAAATTTACCTCTCTTCTCTCCACTGTCAAATATTCTTATTTTTTTCAGAATCACTGTACTCTTTGACTTCCCCATTAATTGTATAATACATGCTAACTAGACGTTCTTTCTCTATTTGGCTTCTAGAACACTAACACTGATACTGCTATCTTTTTCTAACACTGCTTATATTATGATTATTTTAATATTTTCTCTTTTCATCTCAAAAACATTCTTCCATATGTATTTCTGTTGATATTAACCAATTATATGGCTTCAACAATTATCTATCTGAATGCTGTCATTTTAATTCCTGTTTGTATCATCCAATGTGAATATCTTTGATAGCTCTGTAGGTACATAACTCTTCCCATGCTCCAAAAGAGAACATTCTTCTTCTCATTAACCCTCATTCTCAGTGACATATATATTTTTTCCCTCTAGTACTATATTTAGTCCATATTCAAAAGTCACACTGGATGTTTCTTTGCAAAATATCTTGCTAAGACATATATATGCTCCCATGATTAATTTCATGTATAAACTTGACTGGGCTGAGGGATTCCCAAAAAGTGATAAAACTTATTTCTTGGTGTGCTTATGGGGATATTTCAGAAAAGATCAGCATTGAAATCAGTAGACTGAGTAAAGATGATTCACATTCAACAGGATTGGTGGGTATCATTTAATTTACTGAAGGCCTACATAGAAAAATAAAGTGGAGGTAGGCAAATTTAAGCTCGGTCATCTATTTCTTCCCTTGGACTTTGGAGCTCTTGGTTTGGGGGCTATTTATTTCCCAGACTTTCAACAGAATTCTTTCTTCCCCTCACTCCTTGCTTAGGCCATTAGCATCGAAACAGAAGTACAGTATTGGCTCCTCTAGTTCTCAGGACATTAGACTATGACTGAATTACACCATGAATTTCCTGACTCTTCAATTTTCAGAGGCTCATATGATTCATCTATACACATATATGCCAATTCTCATAATAAATCTCCTCTTATCTATCTATGAACTACTAGTTCTTTCTCTCTAGATGATCCTCATACATATGCACACCACATGAGGAATTTAATTTCACTTATTTATACTTCTTCTGTTCATAGAAAAATAAAAATTAGATGCATATATGTTTTAAAGTGTTCCAGTAAACAAAATACTACAAATTGAATTAGTATTAAACTGTTGCAATATAACGGGATAAACAACATTAGCTAATCTTAAATAAGGTGTAACTAAAATCTCTAGTCACCTATAATTAAAATAAATATAGTTAATGAACATACATTGACACAATTAAATAGTATATTGTTTATTTAAAAAAAAAAGAAAATGTCCCAGAATCTTGTAGTGTTCTTTAAATCTCACATTTTATGTCCCTTCATAGCTAAAATCATAGTCTCAGTAAAAATGGCTGATTAGAAAATATTTCAGAGATAATATTTAAAGGAAGCAAATAATTTTTTTTATATCATGCAAGGTTGTAAATGAACTATTTTTTGATAATCAAATTGTATGGCTTTAGACAACTTATATTTCTTCTCTGCATGTTATTGTATAAGGGGTCACCAGCAGTGCCTACCTTCTGTAGGCAAAACATGTGACACATGCCTGCCACATAGTAAGAACCAATAATTGGCAGCTTCCTCATCAGTGGTATTGATGATATTTTTAGACAAGTTACTAGTACTTAAACTATTTAACCTTAACTGTGTATATGCTTTTGTTAGGAAGCTTCATATGGAAACTCATTGCTTATTTTCCCCCTTGTGAATATAGCATGCCCAAAAGAATAATTGGCCAGTCCACTTATATTGTCTCAATGTAGCATATTTTTAAATATATATAAAATAATACACTCTTTTCTATTATGTAGACAAGTAACTACATGGATATAAAGGTTATCATTCATCTCTGTTAAAAAGCATTAACGTTTTATAGTTTAGTTATAGTGTATCTCTAGATAAATGGCCTGTTTAACTATATGCCACTTTTAGTTCTATAGTCCTAGTCAGCTGCTTCTCTGATGTGGGCAGACAATGTCATCTTGCCAGTTTTCAGTGATACTAGGCAACGTCTTACAGCACGGACTTTGGAATAACCTAGGCTCCGTTTCTAGTCCATTACCCATTCTAGCTCACATCTGAAAGATACCACAGTGTAAACATCATACAGTCATAAAAATTAAATCATTTACCTAAGAAATTTATCAGAGATCTTCATATTTATTAAGTATTCAGAATATAGCAATCATTATAATAAAGATAAGAGTAATTAGGTTTATAAAATTTCCAAAATATTATACTATGTTGAATACGGCAATAACTATCAACCTGCTAATAAAATTTTGGAGTGTTCCTACTTAAGTAACGTGTCAATCAATTTAGATACACATTTTTTCAAAAACAATGTTTTCATTTGAATATTATAAAACTGTATTATGATGATATATTTCAATAACTTTCTGTAATATTAGTGAGTGTCTGTCTTTAAAACCTAGATTTATTTGATAAACTGTTTGTAAGCTGATTATAAAATGCTTCTCTGTGGTATGATTTCATCAATGTTGAATAGCTTAAAGTAAGCAAAATGACCTTCCTGCTCAATATTGGCTTTTTTTCAATATGTATATAGTCCTTGAAAATATGTGCTTGATTGCTATTGGATGCAATTCCATCTAAAGTTCCTGCAAGGTAATGACCACTTATTATTTCTAGATGTATGCTAGGGTCATTATAAATTTACTCTCATTTTTAAGCAAGTTTTCATATTCAGTCACTTGTCCACATGGACCATACCTCTTACCCTGTTTAAACTGGTATTTGTTGATACTCTTAAGTTTTTGTCCATAGTTATGATATTTGATAATGTTTCCTATATGCAGAATCAATGTTTAGTTCCACTGGTCTGATGAACACATTGAATATATGCAATAGCAGTATATACGTGACATTTAAACTTCAGAACATGTTTATAAATGTTTACATTTAACACCTTTTTTAAAAATACTATCTAAATGTGACATACTTTTTACAACATCTTTAGTATTTGGACAATAGCCACAGCCTCACATATTGTTCCTTTATACAGACAAGAAATAACAAACTGAGAGACAAATCACCACAGCATCATTCAGTTAGTTACAAAATTGCAATCCAAAAGCCTGTCTCCTGTCTTCTTGTCCCCAAGACTACACTCTATAAATAATCTGTCTGGACTTCAGACTTAGATTCAAGAGATAAAAGTTCTGAATGTTTTAAAAAATTGCTAGTCTTTTTGATAAGGAGATTTGACATTCTACTTTTCCACTTAATATACTGTTTTTCTGGACTAAAAGTGAGTGCCCATTTATAAATAATTTCAGCAAGTTGACTATAGCTGTCGAGTCGTCTTAAGTATCACAAAGATAACAGAGAACTATTCAACAAAGCCTGACAAAGAAAAGGAAGAATTGTGGGCTTTCTCCGTTTCCCTCCCAGGCAATCCTTAATATATTCTGACATGTTTCAAATTATAGGTCACAATCTATTTATACTTCTGGAAAGTTCATTTTCAACCAGCATTGTGGAAACAACACTGAAGCATTTTTGTCTTTTCTGTGAATATAAGTAAGCTAACTCGAGCCTTCTGACATTAGCTCAGAGAGTCATGAGATTGAATAATTTAGTATTGCTCTCACCATATGGTCCAAAGGAACCAGTAACTGTGAATCATGAAGCCAGCAGCAGAATTAGAGAGAAACTTATTTTCATAGTTTTGTTGTGAGGATTCAAAGAGAGAGAACAGAGATTGTAACCTAGTAAGTAGATACACATACTTTCATGATCCTGACAGTCATAATTATGTTATTTTAATTTCTAATAATTCTTATTGTTATTTTAATTTTTAATAATAAAAGTAATTGAATATTTAGAAAACAGAGATAAAGAAGAGAAGGAACTATTCCTTAGATAAACATTTTATATATGGTTTTTTTTTTTAGAAAAACAACACAACATGAGGATATTATTTTAATTTTGAAATACATATTTTAAAGTTTGAACTTTCATGTATGTTTTCTATTATGCAAGTAAATATCACAGACCTAGTCAATGATAATGAATAAACATTTATTCTTCTCATTGTTCTGGAGGCTCAAGGTCAAAGGGCCACATCCAGTGAGTACCTTCTTGCTGGTGGGACACTGTAGTTCCCGGTACAGGATATCAAATGGCAAGACAGAGCAAACTTGACTTATAATACCTGTTCTCACACTAACTAATCCAATCCTGTGAGACCAACCTTAATCCCATGAGACCTTATCTGGTCTTTGTAGACATAACCCAGTCTCTGGAGAAAGACCTTAATCCCTTTGTGAAGATAGTGCCCCATGACCTAATCATCTCCCAAAAGCCATACATTTTGACACCACTGCACTGAATAAGTAGGAGTCAACATGAGCTTTGGGGGGACCAACCACATCCAACCCTAGCACTAGGATACAGATTACCAGAAGTGAAACAACAGACTCTTTTTGAGCAACATCAGGAAAACTAAGAGACTGTAACAAAATCTAGATGATTTCTTTCAGGTAGTGCTAGTGGTTGCAATTCCAAATTATGAATGACCATACTACACTAAAATGAATTGTTCATGGTCCTTGAACTGTTGATGTTTCTAGACCAGTGGAGGAAGTGAAAATACACTCAACCAACATGGAGGTCTGTATAATAATGGCCAGCAATGATTGCCTTTGGTTCTGTCATATGCCCTGCAATTTCTCCAGAACTGTATTCTAATCACATGTTACATGTCACTACCTGGAGGTCCCACTGGCACCTCAGATAAAATCCATTTCATATTTCCCATAAAAACTCTGCTTTTCCTGTGTTTCCTCTCCTGGTAAATGACACTGCTATCCACAGATATAACCAAGCAGGAGATTTAGATTCTCTGCTGTATGCTTTAAACTCTTACCATTCACTCCCAGCCTTTCACCTTTCTTGTACACTCTACTTTTAAAGTTTCTTAGTATGCTCAACTCCATAATTTCTCTTAATCTCACTGCCTCCACTTGCAAGAGGGCTACACTTGTTTCTGCATCATAACAGGCCCTAATTGTTTTCCCTCCCTCTAATCTTATCTCACACTCATTCATTCACCATACTGCAGCTGGTATGATATTTCCAAAGTTCAAACCTAATCGTGTTATTATTTCTACTTAAGGTCTACATTGTCCTCAGGTTAATGTAGTTGGTGAATGTTTGTTTGATTAATTAACTTACCATATTTTATTTTATCAAACTTTCAGAGTAACTTTCAAATACGGATTTTTTTCCAATTGGGCTCATACTATTTAGCAGTTTCATATATTGTTCTTCTTGTCTTAAAGTAAATGTAATTTTTTTCTATATTATCAAATATAATTGTGAATGTGCTTATTATTTGTAACAAAATGGTCATCTTTTAGACATGCCATATTTCATATATATTTTAGACATGTCATATTTTACATATTTTAATAGATTTTGAGGATTTACTCCCAATTTTATAATATCACAAATCACACTATTGAATATGCTTACTTCTATATTCTGTGCTTTATTATTATTATTATTATTATTATTATTACATGATCCTTGGGGGATACTTCTAAAAGTGACATTATTTATACAAAGAATATCGAAACATTTTTAAACTCTTACTGAAGTTTTCAAAAATTGCTTGCTACAGGTTTAGATTCTTAACATTTTCCTCTGGTATTAATTTAATAATGCTGGCTCTTTCATGGCTGTGGATTTTCCCTCTAGTTACTGCTTCTCAAATTCCTCCTATTATACTTTATTTTTTACTTGTAAGAATCATATATTCCAATGTCTTTTACTTATTAATTTATATGCTATTATTTTTAAAATTTTAACATTGTTGGTTATTCTCTTGAACTTTAAAGAACTGAGTAGAGCTAAATATTGAGCTTTAGTACTTCCCAAACATAATTAATATTTATGTTAAGGAAACAAGAACGCCAAGTTTAATTTAAAAGAAAAAAATCACTCTCATTTAAATAAAATATGAAAGAGAGGATAGTTTAAATATGTTTACTATGTATTGATACCCAATTAGGTGATTTTGACTTTACATACTAGGCACCTAGGTGACTTGAGAGGCTTCAGTTCATGTTTCATCATAAGTTCCATGATGTTATTGAGTGTCCAAGAGTTATTACTGTAACTTGTCTTTGAGTAAATCTATCCACTGATTTGGGGCAGTTGCCTGGACAGAAAACTCCTGAATGACTAAGAAGGAAAGCTCTCCCCATCTACCCACCTCCTATTATAAAGGCCCCTCCCATCATAGAACAAGATTTTATTCCCACAACAGGGTCCATTTTTATCCTTCTGCTTCATTTCTAGTAATAAACCTTCACTGACAAAGCCCACTGATGTAGAAACAGAGAGCTACACAAAGGGCTTCTCCTGTCTTCCTGTTATATTCATCACTTAAACTATTGCCTAGCGTACACAATTATACTGTCACCTTTGTGGAGTCAGTCCCACTTTTGTGTCTGACTTCCCAAAGTAAGATTTGCCTTTCTCCTCTGCAAAATTCCAAACTTTGGGATTGGAAGTGTTTGGGTTTGTTGTCCCAATTTACAAACACTCTAGTTCCATTACCCTAAATCAACTATGTAGGTAACCCTGATTCCTCTTTTTAAAATCATTAAAAGTCTAAATAGCAGGCCTGTAAGAGTAAGGAAAATATCAAACAGGTCGAGTATACCTTAGAGGATAAGTATTCATGAAAGTAAAATTAAATGCAAATATAGATGTTAATTGCATAAATGTGTTAATGATATCCATGATACATAAAACATTCATAAATTATTCAATATTTTCAATAATAGAATGATTGAATAATACTATGCTTTACTCTGACTTCCACTGTTTTTCTCATGGCAAGTTTTATCTTAAATATATCCTCCTATTAACAGGTCATATAAGCGAACTACATGGACCCTTATTCATATAATAAATGTCAAAATATTTCATTTTTAATACTGTTCTACATTAATATAACTCATATGGTCTATTTTTAGTGTTCTTACTCATTCCCACAAGCAAAATTTTAATTATGCCTCTCAGATGTGTGCTTTTAATTAACTGATGGCATATTCTTTGTTCAATTATTATTGTCCTATACAACTGTCATAAACTTATAAATTTTAATTAATGCTGCCCAAACCCAACTTATATAGCGTCCACACAGGAATTTGCCAAAAGGCTTAACCGTAAGTAAACCAACAATGAATAAATCCATGAATTGCCCATTGGGATTTTCTTAACAAATTAACATTTGTGTAGACATAATGAGGTTCTCTGGTCTGTAATACCAAACAATGTTTTTATAAAACTATATTTTTTAAAAGTGAAAAGTGCTTTGTAAATGACTTAATTGGATATCACATTATTAATAATTACTGAATTTTGTAAGACAATATATTACATGGCAATATCTCACATTGAATTCCTATGAGAACTCACTAAACCCTGGTAATCTGCAATGCAATTTTCCTGAACATATCATCTATGGAACTCAATATCTAAATATTTGGATACATAGATAAAGTTGATATGTTACAGATTTTAAGAATGCAGCAAGGTCTGGACAAATGATTTGAACATAATGTTAAACATGCTATGCCTACATGCAATTCAAGATTCATTAATAAGTCAGCAGATCCAATGCTTTCTAGAGATTCGCTCTTGTGGATTCTTCACAAGTTGAATGGTTAGCCATAGTATGGAACATCAAATGGTTCAGTTGGATTAAATGTTACTAAAGATAATTATAAGTAAATCATCTCACTACAACCCAATGATTTTCATTATCTTAATAAGAAAATTTTGTGACCAATTAAATAATTAAATATCCTAAACAAATCATTTGGCAAGAAATGCTTCTTTCCTAAAGGAAATGATAAGCATATTACTAAAATACAAACACACACACACATTTGTTGAACTTGTATTCTCATTTGCATTTTTGATAAAGGAACCAGTACTATAATTCCTCCTACAGCAGTAGAATGTATTCTATGTATGAAGAAGCTTCCCTTAAGCAGAATGAAGATATGTGCTAAAATTCCTAGTGCCTTTCAATCAAACTATAAATATATTTCCAGAATGCTCTTGAGTACTTAGAATACCTTAATTATTAATTAATCATAAATCAAGAATATTTAAAGACATAACTACCAAACTTTCACTATTAGAATGCAAATCAAAAACAGCTTGGTTTCTCTAAACTCCATTAGAAACTCTTCATGTGACTCTTTCAGATGGCACTATGCTAAATATTTCAAAGAACACCATAAGTAATACAGACAGAAGGAACTCTCACTAAGATATAAATTAACCATGTAGTGAATGTGAAGATCATATAGATTGATTTTCCATTTGACTAACTAAATTTGCATTTATGGTACTAAAATTAAATGTGCATAGATTGCACTTTAATAGTTGCATAATGTCCCTTGCACTGAATATTGGAATTTAAAAATTAGATTTTTATGATGTATTGGGGTTATTTTTTCTCATGGGAATATATTTTGAATTTAATACAAGTCAGTAGGAAAACATATTCAATGTTAACTTATGTGCCATAGAGAATATTTTTATAAAGGGGGTTATTGCATAGATTAATAAATATCTCAATTGATAAGTGAAATATTTATTAATTCACTAACATGTAGTAACTTTATATACTACACTTTGAAATACATTAGTTACAAGATGAGAATCAAGATGATCTTAGATGTGTTTTGGTATAGTTTATTTTCATTTAAATGAACCTAATTTTCAATAACAATTGAATTTTATTTTTAGGGAAACTGCAACAAAAAAATATGAACTTTGAAGTTAAACATGTAAGACTTGGAAAACTGGCACATTAAAGTCATTCTGGGTCATGGTGAAACTATCTAAAAGCACTGACTGTCATGCAATATACACTCAACATAGTAATTTTCATTATTATAATTAAATTTTGTGACCTGACCATAGAGATACTGAATTTAAAAAAAAAATGCCACTGTTGAAATAAATATTAATTTTAATTTTTGTTAATTTATTGTTAAAATTTACTAATTTTCTCAAGACATCGGGGATTATATCTGCAGTTTTAAGTATTCACTTATATTTTCATAAGGAAGTAAAAATGCAAATGATTTGAAAATACAATGGCACTCAAATGCTTACCTAGAACTGATGGTGTACAAGTTCCCCCATTTTGACAGTAGTTGCTACAGTGATTGATTTCACACCTTTCACCGGAATAACTAGGCCAACAATGACACCTCATATCACCCTTCTCATTTAAAATACATTTCCCTCCATTTTCACAGGTCAATTTGCAGGAATCATCTGGTTGGAAGAAAGATGCAGGTGAGCATTTTGTTCAGGTCGCGATTTAGTAAGGATAGTTCAAATAAACAAACTTACTTTAATCCTAGATTCTTATTTTTTTTCATGAAAAAACTAACATAAACATAAGTGTTGGGAAAAATTAAATAATAGCTAAAAACAGAGAAATAGATTCTAGTTATTGGATAGTGAATAAAAACCTTAAATTGTTTTTTGTTTCAAGCTTCAAGCATTATTAACCAATTCTTAAAATTACCTTGCATTAAATAATGAATCTAACTGAAAGTTTATAAAAGTAATATATTTCACTACCAAGGAGTTTTCTTTTGGATTTGAGAAAACATTATCTATTTCATAGTAGTAATTGATAATAAATCAAGTTGAAATATTTAGGATATATTTTAGCATCTCTATCCACATACATACAAACACACTACCACATCCTATGGTATATGTGTTTATGTGTCTGTATATACTTTATATTATAGAAATGTTTAAATGAAAAGATACTTTTTGATGTCAGTCTTCACTAACAATACAAAATATGCCAAACTAGAAGCCCATTCAGATTTGGTGCAAGATGATGATAAGTCAAAAACAATATTTAGAAATTATGGAACATTTTTTTCCTAAATATTTGGCATAACCTGTCTACTACAAAATAAGATTTTGCCTGAGAATAAGAAATGATCATTTAGGGGTATACAAAAGCATCTTAAACAATATATTAGTATGATTTAAAATAAATATTGATTTATAATCATTTTCCAAGTGACTTTTATGTGTGTGTTGACCTGCCTGTCCTTCATTAGAAATATACTGTATTACTTTGAGCAGGATACAATATTCAATGGAACAAAACTGAAAATATGTTAAAAAGCATTCTGTTTTAGAATATGCCCTTTGCTAAAGCTGTATTTTTTACATGGTAAAATTACATGAAATAAATAAAGCCTTTATTTATCACTCAAAGTACATTGGCCCATGCGTGACATAGGCTTGACTGTACCACTGTAATGATCACAAGAACATCTGGATTAACTTCAATGACTTATTTTCTATATGTGTAAGTATCAGATTGATATTCCAAAATTTTACATTTATAAGAAGGACTTACTCATAAGGCAATGTATATAATATAAAGAAAATAAGAAAAGTGTAATAAAACCTGTCTTTATGGCCTCATTTGGTCACTTTATTAAACATACAAGTTAACCTACCTAAGTCTCATTTACATACATACTATAAAAGGAACTTAGTGACAAAATACAACCTAACTCAGATTTTCTGTTAAGTTGGAAAAATATTAAAATGCCAAAAGTTTGTAAATACTAAGTACCTAAGTATATACCACATACATATAAACACAAAAGACAATTTGACTTCCAGCTCATATCTAGTAGAAAGATGAAAAGCTTAAAGTTGGGTCTAGAGGATGTATTGCTAAACTTCAACAAGCAGGTAAGGCACTTATTTGGCAAAATAAACATGAGACATTTGTCTGAATTGTTTCATGAGTGCCCACCAGGAATGCTGAGTACAGTGCTCAAGGAAAGTAACATCTATGCATGTCAGGAGGTGAGCACCTGAGGAACTGAATGAAACTTTCTGTGCAAGGACCTGGATTAAAGAGTGTGAGGAAAGAAATTAGAAGAGGTAAGTGTCCTTAAAAAGATAAGTAGGAATAACAGAATGTCATTGAATGTTTTATTATTTTTTTTTTCATAAAAGTAATGTAGAAAACTTGAAGTAGAAATCTAAGAAGGCTGAGAGTGAATGTAGTGGCAGGTGTTAAACTGAAGGCAGGGAGATCATGAGGACTTCATTTAAATCCTCTAGCTAGGTCACATGATGCCCCCAAATAGAATAATGTGAGGTGAGTAAATGTGGGATTATTCTAACAATAATTCTGAAATGAGCATCACATCAGTAATTTCTGAAGAAAATAAGGGAAAATTAGGATGATTCTTCAGTTTCTGATCAGGACAACAAAATGGGAACATGAGGATAATAGGAAATAGAGAGGTGAGTTAGTTTTTTGTTGCAGGGGAGGTACCAAGGTTTGAACTCAGGGGCACTTGGCCACTGAGCTACATCTTCATCCCTGTTTGTTTTTTTTGTTTTTTTGTTTTTTTGTTTTTTTTATTTAGAGACAAGGTCTCACTGAGTTGCTTAGTGCCTTGCTTTTGCTGAGGTGGGCTATGAACGCTTGATCTTCCTGCGTCAGCCTTCCAAGGCTCTGAGATTACAGGCCTGTGCCACCGTGTCAGGCAAGTTAGTTTTTAACATAAAAAAAATCTTAGATGCCTATGTAAATGCATGTGGCAATCTCCAGAAAATAATTGAATATAGGATGAGATTTTTTAAAAAACAATTTCTAAAATGAAAATGTTTGCTTAATTTAAAACTTTCCAAATATCTTTTCTAAATCATTCAACAAATTATGTTCTAATAGGGCTCTGTGAATAGTGAAGATAAATATTTAAGGCATTATTATCATATTTAGGATTATTATGGGGAGACTAATTTTCACCTGTAGTTTTTATATGTATATATAGATATTCAAAATCCCTACATATCGATGAATGCATATTGTTATACTATGCCTCATTAGGCAACAGAAATTTTAAAATATAATACTGTTTAATGAAATGGAATTTAGATTGTACCATTTCAAAACTTATAATAATGATTCTTTAATGGAAAAGAGGGCTGCTTTTGTCAATAACTAAATTATCACCAAAAGTCAAGCTCCAATAATTATAATCAACTGTTGGAAAGGGCAGGTGAATACTTCCCAGAGTATGAGTAATATTTGAATTTCAAATTTCTTACATGAAGATTAAAAATATTCAGTGCACTCATAATTTAACAATAGCAACTAGATAAAGTAAAATATTTGTAAAGAGCTATAAAACTTGGCTATATAAAATATTGTTGTCAGGAAAACTGGAATTTATCTACATCAATCAATAATTCTAGAATCCATCTGGTGTGGTGGCATGCAAATTTAGTGCAAGTATTCCTAGCACTCAGAGGCTGAGGCAGGTGGGTCAGTTGAGACCAAGATTTTGAGAGCAGCTTAAGCAACATAGTGAGAAAAGTCCCTCAACTCCAATTTTTTTAAAATACTAATACTAATATAACAGTTCTGAAATCCACATATTTACATTCCTGATTGACGTACTTCAGACCAGTATGAAGGCTTAAATGCATGGAGATCAAATTGAATATTACTTAACATTCATTAGATTTAAGATTTTCTTTTCAATCGTAAGAGTGAGGTTTGAGGAAGTTTCTGGAGTCACACCTTTCAAGTAGAGGTGAAGTAAACATTTCCAAAACTGTTTTAGACTTGCATAAGTGTGTATTTAAACAAGCTTCCTTCTTTCATGCATAAAATAAACATGTCTAGGAATGTATATCTTCTCCTCAGCCCCTTTCTATCTCTCTGTTTTGTGGCTTCTAGAGCTGAGCCAACTTCCTCTGCCACATTCTTCTGCCATGGTGTTCTGTCACATATCAGGACCAAAGTAATGAAGCCACTCAATCATGAACTGAATCTCCTGAAACCATAAACTAAAATAAACCTTTTCTCCTCTAAGTTATTCTTGTCAGATGTTTTGGTCACAGATGACAAAAAAAATTATTAACTAAACTCTCAATGCTTTAATTTTCTTATATAGTAAAATATGAGAAATCACTATATTATCATTGGGTTTTATGAAAACTAAGGGAAATTTTATGTATTATATATAATATATATAAAATGTAATACATATTATATATGTATATATGTTTTGTGACATAAAATTTAGTAAGTATAGATTTTATTTTCTCTTAAAAGCATTTTTCACATTAGGACTAATGTCTTCAATATGAGAGAGCTTATTGTCAGTCTACCTCCATATTTAAGAAATGATGCTTCCTTTGTTTTTATAGCACACAATTTTGTTTTTTATTTTGGTACTTGGGATGAACTATGGGCACTTTACCACTGAGCTACATCCCTGGCTCTTCTAATATTTTATTTTGAGACAAAGTCTTCCTCTTTTGCTGAGGCTGGCCTCAAACTTGTGATTCTCCTGCCTCTGACTCCCAGTTGCTGGCATTACAGTTTGGTACCACCATGCCAAGCCTAGTTTGTTCTTTCTATTATTTTTTCCTATTTAACACTTTGTATCTATAATGATATTTTAAATTTTATTGTTTTTTTCAGATAACAAAAAGAAAGATGAAAAAAAAACCCTTCAAATTATTAAAATCCAAGATAGAGAAGGAAATATTACCACAGGCACTACTGAAATCCAGAGGATCATCAGAAACTATTTTGAAAATGTATACTCCAATAAGTTAGAAAATCTTGAAAATATGGACAAATTCCTAAAGACATCTGACCTATCCAAATTGAACCAGGACGATATAGAAAACTTAAACAGATTAATTTCAAGTAATGAAATTGAAGCAGCCATCAAAAGCCTTCCAGCAAATTAAAGCCCAACTCTGCCTGGATTCATAGCCGAGTTCTGCCAAGACCTTTAAAGAAGAACTAATACCAATCCCCCTCAAATTATTCCATGAAATAGAAAAGAAGGGAATTCTGCCAAACTCAATTTTTTGCCATTTATTCCAAACTTTGGCTACTCAAATATAAACTGCATGAGGAGTTTTCTCAGATTTATTTCTAAATTGGTTCTTAGTCTCTAAACCAATGTTATACCTTGATCAGAAGCCCTCCACACATTTGTAAATCAGAGAAGTAATAGTATTTGTTGTAAATCTGATTTTATATGAAAGAAACTGAGATTCAGTTTATAACTTAACCTCTGCTTTCAAAATTATCATTTTCCCATAGGAATGTATTAAAATAAATTTATTGAACAAATAATCAGATTTGGGGTTTGGGTTTAAACCCACAGCAGAAGGGCATCTCCAAAAAATTATCTTCTATAATACAAGAGCTATATAAAAATGTCTTTGATTCTGTAACTTCATAGTTCCTGATTTAGTCAGTGCATTCAAGTGCTCAATGTTTGTGAGCAAATGCAGAATGAATTAATAGGAAGTCTTTGTCAGAAAGAGCAGTTTACACAGACTTCAAGAATCATTGATATCCTGGCAGCTAAATTGATAAAAGAACAGGAAATTATGCTCAGTAATAATTGTAAAAATTTATCACAAGGACTAATTCATTATTTACTAAAAAATGGAGAATACCTACCTAACAGACTGTCATCGTTGCAGGTTCCATTAATCAAATATTTTCCTTCTGGGCAAACACAGGTGGCCCCAGAAGGATTCAGCAAACAGAGGAATTCACATCCTAAATCCAAGCAAGGATTAGGTACTAATGAAAACAAAACAAAAAAAGCAAAGAAATATATAAGTATACTTGCAATAGATTTCAAGCACATAAAATTCAATAAGGTAAAATGATACATTTGCAATATTAAAAAGAAATTAAATCAATTTTTACTGCACGTATTTCATTTTGATGTTATATTTTTCTTTTATAGAGGAAGAGAAATTACTACCCTTCATTAACAGTACGGTTGCCCAAATCATTCTTTCCAAAAGGAATAAGAATCTATTCAAATCTATACTTTGTCACTCTTTCTTGTGACTAATTGTTTTTTGGCATAAGAGTTCCTCTTAGAACCTGAAGTGCAGTCTAGGGCTGTGTTTTAAAAGTAAAGCCACCTGAAGTTGAAAACGTATTTGAAACATATTTTTCAGGATAATTACCTCAGTGATTTATTTTCCTACTCCCTTCTATAAGGGAAAGCTATAATAATAATAATAAATCATAAACTATAAATCAAATAAAATTACAACTGTTGGAAAGAGTTCTTGGCTATTTTTTAGACTGGAATGTTAATGCTATGGTAATTACTTGGTTATCAGTAACAAGGGTCAAAGTGGCTAATGAACGATGAATTCCTCAGATTGCTTGGTTCATGTAGAGAAGCCTAAAGTCTCCTTCAGTATCTTAGAAAATAAAATAATATATAACTTTTATAACAAATTAATTTTAATTCCAAAATACTCAGCCAAATGCTGAACATTTTCATACCTGTTAAACCAGAAATAGAAACTTAGGCATTATATGTATATTGGCTTCCCTAATTTAAAAAGTCTGGTGTTACTAACATTAAACTTACTCAATCTACTGGGGTTAAAACTTGAAATAGTTAAGGAATACACACACACACACACACACACACACACACGAGATTGGATTCAAGAACGCTGTACCACTGAGTTACCTCCCCAGACCTTTTCATGTAGTAGCTGAGGCTGGCCTCAAATTTTTAATCCTCCTAGCTCAGCCTCTCAAGTCTCTGGGATTACAGAGATTTACAAGCATGAGACACCATGCCTGGCAAAAGTGTACACTTTTAATAGATAAAAGAAAAACAGTCACAAATGTAGGCAACTTTTTAAAAATATTGTACTTACAGTCTAGTTGTTTATAGCGATGAGATATCAAAACACCTTTTGTTTTATCAACATCTAAAGCTAGATACTCTACTGAACCATGTCCAAATTTTTGTACTCGAAATACACCATTTTTCGGTCCTGCTCCATATATATAATCCTCAAAGATATCAATCCTATGTGGATGTAACAATCCTGGAATTTTAAAAAGATAAGATTATAAAAGCTGTAATACATATATTGAAATCTAAAAAAAGTTTACCCAAGATAGCATAGAAAATCTTATTTATTATCTTTAAGAAAATCTTTCATAATTGGAATATTTTAATATTAGCTCAGAAGTTGATGGAATTAATTTCTTGGAAGTGGAGATATAAGAGATACTAAGCATGTCACTCAGAATTTAGAAAAACATTTCAATCATTAATTTAATCATATTCAACATCACCAAGCATTTGCTAGAGGTCTATATGCAGAGTAATTTTTTTCTTCTATACAGTTAACAAATAAAAATCTAGGTACAGGCTAACCTCATTTGTAGTACCAAAATAGGCAGTTCATTAAACTCTAAATTCGTATTCTGGATCCAATTAGTAATTAAATAGAATGGTGGACTGACTGGTAATCATGAGTTAAAAATCTTTGACACTATTATAATGTATTTTAGAAACAGGATAAGGAAAACAAACTAGCAAACAGCCATCATTCACATGACATCGTTGCTTAAAAATAATAGTGACCATCAATTTTCACATTTGGTGACTATAATTTTAAGACATTTTATCAAAACAACTATCAATCCAACTTTTGGTAACTGAAATTTGTAACAAGTAGAAACATTTATATGTTATGATCTAGAGGTTATAAAACAAAAAGTAACATTTAAGTTTATATATTTTCTTAGGTGTTCCTTGAGAAAATAAAATGTACATTTAAGCTGAAACAAGCTAACATTGTTTTAATATAGTACAGAAATGTAAACTTTCTCCATCTGGTTAATTGATACAAAAATCGTGGAGACTTTTTCCATCTGGGTCATTGATACAAAAATCATACAGTTTAGGGAGATGCACCGTGAAAATTTGATACAATTATTTTTCCAGCTTCCCTGTTTAAAAATAAACAAATAAAAGGAAGTTATCCTTTATTTAAGAAATACAATATGCCAAAATAAAGACTGAAAGTCTGTGTTATAAATAACTTGAGGTAAATATGTGAAGGGGTTACAGGGGAGGGAAGGAAAAAAGTCACAGGAAAGAAATAGACTCAGTAGAGACATCTGATATAGTCAAACCAGGAAAGTTTGAGAGACGGCAGGGAGCTACAAAATGAGAGAGTAAAAATATGAGACAGGAAGAAACAAAAATAAGAATGGGTGCAGTACCCAAAGGCCACAGTTAGAATTCTGTGGTTACCAGCAGTAGAGGAAATTGTCATTTTCTATATGCTGTTTTTCACATGGATAATGGGGTCCTTCAGTACCAGTGATGGTTACTATGAAGTTCTATTACATATAATAATTTGTTTCCTGCATGCTGTTACTGAAATTTGAAAGAAAAAGTAGGGTCTACATGTTCTTCTCTTGACTATTTGATGTATCCTGCTCAAAATGGAACACCACAGAATCCATAGAAGGAAATTACTTTTTGAATCTGGCAGCCTGGCCCATGTTTTTCCAAGTCAAGAATGTCCTCTGCCCTGGTCTCTCTGATATTCTAGTATGAATGAACATTTTAATCAATAAAAGAAATGCAAAGAAAAAGGAGACATAATTTAAGAAAAATCATAATGCAAAGCTTTCATAATTATATTGATGTTATGATTGAATACTCTCGATAACAAAAATAAAACCAAAAGCCTCTCACAAACCTTGTTTACTGCTGACACAGACTACTGAATCAGAGCCATCATACAGAACACTACCAATTATGGAGAGCTCAAAGTCAGCCCAGTATATGCGTTCACTAAAATGATCCACAGCCAGACCTGCAAACATAGACAAATAATGGAATTTGAGATCATTTAAAAGTATGATTTCACTTCTTAATGTAGTTGTTTTCAAGCATCACAGAAATAACCTGTTGTTCATCATGGTACTGTAGAATTCAGAATAATTGAAAACCTTATCTCAAATCAATCCTGATCTTAGATTACTTAGCCTTTATTTAATAAGCTATAAGTAAAAAATCTTACCTAACACAGGAAGAGAGACCTTACATATCAGTCCTTTTCATACTTTCTACCTTCTTAATTTTGGCTATTCCCTACCAGTTTTTTTTTTAATATTTTTATGCTTATACTATACACAGAATGAATACATTATTTAATCTGTTATCCAACATTTTTTAGAGCTAATTGGGTGTAATTCTTACATTTTAAATCTCTTCATGAAGATATAGTTCTCATAATATAAAAGGTGTACTTAATGACAAGTTGGCCTATGATGTGTTATTGTAAGTGACCTATACATGTGCTGATGTTTAAAGTGACTAAAGATTGATATTTATATTAGAAAGAAATGAATGGTAAAGTCCCTCATTAAGGTCCTATGGTGCTTGAATTTCTAACTCTTTTTCTCTGAGACTGCTTTTCTTCAATTTCATCATAGGTATCTGTCAGTGAATAACAATCGATAAAAATTATATAGGGCAAAACAATAGTGTTCTTCTGCTTATCTAATTTTTTACCTTTTGACTTTGTAAATCTGATTGGAATCTATCCCAGCAAAAATATCATCAACACAAAGAGTATTCTAGAGAGTAAAGTTTCTTCAATTTAGAAGAGTAAGATCTATGACATATGAATTCTATAATAAATCCTCACTGCTGTAGATATTTATTTTCTGTGATTTATCTAATCTTTAGCTGTCACATGGAACATACTTTGAAGATGCAATGCAATTAAAATACATTTTGCAGATGAATGTTACAGAATTTTCACAATTTCAACATTCAATAAACAGCCAAAATCAAGACCATGGAATAAAAGGTATTTTAAGTTTATGTAAAACTTGTATTTCTATGCAGATAAATGCAGACTTAACAATCAAAATGGAAAATAAATTATGGTGAAAGTAATTTGTGAATAACTTTTCAGTTAAACATGTAGATCTAACTGAAATATAATCAAACTAAATATAAATATTGCTCTTCAAGTAAATATATGTGTATATATACATGTGTGTATATATGTATTATCATGTCTAACTAGCTTTTGAGAAATGATTTAACAATTAATTAATGCAACTGGTTCATAGTTTACTAGTTTCTGCTCAATGATTGACTTATTTGAGTCATGTTTAGAGTTATGTTTTTGCTAGTTCCTGTAAAAATCATGAGTAACATGAACCATAAAGTATTCCAATTTCCTGCTGGTGCCATTATAGTTCAAAGTAGTCACCTAAGAAAGGTTGAAAACACTTTTCCTTCTTTTCTAAGGGAGTAATACAAATAGCACATAAAACAAAACCCTCTGTTCAAAAAAATTGGTCTTACACCTAAACTATTAAATTTGCTAATCATGGAAAAGAAGAAAACAATGTGTGTGTGATCCAATTTAATTAATAATATGATTTCTGAAATTTACTAAAAGTGCCATATATTGCATTGCTGCTCTGTGCTTGCTCAAGATATCCTCAATTTTATCAGCTTTTGTCACATGTGCTATTAGATGGAATTACATCTAGATAGAAATTATACAACAAAGTTTTTTAGATGAATGGGGTTTATATTACAAAAATCCACAAATCAATGATTTTTGATTTTTCCTTAAACCCTTTAATAAAAGAGATAGTCTTTAAATTAAAAAGTTAATAAAGGAATCAGCTAACTTTTCCTGTGGTATCAATGAATGTCAAGTTTATAGGAAAGAACAAGCTCATGTCTTTCTTTAAAGTATCACAACTTCTTTTGTCTTTAATAAAGAACCAGTGATACAATGAAAAAATAAAAACAAAAGAAATTCTCAAGAAACTTTCTTATCTGAACTGTAAATTACAAATATATGGAATCGAATTAGCAAAAGTACAGAAAATTTAAAATAAAATACTATACTGATTTTAATTCAATTTTCAAATCATAAATTAAAAGGTTTATAAAAGACAAAGATGCAAGCTAAATTTCAGTGATACAAGGTAACAGCACTAATCAAGTAGTGATTCTCTCAATACCATCTCCCCCCATAATACCAAGACTACTACAATGCTTTAGGAACTTTTTGAACCTTGCTTTTGTTGGACTCTGAAATTTGAAAAATCTAATAGTTTCCTTATTTCCATTATAGTCTAAAAAGAATAAAAAGAAAAAAAAATATATTATGAAAAATGATCATAATACCAATGTGATATTTGAGAGAAGACTTAGAATAATAAATTTCAACCACTACATCCTCAGATGAAAGGATAAGATACATTCTGTTTTAAGGCAAAGCAAGGATTTATATAGTAGCAAAAATCATCAAGTAAGCCCTAAGGTATTCTCAATTTAAAAGGTATTGAGAAAAGCTAAAATAACTGAATATATTTACCACTGTTATATTTATTTAAAAATTTGTTATAATTAATTTTCAGATTGGTTGTCTGCTTAGAATCAAAGATTTCAAACTATATTAAAATCCACCCCTCTCTCTTGTACACACAAACATATGAAAGCTTTATTAAAATAAATGCATCAAGGAAATGGTAAAACAGTCATAAATTTGTATCCACTTTATTTAGAGATCTTTGTGGCCAAGGAAAATGAATCTGTTTACTGAATCAAATAAGTATGAGTGTTGTTCGATAAATATATAGTCCTTCATTCTCTCTGAAATTGCCACAATTTGGAAGAGATAGCAAACAACAGCAACAAGCCTCTAGCTATCAAAGGATGTGATATTTAAATCAATCTCATGGAATTCTAAAAGCTATTATTAAAAGCTAAACTGGAAAGTGACTTTATCTGACACACACTGGTGGGGAAAGTACTTGCTACTCAACTAACATAAGAAAAAAATAAGATAGACTGAAAAATAAGATAGACTAAGATTATTTTATTTATCATCCTGCCTGATAAAATAAAACAAAACAAAAGTGTGCCATTTATTTAAGAAGGCCTTGGAACCATCCCAAGTCTTAGAGTGTTAAAACTGCAGGTATCCATTTGTTCTTTCATTCAACACATAATTGTTTTAAGCACAGACTACTTATAGGTAATAGTATGTAAGGGATGTAACAAGAAAATATTAACAACAGATTATGTTTAAGTCAGTTATAGTCTTGGGCACAAATATATACATTGATGAGTTAATGGTAGATTGCACCATTAAAGCAGTAGATGATGGAGTCCAAAGAATGAGAAGAATGAGTTTTTGATAAAATCCCAGAGCACTGCAGTGCTCTTATCATGATGTTGCCAAGTTTGCAAAGATGGTGTTGGTGTGCTGGGCTATTTGATTGGATGGTAAAATTCTAACCCTGGAATTCACAAGGGTTACACCAAGTATGCTGCTCATCTATGGTGATAACTGTATCCTGATAAAACTAAGAGGATAACCAAGTGTACAATATCTCACTGCCTTTACATGTCCATGCATGACATTAGAAAGATAGCTTCTCTTATATACCCTCAATAAAAAGAACAAGATTTTACACTCAGAGAGAAAGAGAAGCATGATGGTACTTACTGATTTTAATATAGTATCCTAAAGTCAGAACAAATATTTATATACTCCAAGAAAACAGAGAGAAAATTGACAAAAAACTGGTCAAGGTATTACTGGAAAGACATAGTCATGAATGTACTTCCATTCAAAGACACCTTCTAGGATATATTTGTCCATGTCTTCCCATACATGAAATGTAAATATGCATGTAAATGCAGAATAATGATTTACTGGTTGCCAATGTTTTGTTACTACTTTTTAGTAACACTATTTATGAAAATAAAATGAACTATTATTTCTTAAAAATCTCCTGACAATTGTTTAAACTCATTTGTATATCAATAACAGTTGGCAAAACAAATACCCACGAGTCATTAAACACTATGAAGATGACGTCAATATATGTTTCTGCTAAATGTAATAAAACCCTTCTCAAGAATATGACATCATCATTTGTAATGTTAATAAAACAATTCATACATATTTTCTGTGCTGTTTCAATGTAAAATGTATTATTGTCCATTATATTCACTGTGCTGTGTCAGAAAACACCAGTCTTTATTCCTCCTGTTCAATGGCACAGTGCCATTGACAGGACTCAGTTGCTCAACTCTGCTCTCCCAAGTGCCTAGTAAGCACTATTCATTCTCAATTTCTATGAGATTAACTACTTCAGATTTTACTTATAGATAAGATCATATGGCACACTGTATCTTTAGACATAGGTGCAAACATGTCACTTGAAGAAGCTGAAGAAAATTTTAAGCACGTGGCAATGAAGTTAAGTAACAGATTTTACATGTGATTTATCAATTTCTCTTTTATATTAGGAATTATAATAGACATACAATGAGAAAATAAATAAAACTAAACAAAATATACTAAATAGATATGGATAAATTATTATTGCTGTTAGGAAATTATGGTAGACACTATATGGAATTCAAGGCCTTACCCTAGTAAAAAGTAGACAATTTTTATAAATATTATTAGCTCTAACACAGTGAAGAAAATTCATACTGGTTTTACCAACTGATTTAAATGAATCGTTACACATTATATGTAAGTTAATTATCATATTTCAAAAATAAGAAGATTGATGAGGGGCTGGGGTTGTGGCTCAGTGGCAGAGCGCTCACCTAGCTCATGTGAGGCACTGGATTCAATCCTCAGCACCACATTAAAAAAATGAAATAAAGGTATTGTGTCTAACTACAACTATTTTATATATATAAAAATATTATATATATATATATAATTTAAAAAGAAGATTGATAATAAAAAGTTTATTCAGCTTGTTCAATTTTAACATATCTATGTAAATGGAAAGGTTATATTTTTCTACTATTCTTTTTCTATGTGAGGCAGTGTTTTGCTCAATAATGTATACCATCTTCTTTTTGAAACACTTTTTTGGCTATGGTGACACCACATTCTAACCTACTAGTATTTGGAGGCCTTTGGCATCTTCACTTGTGATCTTTCTTCTTTTCAAAATAAGCATCTTCCTAAAATTCTACCCTTGAGATCTTATTGACCATCCATTGTTCATCTTAACAACACAAGTATTATTGAATATCAGCTTTTGTTGCTAGTTTCCAAAACCAAATTCCTAGTTCTATTTTGAGTTCCAAAACTAATGTTTTTAATGACCTGTAAAATTTTTCCATCTGATTGATTTAACTTGGTTCCTGGCACAACTACAACATTTTCTATGGCTAAGTGACAATGTTGCACATCTGTGCTCAAATCCCACCTTCTATGAAAGCCTACTTTGATGCCTAATTATGTTATACTGCAACCTTTCTCTCTACCATTGACAACTCTTCTGGCAATTTCACTCTTTTTATCATAGCATTAAACACCTAAAACTGACTTCAGAATTTATTTGTAAATATTAAATTTCTACTGAACCCATCCCATACCTCTACTATGGCTATGTTTTTACTTCTCATATTCCAAGAATCATGCCTGAAGCATATAAGGTGCTCAATATATATTAGTTGAATAGGTTGATATACAAATTCTGAGAGTTATTACCTGTAGCAAGACAGAAGTTTTCAAGCAAATTTCTTGAGCAGAAACACATATATTCACAATATTCATGGGGTAGACAGCCTCACTCTAACTATCTTCCAGAAGTATCTGGTGCTCTTATGGATATCTGACCAGATTTTGTTTCCTGCTTAACATGAATCAATAGTACTTGCAGGGAACTTTAGGACCTTATAACTCCTGGCCCCTAATCACCTCTCAAAGTTTCAAGTTCCATTTCATTTCTTTTGTTTACTATGCTCTTTGGCTTTCCTCAATTCCATTTTCTACCATTTTGACCTATTTACTTTGCATTCCAACATTTCTCTCCACCCTACTCCTTTTATAGATTAGCACTTACTCTTACTCAACTCCTTGAAAAACCTTCTTCCCCAGTATATTTGAGTGACACCTATGTGCTTTGCACTTCACTCTATTCTTCTCCATAGTGCCATTTACACATATGTTTGTGTGTGCACACAGATATATGCAGGGTTTTATTTTGTTTTTATAGTCCACTACTTTAGACCAAAAGCTACATGAATCCAGGCATCTGCATTTCTAATAAATAATAGTGCTTGACATATAGTAAACATTCATCTTTTTAATAAAAGTAGGATAAATGTATTAAGGCAATAAGATATTTGATTCAATTCATTTATGTACTCTTTATCCCTCTTGGATCCACTTCTAATCTCTTTCTCTATCCTTATCTGTATTTGATAAATTCCACTAGGCTAACTCTGCTTTGTCTCATATATATTATCCCCTTTCTATCTGCTTGTAACTTTCCAAGTCATGTTATTTTTTTTCCTTGTCAAGGGAATTCAATGACAATTACCTGCTCTCTTGGTCTGTGTTCTATTCAATACCTTGCACAAATGCTGCCAAAGAAATAAGACTGAAGACTTGCCTTATTCAAATCAATAATTGAATAAAAATTGTACAATAATTCATTATTGTCTAAAAAAACTTGTGTAATTGTGTTGGAATTTAAGATTATGTTTACAGCTCATGTTGTACTACAGAACTTGTCAACTTCTAGATGAACCATGATTCATCAACAAAACATATTATGCATGCAACACTGGAGCCCTGATATTACAGAACTATCTCATTTAGTTTATACAGGATTATTTTCAGGTATTCATTATTACTTCTTGGTTTGCTAATGATGATAGTTCCTATATTTTAAGATAATAATTTCATTATGAGATCTCATAGCTAATAAGTAAATCTCTTTGGGTCCAAAGCCAATGGTATCTAACTCCTTTAATAATAAAGAACATGTTTCCTTTATTCAAATGCCAGCACTATGAATTAGAGTCTCTGTACTCTAAAGATATATTAAGACATAAAATAATTCTTACATTTTGCAAATTCAACACATATCTGAGTATGCCTCATTCTTTTTCATTCTCAATTGTTAATTTCTTGAAAATAGGGGTGCCTTCAGCTTCATCATTATGTTGCTTAAAATGTTGAGCAGCGTTCCAACTCATAGAACAATGTTTCATGCATGCATCTTTCCTGAGACCCACTGTGAGAGCTCATGTGTTGCCTGCCCTGATCTTCTTTCAAAGACATCCCCCACTTGTTGATCCAGCAGCAGAAACTCACAATTGACCCCCTCCAGAAAATTGTGCTCAACTGATTAGAGCAGACTTGCTTAGGAAGTTAAAGCCCAAAGGCCAATCCATAACCCATGGCTTGTGAAAATCTACCACCCTTGCCTGACATGGGGTTTATACTCCAGATCACAACCCTAGAGTCCCAAACCAAGAGTGGACTTTACTTGAAACCCGTTTTTACTGGGCTCTTTCCCTTTCTCTCTCTTCCTTTTACTGGTTTCTCCTGAAAAATACATAAATTCTTCATATGTAAATTCTTTGCAGGCTCCCTCCAAGGAATGCACCTATAGGAAATTCCACAAACTGCTATCAAAGTCATTCTTTGAAATGAAAACATGTTAATTATACCGTGATTATGTGAAATTTTAGCATGAGGGATTTTTTATAGGTTGCTTTTCACTAATTTTGCCACTTTTCTGTAACTTCAAATTTGACTTTTTTATTCATATGCTAACAAAAAGTGCCTCGTGCTTAAAAAATTAAAATTGTATATATGCAGATCACACCCCTTAACTCCTCAGCACTCAAGGGGCTCTCCATAAAGGTGGCATAGAACCTAGTCTTCAACAGCATATTGAAGTCACCACTTTCCCTCCTTCATGTCCACCACTCTCTTGAATGGCTGGCATGTCTCTAGGTATACTAACCCTGCTATTTTTGACATATTTGAAGCTCACTATCTTACTGTTCTTTTTGCATGGAAAGCTCTTTTTTCACAATCACACCTCTAACTACCTCTTTGTTATTTAGGTCATTCCTTAAATATAACCTTTCTAGAGATAACTTCTCTGATAATTGTAACTAAACTATCATCCCTCATTACTCTCCCTTCCTTACTGTGATTTTTTCTCTACAGAGCACTTATGGTTTAAACTGACATTATATAATGTATCCTGAACAGGAAGATAAGTTTCGTGAGATTGGGACTTGCTTCACATTTGTAGGTATTTGTTTTTTCAGTATTTGGAACCATTTCTGGCACACTGTAGGTGTTCCATCGATATTTGTAAAATGATTAAATGAAGACACACTTATATGAATATGTTAGATCTCAAATACTTCTCTCTCCCCTAAAGAGTTACAAACAATCTAATTGAATAACAGGGCATAAGTCACGTTAAAATTTAGCAAGAATGTAAGTTGCCAAAGGCAAGTAAATCTTAAACTACAAAGTGTAATGATTTGATAACACAGCACACAGACAGATAATTCTTTTGTTCTTTTAGTGGGAGTGTAGTGGGTAGGGTGGGTGGCAGAGAATCCTTGAGGAGCCTGAAGCCTGGAAATGTTTTATTATTACAGAAGTGCTAAAGTTAAAACTTATGAGACAGAAAAGATTCAGCTAGGGAGAGAAATTCTAGATGGGTATTCCAGATTGGGAAGCTGGGAAGGAAGTAGCATGGGAGAAAGAACATGCAGGAGGAATGAAGACCTGAGATCCTGAACAGTTCCAAGTGTATCAAAAATTTGGAGTCATAGCTTAAATGCCATCTCTGGGATGGATTTCTAGGTCAGATTGACAAGAGCCCTAAATAAAAAGGCAAGGAATCATAAAACCTGTCTTTCACAGAAATTATTTATATCATGCTACTTTTTCCATTTCTTCTCTCTTCCTCTAGTAATATTATCATCTATCCCCAGAACATTAACATAGATCTGTAAAAATACCCAAATACATTGCCATAACCTGTCAAAGTTTTATGCATGTAAAATTCTACTAATAGCTTTACAACTTAGGATATTTTCAAATAAAACCCCCGTAATAATAATGACAGTATGATAATGACCTGACTTTCAAGTCAAGAAAATAGAATAAGAAATGTTAATAATGTCCACTAAATCATACTGTGTATGTATGTCTCTCTCTCTCTCTCTCTCTCTCTCTCTGTGTGTGTGTGTGTGTATATATATATATATGTATTTATATATGTATATATATATAAAATTCACTGTAAAAATTATTATATTGCCAACAAAACTAGAAAGAATTGTTAACACTAATATATTTAGCATTCTTCTTAACATTTCAACATATGTCAGAAACATTAAATACCTGTGGGCCTTTGTAAGTTCTTTTGTACTAAAATCCTTCTCAGAGTACCATCCATGGCTGCTTCTTCTATGTGGGAGTGGTCCCCAATGACAGTCCAGTACATCATCCTGAAGAGAGCAGGTCACATAAGTTAGTTTAGTGAGGCTGCTGTTATAACCCATCTCTGCTCCCAAAGCACTATCTCCTCAGACCAAATGTGTGGTCACCTCCAGATTCCCTTAATAAGCATATTTCTGAACCAACCTGTAATCTACAGAATGGAAACCTCCAATAGAAAAGCATAAATCAACAATTTAAATAAAGTCCTACCTAAACTCACTACATTTTAAAAACCATTCTTAATAGTAAACATCATAGCACATTATTTAATATCTGCTGGGAGCCATTAGCAAAGTAGGTATGACAATTTCCTTGCCAGCGTACCCCATGTTGCTTAGTGGAAGGACTCGTGGAAATAGGACATTTTGCAGTGACATTGCATGTAGGTGACCTTGCTCAAGGACCAGGGCGGATCCGGGTTTAGGGTGTTCCCGGTTTATAATCGGGTTTAGGGCGTTCCGAGTTTAGGTTCCAGGTTAAAGGTTTAAGGTTATTCCTGCTGGGAATAGGGCGTATCCTGCTGCCTGAGTTCCCCTTGAGTTCTCACGGGATTCAGACAGTATTTTTTGGGAGACAGAAGCCCAGTGGGGGTGGATTTCCCCATAACGTGATTGTAGACTGCTGGTGTGAGTTCGGGAATAAAGAGTTGCTGTTTGAATCTACAAGCTGTGTGGTGGCTCCTGATTTGTGCCCAGCCAGACTGCGGCAAATATCTAAAGTTCAATTTTGAAAATTCCATTAAAACCACAGAATAAAACAATTTCCATCACTGTAATTATGCCTCTAGTTGTGACCAACTATTCATTTTATTATGAATGATGCACCAATATGCAATTTTTGTTTTAATAGTGATGTCACTATTTCATCAAACAGAAATCATTCTCTTGTTTAGAAGACACCACACTGTGCAATTCTGAGAGTTGAAATTGTCTCTTTCTACTTAGCATATACTAATTTTGTGGATGATTTGGAGTATCATTTGACATTTTCCTGTTCTATTTTTTTTTTCATTATTTGTAGGTTTCCTTCTTCGAGTAATAAAAAGAAAATGTTTGTATAAAGTAATTTAAATTTGTTTATATATATATTATATATATATATAAATATTATATATATATATATATATATATATATATATATATATATATGCTTCATCTTTTATTATCAAAAATAGCCAACAGCATTAATATAATGCTCTACATTTAATGTATTTAATATTCAGAAAGTTCACTTGGAGAATAACAGTGGTAGTATATGTGATTGTAACACAAGTATCATTATTTTATAAGTCACATATACAAGTGAAGATATTCACAGAAACATACAAATACTATTGTGTATACGATGTATGAGATATCAACGTTTCAGGAAAAATATATCACCATTTGTGTAAAAAAGTTATGTTTTTGAATGGAAAGAGAAGTTTGGGTATTTTCAGAAGTCTTGTAAATCTGTTACATGTTGAATACTTAATAAGAGAAACAAAACAGAGCACAATCTCTGAAACTGGATCACTCATATCAATAATATAACTATGAAACCATTAACCTACCCTCTTTTAGGATTTACAGCAATAGCATATGGTTCTCCAGCCATATTCGTTAGGAGCCTGGTGCAGTTGGGGCCATTCAGCTGCCCGACATTGACAGAGTACCTCAGACTGGTCCAGTGAGTAGTGTAATAACTGAACCAGTGCATTCTGGAGTGATCAGTCCAGTAAATATTCCCAGCAACCCAGTCAACTGCAATGTCCCTGGGTCTTTTAAATTCAGGACACTGAAAGAAAAACAAAACAGAACACTTTTTTTAAAACAGAAACTTGTATAGTTTTCTGTACCTATACATTTAGATTATGGGGGAATCATATGGATTTAGGTGTCAACTGTCACATAGGCTTCAGAAATACTTAATTACATTCTTAATCATTATAGATGTATACCTGCACAAATCACTGGAGTTCTCATATTTTTATTTGTTTAGCCACTTCCCTGCAAGAATATTTACAGAACTATAAGAGTTTCACTTGTCATCTGTCCCAGTCAATATACATCTGCCAGCAACCATAATTCTAACATCAAACACCATTGATTATTTTAAATACATCAACATAGTAGAATCATATTCTTCTATTCCTGAGATCCTGTTTTCAACATGTCTGTAAAATTCATCCATATTGTAAAAGTGTCAGTTTTTTCTGCATTTTATTGCTTGGCAGAATTTCATTTTGTGGAAAAATGTTTTTACCATTTGATTCATAATGTCCACTTGCCTTGTTTAAAGTTTTGAGCCATCACAACTAAAGTAGCTAATGTTTTTGGGTGAACACATTTATTTTGAATATTTGCCAAGGAATAGAAGTATTGAGTCTTAAGACAGATACTACTAGAAAAACTTAAAAAAATTTGCACCTATGCACCCTCTTTTCAGGAATGTAAGAAAATACCAATTGCTTTGCATCCTTGTTATATACAATTTGATTTAAAAGTTCAAAAAAATCAATGAATAAAGATTCATTTTGAGAGTTACTATTATTCAACATATTTTGAGGAAAGTCGCAGTATCTCTGATAGCTTGGCTTTTCTGCTCAATATTCTGCTTTAGTGAATTAGTGTGAGGCAAAGGTAAAGAGTTCATTAAGAACAGATAGCATGGAAAAGAACGTATGTTCTGTGCCCTTCAATTAACTTGATCACTTTCAGCAGGAAACAGTGTAGTAATTAATTTGACATGGTCAGGTTTATTGTGCATAACCAAGACTGAGAAGAGAATCCCAAGGGTATTATATCAAGACTAGAAACAATTATTTGAAGGTGATTACTTCTTAGACATGTAGTCAATGTGGAAGACCATCAAGAGGACCTAGAAACTAGTGGAAATATGTTTTAACACAAGGTAGTTTCTTGCCTGGGTTGGTAACGAACAGAATTTATTTAGCAGTCCATTTGGATTAAAAGAAAGAAAGTTAATAACTCAAAAAGAACCTGAAATGTAAAAAAAAAAAAAGAAAGAAAAGAAAAAAAATACAAGTCACTGTCTGCTATATGTTCCTGGATCCTAAAGGAAAATATTACTTAAACATGAAACCAAAAAAAAAAAAATCTAATGTTTTTCATTATCAATTCTTTGTCCTATTTCACTTGAGACCTGAAATTATGAAATTTTATAGCACTCAGCTTCTCAATACTGAGAAGAAACAGTATACTTATAGCCAGTATATATCTCAAACCTAACTGAATGAAATGTAGGGCCCTCTGCAATACAGAGTGCTCTAGAAATGTCATATGAATAATATTCATAGATGATTAGAATACAAGGAATTGTCACAGCCAAACCAAACAATCATTTTCAAATGTTCCAGTTTCATTTAAATTAACTGCATTTTTGCAGTTTGGCATCATTTAAAGGAAAATATATCACCAAATATCATGTTCATATCAATGTAAATCATAATTTTTAAAACAGGAAATGTAATGGTAAAATAACAATTATAAGCTGTTTAGAGTCTGTTGTGGTATATTTGTCATTTTCTAATGTCAGTAGAACAAACCTTTAGCATTAAAAAATTATGATGCCAGTTGTCTGGCTTCAGCAGAGAAAAATACCTATTCGTGTTTTCTCAGACATAAACATATACACCGGATTCTCTATACTAATGGTATTCTTATCAAAATAGAATATTTCTTGCAATATTCTCATTTTTTTGAGTTTAAGATTTTCATTTTAGTCTATGTATACTCAAATATGAGATGATTATCTTTCCATTCTATGTATACATCTATACCTGGACCACTGACAATTAAGATATAAATTTCTCTGTTTATAGAGAATTCAGAAGTTTGATTTAGTGGTACCTTCTATCAGGTAAACAGATGGGTGAAAATTCTAATATTGGTACATTTTTTTAAGGTTAAATAAATTTTTAGGTCTCTTTTCTAATCTAAAGAGCATAGATTAAGGAAAGGGGAAGACTGTTTCATGATAAACAGAAGAGATATGGATAACTCATGGTCATTTGAACCTATGCTTTTATTGTTTGGACTCTAGATCAAGGAATATCTATTGTCATTCCAATAAATAAAGTATCTAGAATATATGGGAAATGGTAGTTATATCCAATTCATTTAACCCAAAGTCATAATATCATCAGTGAGAAGATGATTCTCAGGGAATAGGGGCAATGAGGAGAAGATGTTAGCAGGTGTTTCTCCTCAATAACCCACTGCTTACTACATGTTCATTGATCCTCAACACTGAAACAGCATCACAGAACAGGAGAAAGAGAGGGAGGAGATGGATGAAAGGAGGAATGAAGGAAGGGAGGGAGGGAGAAAAGAAAGAGAAAAGAATGGGGAGGACGAGGAGGAAGAGAATAACTACCATAAGGATGGGGTAACAATATGATGCTAATCTGAAGGAATCTGTGACCAAATAAGGAAATCACCCCTTGTAGTGAGCTGCATAGGACTGAAAATTACTATTTATTATCCACAACCTGACTAGAATTATTAAAGGCACTAGCCTTATAAAAGGGACTCAATTAAAAAAATGTTGTATGGGGAGTAAAAGGCAGAAGTTCCCCTTGGATCTTGATGTCATGAACAGACTGTGAAGGGGGATTCAATCAA
Source organism: Marmota marmota marmota (assembly GCF_001458135.2). Taxonomy (NCBI): domain Eukaryota; kingdom Metazoa; phylum Chordata; class Mammalia; order Rodentia; family Sciuridae; genus Marmota; species Marmota marmota. The sequence continues at coordinate 29,853,604 of NW_026000037.1, forward strand.
TTAGGGAAGTATAAAATGTGGGACACAGAGAGAGAGAATTGGAGAGAAGTGAAGGACTAACAATTACTAAATTTGGAATCAGAAGAATTTAATTTCTGACAGTCCTAGTTTATCTATAAATTATATTGCATATCAAATAAAGAAGTTGGACTAGATAATCTGTGAAAGTAAGTCTTTAGCTATCAAACAGTAAAAAATGACAAGTATTATTCATTCTAGTAAGTCTGCACTTTATGTAGTCTTAACAGAAAAGCTTGAGACACTTGATACCCAAAAGACCAAAAATAAAACAAACACACCAGATAGGAAAGAAAAAGAAAAATGTAAGACTTCTATTTGTTTCTTTGGCTAGCTCATTAAGCCAATGAACTATACATACTAGTGAAATGTGATATAGAAGCATGTGGTCAACCTACAACAAAGGGCATTCATTGTTCTTTTTGTTGCACAAAAGATAAGACATATTTGATTGCTTTCTACATATAGTTTATTTCCTAATAAGCTCTCTAAGTACATAAGCAAAATTTTGGGGCCTGAGGCAGTCTATGTTATGAAGAAAAATTAGTCAAATGAATAAATCTTTAAAAACTTACAGAAAATTTGACATCTTGATTTTAACAAAATTAGAGGTTACTACTTTAAATTACAAATCCTGTACAATCACAGCTTGTGAGGTATCTGTCACAATTCCAGCTTCAGAAAAATAAAGATATTTGTCACTGGGACATTTGTCTTAAAACAGAAAAGAAGGAGGACCTCTGAAAGTCAGTTCAAGCATGTGAACCATGAAAATACTGTCTTCTTTTTAACAAAATTCTCACAGAGATATATTTTAAGAAAATTTAGCACAGAATGAAATGATGTCCCATATTTTAGTTGTGATTTTTTTTTAAAGTGGGGTACATCTAAGAGAAATATTGACCCATTTTACTAAAGTTAATGATTTCCTCATATACTGCTATGAGAAATCTGATGTAAAACCACTCTCAAGAAATTACATGTGTGTATATGTGTTTTGTCATACTAAATTGAAAGGTTATTTGCATTTTGGTCCACTTCAAGTTTAATTCTTATAAACCTGAGGATGGAAGCAAAATCATGACTATACAAGTTCTAAGAACTATAAAATTTCACTGACTTTGTAATATTATAAAAATATCCAAATATTTAATATTTTAACCAAACAATTCATATAACAATGAGGAAACAAAAAAAAAGAACCAAGAAAAAGTCACATTTATAGCTAGAATGTGTAAGAGATAAAAAAAAAAAAAAGACTAGAGGGATGAAATCCCTGATTTCTTTTGTAACTTCTTCTAAAGAACACATGATTTTATTCTAAGTAATTGTAAGGTTGCAGTGCTCTAGTTTAGGAGCATGTCAATCTGGGACAAAGTCCTATTATGGAAAAAAGAATTCATAAATATAAATATATGTAATTCCCAGACAATTCTTGAAAATGACCATATTTATATTCAAATTACAGACACAATATTTTATGCAATCTTTTCACTCACTTTTTGGGTTTGTTTTGCTTTCTTTTTTTTTTTAGTGTTCTCAATGTGACTTAAATTTATTTCTTCTGACTCACCCTAGTACTCTATTAAAAGCAAGACTGATTCTCTAAATCTTCATTCACACTAGGAGATAAAAAAAGAAAAAGGATATTATGGAAGATTGGGAAAGCATTCTAAATTTGAAATCAGAAAAATATGGCTTATGACCCAGTGCTAGATTATCTGTAAATTATATTGCATATAAACTGAAGACTTTGGATTAGGTAATCTGTGAAGGCTTTAGTTTTGCAAGAGTAAACAATGTAATAGTTTAAAATAATATCCATTTCAGTAAGTGTGCATTTTTATAGTCTCAAGTACTTATCTTATGCTCATTGTGAATATTTAGGCTTTGGTAAATGAGTAATTGTTGGTGATAAGGTGAGAATTTTGATACCACCTCCTAGGCAAGTGAACTGAAGATGAAGAAAGATATAAGGTATTTCCTGACAATTAAAATTTAAACAAGCATATCACTTAAGAGGTGACTCAGAGTTGTCAGAGAGCAGAGATTGTTAAATGATAGTTTGAGGAGTGCATTAAAGCTAAAAGTAAGTTTAAAAGTATTATGTAGATTCCAAATTTTAAAATTAACATGTCATTTTAAAAATCAATTTCTTTTGGTTTTTCTTCAAAATTAAGAGTACATAGGTCAGGCTGGGGTTGTGGCTCAATGGTAGAGCACTTGCCTCACATGCAGAAAGCACTGGGTTCGATTCTCAGCACCATATAAATAAATAAAATAAAGGTATTATGTCCTTCTACAACTAAAAAATTTTTAAAAGAGTACCTAGGCTAACTATATCAAAACAGAATCAACATTCGAGAATAGAAGAGTTAATCACCTGCTATTTTTCAATTTTATAGAACATGTATTCAGTTCTCTTCTGTCACCTGGGTCTTCAATGCTTAAGCTCAACTGTTTCACTCAATGATCTTATTTATACAGCTTTTTTATATGCATTTGGTTTGCAACATATTCCATAAACACAAAGAGTTGAGTTTAAGGAATAAATAATGTATCTATCAGGAAATGAGTAAAATGACATCAATATACAAATTTTGTCAGGGAAACAAATTTTGAGAATGTGTTTCCAGATCTATTATGTAAGGATACTGTGAAATAACAGGAGTTTTCAGTCTATTTAGTAGATGTATATGTACATATATATGAATACATACATGTATATGTATACTCCAACTTTTTTATCTCTCCAACCTCTTTCATCTCAATGTCTTATCCATCAAATTCATTCACGTTTGTAACTATATATGGGTATGTATATATAAATATAAGCAATATTGAGTTTCATTTATTATTGCTTTCATTTTAGTTACTTCTCCTTATTACCATCTGAACTAACAGTCAAATTTCTTAGACTAAACACACCCTGAATTAATAAAGATGGTGCCATTTAGGTTTCTTTCAGACATAAAATTGACATACCTAAAATGGTAGTGAATCTTTCTGTTATATTCCTTTAAATGACAACAGTAGTTTCAATTAGGCCCTTTGGTTCAATGGAGGTATATCTTTCTATACCTTCATCAAGATTGAGACTATTCTCAATAATAATGAAAATAATAAAAAGAAAAGTATGATCTACCTAATAAGGAGATTTGGTTCAATGGGGTAATGAAGAGAAAATAGAATGCACGAAGAGTCTAAAGTGGAGAGGAAAAGTAGAACAGAAAACTTTGAAACAAATTGTTGTGTTTCTAGTAGTGTACATATATGTTCACAAATGTGTAAAGAGATGGAGAGACTTGTGAACCAATGATTTTTCAATGGAATCCCATGAGAAGGATTTAAGTACAGAAATATGGTGAGAAGCTTAAAGTCTTAAGACAATTTGGCTATAATGTGGAGAATGATTTGCAACTGGAGAACAAAATTGGATAGAGAGAAATCACATGAGACTTGCTTAAAGATCTCCAGGGAGGAGAATGTGAAAGTTTAATGTAGGTTTCTGTGAGACAAAAGTGGAAAAAATTGGGAACAATCTGGAGACAAAATATATTTGAACTTGTAATGAATTGAAGACTGAGGATAAGTTGTAAAGTTCACCTCTAAATATCTAGTTTGCCCAATAAGATGAACTCTTGAACCACCCACTGAGGGAAAAAAAAAAAAACTATCACCAGAAACAACATAAAATAATGAGAAGTTACTGCATTTATAGGCACTAAGTACTTCGTGTGAATTTTTACTAGAATGTTTGAAACAAGCCTTATAAAGCTGAACACATTTGCAAAGAATCTGTTCTCTTATAGTGGCATATAGAAGACAAGATCTCAGAAATTTTTAAAAAGCGTTGTAATTCATTATTGAAGTCAATTTTTATATCATACTAGAGAAACCAGTGAAATATTTGGAATTGAGTGGTGCAAGAGAGTCACACCATAAAATATGTAATCACAAATTTTCTCATAATTGACTGTTCTCTTTTAGAAATGGGAAAATTTCTAATCATATTTCTAATGTTCAGTTGATATGTGAAAAAAGTTTCAGCTACACTACTGTCGACTTTCCTCATCATCTTAAGTCCGTTTTTCAGTATCATTTCTTTTGTGCAAATTATGTTGTTGACTAATATCTCTTCTATTTTTTTTTGGTGTTTATTGTAAATATGACATATTTTCAATTTTGTTTCTCAGACCTTCATAACATACACTATTCCCATGAATCAGATTTTCACTAAATGTTCAACTAGGATCTAAGTGCTCAGATTTGATTTCTTGAACAGGTAACACCAAGTCGATGGCACATGCCTATATTTCTAGCTACTGGGGAGACTGAGGCAAAAGGATCACAATTTGGGGCAGGCCTGGGCCACTTTGTGAGACCTGTCTCAAAATCCTTCTAGAAATATGCACTATAAAATGAGAAGAGAAGGTGCTATTAAGAAATATGTTTTGCTGTGTATGGTGCATGCTGTAATCCCATCGACTCAGGAGGCTGAGGCAAGAGGATGACAGGTTTGCCAGCTCAGCAACTTAGTGAGGCCCTAAACAATTTAGCAAGACCCTGTCTAAGAACAAAAAATTGAAAGAAAAAAAGGGCTGGGGATATAATTCAGCACCCTTGAGTTCAATCCCCAGTATAAACAAACAACAAAAAACAAACGAACAAATAAATAAATAAATGAGAAAGAAAGAAGGAAGTTTCACCTACTGAAGGTAGAGTCCAGTGACAGAGTACTAGCTTTGTATTGAACCAAGGGTGGTGGCAGCAGAAGAGTCAGAGGAGGAAGAGGAGAAGGAGGCAGCTGCAGTGGCAAGTTTTAACACAGAGACCAGAGACATTGAGGATTTGGAGATGGGATTGATATGGAAGTGTCATCTTTCTCTCTCAAGACATTTTTCAATTTGAATTTTTTTTGAGATGTATGTTTAAATTTCTTTAATACTTAAAAATTTTGAGATGATATGTCAATAAAAAAACATAACTTTCATTAAAGTATTTGATAATTAAATGTGTTAGACCAATCTATATTAAAATCCCTTTGCATATCAAGTATCTATAAGAGCAAAAACATAATTTTAAGGCTTATGAACAGTATGAGAAGAGTCATCTCACCTTCATCCTATGAAATTTTCAATTTTAAAGTCATCTAGTAATATTTGCACAGGGGTTGATAGCCTTCAGAATACTTTATGATTTCATAGTAAGAGGCACTATAATACATGATTATTTGAAAAGAACACAAGCTGAAAAGCATCCACTCAGTACTGGAACATTTATATAAGCACTATATAAATATTTATTTATGGATTATTTTTATAATCCATTCCTTTTATTTAAATTCTCGTTGTGTATATGATAATTTGATTCTTTAAGGCTTTGAGAGAAAGGCATACCCATGGTTTCCTGTTAGCCAATATATGTCTATTTGCCATACCAAAAAAAAAAAAAAGAAATAAAAATAATAAAGTTATACCTGAAAATAAAATTTGCAGAAAACCATATAATTTTTACTATGGTTATAAAAATATTCTCTATTTAGGTAAAGCCAATCATGTGAAATATAAAAATAGTTTATTATTAGAAAATCTTTCATAGTGATTCCTTACTCAATATGATTTCTCACAAATTACAAATACAATGCAATCTCAATCCATTATGATGCTTTTATTCTTCTAATCATATTTAAAAATTGTCAGAAGTAAAAATATGCAAGAATGTCAAAGTAATTTTGAAAAAAAATAAGAAAATGTTATTGTGAAATTCGTCATATGACATATAAAATATACTATGATGCTAAACAAAATTTTAAATCTATGTTAATGGTACACTGATCCACAAAGATTATAAAAAAATCGAATGAAGTCTTTATATGTACTATAGAGCAATAGGGATCTTTCTCAATCACTCTACAAATGACAGAATTTTTGATATTTAGGGTGAAAGTTAAATCCCTACACAAAATCATATACATATGCATTCAGATAGATCAGAAATTTGAATGTAAAAAAAACTAAAATAAGTATTAAAATAAAGAATAGAAATTATTCCATGTGTTGAATTTAGGATCATCCTAGCTATGGTGTGGTTGCACAAGAAGTAAAAGATCATCAGATCTCACTGGAAAAAGATCCTTTCAATTGGCCAAAATTATTGAAAAACAAAGTTCACTTGAAGAAAACAATATTTTTGTGTATGTACTGTGTTGTTGTTTGTTTTAGCAATGATACTGGGAAAAGTTCAGATTAACACATTGCTAATTATTTAAAAAGATGTAGTATTCATGAATGTAGTATTCATTTCACTTAGTGTAATGTGTGTGTACTAGTATAGGTTTTTTTAGACTTGGGATTAAAGATGACCATTAAAGCATTTTTTTCATAGCAAAACAATTATATTTTTCAAAATATAAATAAATTATTATATATTCATATAATTAATCTGATCATTAAAAATAATAATGAATATGACATACTGAGATCTGCAAACAATGGTAAATAAAAAGTAAATTGCACAATGATTTTCATAATGTTATTCTGTTATGTATTAAAAATTAGTTGGGTTGGGGATGTGGCTCAAGCTGTAGCGTGCTCGCCTGGCATGCGTGTGGCCCGGGTTCGATCCTCAGCACCACATACAAAGATGTTGTGTCTGCCGATAACTAAAAAAAAAATAAATAAATATTAAAATTCTCTCTCTTTCTCTCCCCCTCTCTCACTCTCTCTAAAAAAAAAAAAATAGTGATGTACAGTACGCAAATTAATAAGCCAGTAAATGGATAAACAAATCATGATATGTCCACAGAACTGTGTACACATAAGAAAAAAAAAGAATTACCTCATTGATAAATTTAAAAAACTTGGCTTAATCTCATGATCATTTCTCTGAGTAAAATAGGAGAGAAAGTAGGTATATTTATACCTGGAAAAAGTAAAGTTGCAGAGGGAAGTGAGGCAATCCAGGGAAAATAATAGATTACATAGGAAAAATAGTTTTGGATTATGGGGGTGGTATAATTTTGATTGTGGTGATGGGTAAACTTTTAAAATTGTAACTGTGTTGTACATATTTGAACATCTATAGTTTATTATATAACAAATATAACTTAATAAACCTGACAAAGTGCTACTGATGTGCCAACATAAGTTCATAGAAAAATAACCTGTTGTACAGAACAAATTTATTACCTCTTAAGAGGGCTGTGGATTTTGAGGAAACAGTAAAAAATTTCATTTTATATGTTCTATAACTATATGTCAATTTTTATGTTATTATATTCCAAAAGAAAATTGGAAATTAAAAATAGCATAATTATTATATGGTATAGAATTTCCATGCCATAGAATAGATTTAGTGGGATTTTAAGGATCAATATACTGTTGACAAAGATTTTCAATTAATTTATACTTCTAATTTTTAGAAAGATCATTTTATCTACCATTTGCTGGGCAATGTTCCAGAACATATTAGGATTACAGCAATTAGCTAATCTGCAAAAATACCTGCTGAGGTAGGCCACAATAGCAACATAATAGTTGGAAAAATTATATGGCAGATTGGTAAAGATAAGAACGGTGATAATTAAAACCAAAAACAGCATAACATTATAGACTAATCAGAAGATAGGAGTGGGGAAATAGACTGCAATTATGAATGTTTTGCATTACAATGCCAACATTTGAGCAAAACTTGAAGGAGTTAGTAATTATGCCATGAGGATATTAGGGTAAAGACCATTTTAGGTAGAAGAAACATTTCAGACAAGACTTTACAATAGCAGGTACTAATGGATTTTAGACATAGCACAGCTTCCCTGGAGAAAAGTGTGTAAAGGGAAAAACAATGGGAGTCAAAGTCAGAGAAGTAACAGAAGAGTAGATCTCATAAGGACATGTAAGACATTATGAGGCTTTGTCTTTGGAAGTGGGGAAAAACACAGGATATACTTCTCAGAAGTAAATGTTATGCAATCTATGTTTTAGAAGGAACATTTTGGTTTCTAGGCTTTTAAGGAGAAGGAAAGCAAGATGACTGGTTAGGAGGCAATTGTACCAATCCAGAAGAGAACTGAGAGTGGTTCAAATCCAGGTGCTTTCGGATCATATCTCATTTTTGAGATATGACCCAATTTCTTTCTCAAGATTATCTCCTTTTGTTTCTGTGACTCTGTATTCTCTTGTTTTCTCTTAACAAATTGTCCTCTCCTTGTCATCTTTTTAATCTCATAAAGCAACTAACTCCTGGATATACCTTGGAAACCTGGATATTCTAACAGGATTGCCAGATTCTCCAGCTATGAGGAAAAGGAGAGGAATCAAAAATGACTCCCAAGATTTTTACTTCAAGCATGTGGCAAATGAACAGTTGCCATTAAATAACATTTGAGGAAGCAGGTTTAGTCAATCATGGAAGTTTATTTGAGGGCAAGGTACTTCTGGAGAATTTTCAGATACCCCAGATGAAAAGCAAAGTAAGCAGTTAGACATTGGCTGATACCAGTTAGGTAATTAGATGCATGTGGATGTATGATAAACCATGAAACTATCTGAACTCAACAAAGAAGAAAGGAAACAGAGAACCACAGCTGATCTTGGAGGTATTCAATTTTAAGCAAGGAGGAGAAAATGAGTTAGCAAAAGTAACAACATGGTAAGAAAATAACAATACATTTTTCAATCAACAATAAAAGAGTAACTATATTGGTGACTCATTTTAGCACCATTTCTTTTAGGTTTATTGTTATATAAAATGATGTAACAAACAAAAGATCTGTTTAAAGCTTGTCTGAAGAGATTGATATTATTACTATGTGGAGATCCATGTGAGATATCTCCTCCATTGTTCTTTTCTTTCGTGGGTATCTCTAGACCACAGATCTAAGATCCAGCCTTGAATACACCACTCACTGACTACTTTATATCTCACATGGATCTCTTATAGACATCTCAATGTGTAACTAAAACCAAACCTGCAGTTTACTATTGTCAGAATCCTAAGGTTGTATAACCCAGAATTTCAGTTTATCAGTCTTGAGTATTTTCTGTCTTCATTTCTGCATTCACTCTATTAACAAAGCTTTCCTAAAGTTATATTTCCAGCCACTACTTTCCATCTGCTTTGAAATGACAGTAGTGCAACCTATCACCACCTTTAACTTGGAGCACAATAGCTTTTTATGTGGACTTCATTTCTTCTCATGAAACATTCTCTGCCTTGAAAGTAGAATTATTGTTTAGGTATTTATAAAATGGTATTACTTCCTGCTCAACTCTTAGATCTTAGCTCAAGTCTTCTCTTCAAATGGACTTTTATTGATTATATTCTACAATGCTGACAACATCAGTATTTTTCTTTTTTAGTCCATTATTTATTTCCTTGAACACACTTTTCAAACTTGAAATTTTTGTATACCAAGAACTCAGCACTCAAATAAACTTTTAGCAGGTTTTAAATAAACCTTCGATGATGAATGAATAAATCTTGCCTGGTTCATCTTCAAATACTATAAGGTCTGATTAATGATTTATTCAGGATTAATTATTTTAAACTCAAGTGTTTTATATGGTATTATATTCTAAAACAAGACTTTGAAGTCTTGCATAGGCACACATACACACACAACTTGTGGTACTTATCCACTTGTATGCTTGTGTGTATGTAGATGTGTGTTGCACATAGACCCATATGTTAGGTACTGGGACTTAATTACAATATGAAATATAATAACTATACATAATTATATATTTGCTAAAAACTTTTTAGGAAACAATAGCCTAACCAATTTTGGGGGGAAAATATAATGATTGTTCATGAATAAAATTATATGCATGTTCATCTTGAACATTATCTTTTGTATAAAAGAAAATACGCCAAAATAGTATTCATGAGTCAAAATCAAATAGGTCATAGCAACCTGAGCATTTGTTTTGCTTAGGAATATTTAAATCCTTAATGGTAAAAATCTAATCTGTTCTTTTATAGTAATTTGCATTTTTCCAAACATTGACCTACTTTGTAGTGCTTGTCATCATGTATTTTTCCATACAGCATTTTTAATGGAAATGATAAATTACCAGAAAGTATGTACAATTGTTGCATAATGCTTTCATATTATATCTGACTGCTAAAATTTAAATTCAGAAATCTTATTATGCTTTACATATAGATTGGATCATGTCAGTCTTTTAAGTTTTAAATTATTTAATTTTCTTAAAGGAAAAATTTCATCCATTTTGTATAGCCCAGGGGGTTAGAAAATTATAAGCATTTCTAACTATAAAATAACTAACTCTGCATTTGAAATTTAAATTTGTAATCATAATTAGTATTCTAAAAATTTTACAGATTGCTGAAGAGTATTCCCTTAATAATTAAAAAAAAAGAAAAGAAAGATTATATTGAAAATTACCTTCCCTTGGAATGAACTTCAGTTAATATTTTAGTTTTTGAGCAATATTGTAACACAGCATAGTCTTTCAGTATCTGTGGAGACGCTTTCAGGACATCCTGCTATTACATGGCTAACTCCTTCCATCTGGCTCACTGAGATTGATGTTATAACTAATGTGTCCACAGTTTGATTCGTGCATTTTCCTCTCCTCTCCTATTGATTCATAGATAAAAATCAATGTGCCATAATCAGTCTAGGGAAAATTCTTGAATTTCATCTTCAAAAGATTGAGGAAGTTTCAGTCAGTATGGTTTAATATCTGTGTCAAAACTTAGAATATAAAATAGATCCCACACTCATTAAATTAATGAATGACTAGCTGGTGACTGTTCAAAAAGCAAATGCTTTAAACGGCAGAGTGAGTCTTAAGGGTAGAAAATCAATACTTTATATACAAGATGAATTTCATAGGAATAAATGCAAGTTATCCAGGTAATATGTGAACATATATAATATATTACAGATCTTTTGCAAATCATGTATTTTTTTTAATCTGGAAAACTTTTATTAGAAAAAACTTTAGAAATTGTTGGCCTCAATGATGTAGTTTTTTTTCAGAGATGAATCTGAGACTCAGCAAGGTGACATTTCTTTAGTTAATTGCTCTATAATTCACATTGCTTATTAAATTAAGGTGGTAAAATAGATTTATTCCATCTTTATAATATCGAGATACCTGAATTTACAAAAATGATTCAGAGACCAAAGTTAATAGCTGCCTTCATTCATGTAGTCATGTATTTATTTTTAAATAATATACTGGCTGAAATGTATAAGGAATTTAGCTTAGAGCACAATGCTAAAACTCCTGACTCAGAGGCTTCATGACTTGAATCCGGCTATAATGGACTACTCAGTAGAAAATAAACTCCTACTATTACAGATACCCACTTTTCTTCCTCGTGAATACAATTTGTCATGGTAAGTCTAGAAGAACAGAGGTAAACCAAAGTCCAGGTGATACAGCACAAATTATCACTTTTAGTAAATAGTAACTAAATTAAGTTTCATATGCTATTCACTAAAGGATAATCAATAGCTTTGCATTGAGTTGTGAAAATTTCTATAACACATTAATGAAGTTAAATATAAGAAACATAAATAAACAAAATATATACAGGTAAATAGCTATAATTACAAGAAAACATATATAAATATATCTATATATATGGATAAAAATCAGTTATTGAATATTAAATGTATATAACTATTAAATGTTGAGTGAAACGTTGGCTTCTGAGCTCAATACATTTTGTTCACTGGAGTACATTGGTTATATTTCAATCTCTCTAAGGAAAACTAAATAAAATCAAACCACTTTCATGGAAAAAAAAACTACATCTAAATTAACTAAAAGATGTAGCCAGATGTAGTGGAGCATGCCTATAATTCTCAAAACTCAGGAGGCTGAGGCAGCAGGATTGCAAGATTGAGGCCTGTCTTAGTAACTTATTTGGTTTCAAAGTAAAAAATAAAATAACTTTTAAAAAGGGGCGGAAAAGTAGTTCAATGGTAAAATTCCCCTGAAACCATCCCCAGTATAGCAATAATAATGATGATAATAATAATCATGTGAGTGTTTTTAAAGTTCAAATATAAGTTGCAAATAATTGTTAATGTAATAGTTTCTGGCAGAGTAGAATATCTTGGTATTCACCTTCCTCAGCATCACCAAAAGAATCATCATCTGTTAATAGAAAACATTTATACAGGACATAATATGTCCCAAGAAATGTTAAACATTGATATATATTATATAAAATTAACTTGTATATAATTATATGCAATTAATAATAGTGTATTATATATTTATTTATTTAACCCTCACTAGACCTTCATGAAATAGTACAGAGAAACTAAGCATCTACTAAGGGACAGGAACAAAATTAAAACCCAGACAAGTATAATTCCACAGTATATGTTCTTTATTATATCATTAACAACAAGTAAAATAGTGTCATAAGAGCAATGATTTACAAAGTAGACTTGTGTTTTAGAGATAAGGCTAATGCTAATTAATGAATCTGAATCAGTTTTTGGTCTGATAGAGTGAAAGGAGATTACTTGTTAGACACAGAAGAAACACTTGGAGTTGAGTTAATTTAAATCTGGATTCGAAAGCCAATGACACCTCTTTTAAAACTAGCTTATTGCTATCTACTGCTACTAAAATTAAAATATGTTCCAAATTTACATCATATTGATATAATTCAAATATTTATGGTAGATGCCATAGCAAAAAGTAGTGAGGACTTCCAGACAGGTAACTCTGATTCTTTTTAAATATAAATTTTCAGTTACATCCTGCTGTGATAGTGCTTGACTTGTGGGTTGTATGGGAATAGGTCAGGCTCTTTAAAAACAAGTATTCATTTGTCATTTTCTGCCCAGGTTACTTCAAAATATAAAACACACAATAACTTGACATGCCCTCAAACAAAAAAGGATTATCTACAACCACAAATCTAAACAAATGTTCTAGTTTATTTTTCTCAAAAAGAAAAAACATCATAATCAACATGTCCATCATACACCAGCAAGCAATAGTGTTCTGTTTTGGATGTTCCCTGAAATACAGTTATCAGGAGTCAGAAGAAATAGTTACACTTCCAAGTTGACCTCTTGCCCTAGAACAGAAGTAATCTTCTGATACCGCTAAAGTTGAAACAATTTCTACTACTTTGCATCATTTTGTAATGTAAAAAAATGAAGTGATTTTCACATTCCCATCTCATGACCAAAAAAGGCTTATATTCCTAATATGTTGTGAAACTCAATGAAATAAAATGTCCACTATGCTCGGTATCATTCATTACCATTCTTATATAGCTAAGGCAAATGAATTAAACCCAAAACATAAAATTGTGCTGGTAATGTAAATTATGTGCTTCTTTAAGAATAAATAAGTAGAGAATTTTTTTCTATGTTGGGAGAATGTCAGGAGGAATAAATGAATATGTCAATTAATTCCTATGGTCAGATATTTTGATTTTATCTTAAAATTAAAGGATGAAAAATATGGCCTTCAAATAGTTAATGTTATTTACTTACAATCAAGCCACTGTTCGTTTGTCTTTTTTGTCGGCCAGGGATTCTTTTGTAGAAAATTCCGCCTGGATTAAACTGAGTACTCCAAATAATCATATCTCTTTGATAATATACATCCATCCCTGTTATCCTTGAATTATGTTCAATATGAGAAATTTGTTGATGATCGCCACTGTAGTTGAATGGATATATAAAACCCAGGATATCAGTGTCATTAGCAATGTAGAGAACTTGATCTTCAGAGCCTGGAGATTATTATAATAAAATACAAAAATAAAGTAAATTTCAACTACAGTAAAAGCAATGATTGTACTTTTAAATTAAGAACTGTTATGCTTAACACAGTTTCTTCTGCAAGGAGAATGAACATACTTTGTATCATTTTTTAGCAGTCACAACTTATAATTTCTGATGCCCACTTTTCTGAACATTTATAATAGTTATTGGTATGGTTTTTCTAGCACAAAACGTACCTTTGGGCTACAAATTTGGAACTTGTATAAGACGTCATTTTTACAAAGACAGATTTTTATTTGGTAAGTCAAAATACATTATATTCTCATGTTTTGATTCTCAACATTTAGATGTTTAGTTGTTAGTCATTACTGTCAAAAATTTTTGAGCAAATGGCTTAGAATGTTGACTGTTCCTCTAAGCTCAAACATGAAAATTAAGATAAAAAGATTACACTTCCTCACATTCGTATATCTGAAAGTCTGTTATTTTATTGTATATAGACTTAAGTCTTTATTACATTAAATTTCTATGATCTCCAAATTATCTAGAATACTATTAACTTGAACACATTATCTCAGTGTTTTGAATATACAACATAATATTAATGTCATATACAATATTGTATTAATGTCATTTTGTACTAAAAATTAAAACCCTAAGGGTGAATTCTGAAAATATTAATTAAAACACTAATGTAATCCTAAACATGGATTGAATTGAATATTTAGTTTCTGAAAATAAATATATATTAATAATAATACCTACTGAGGTATAAATTCAGATCTATAATCTTAATAGCTGTCACTTGGAGAGTTTTTATTATTGTCAGACAGTATTGTAAGCAATTCACAATTTATTTGCATTTCTCACAACCATGAATAAAGATATTAGTATTCCTCTTTTCTAGACGAAGAATTAGGGTTTGAAATATTTAGTAATTTCTTCAAATCACACAACCTGAAAAGCATAGTGCTAAGATTCAAATCTAAGAACACATAATACAAGTTACTACACTGATCCATGGTATCACATGCTTTTTTTGAATAATAACAATCTCATTAGCAATGTTCATTCATACCCTTTAGCCAATAACATGGGAGTTATAATATTATTTAATAAAAATGTATGAAAATTAAAAGTCCAACACTTATACTTGTCATTTATTTTTTAATGGCACTGGTAAGTGCAAGAGGTATAATATTTCAAATAAGATATTGTCTTAAAACTTTTAAAATCCCTAGAACAGAAGTATTCTTATGATACTTTTGAAGTTGAAACTTTATCCTTTTTGTAATGATAACTTTTGTCCTTTTAATTTTATCCTACTGGTTAATAATTTCTCATATGCACTGAAAGTAAATCATAAACAAAGAAACTTTATATATTGTGACTTAAACTGGTTTATAAATACTTCCCTGTTCTTACAAATTATTTCAAACACAAAGTGATTTTGACACTAGCTATATATCTTCCAGTCATTTCTATAAACTTTCCCAAGTTAGATTATTTTTAGAGCATACAAAATGCAGGTACAAAAAAGGAATGAGTTCAAATGTTCTACAGTTTGGTGGGGTGGTGTGATGATGACTGATTATAACAATTCATTATAAAAAAATAAATAAAAGGGGGAAATTTTAAGGTTCCCAATAGGAAGAAATGATAAATACTTGAGAAGATGTAAATGCATCTATATTATATACAAGTACCAAATTATCATACAATACTTCATAAATATGTATAATTATTGTGACTATTAAAATTTAATTTTAAAAATGTTAATCAAATCCTGAAAATATTTAGCAAGAAAAATCTATCTATAATTTCAGGAATGAAGTTATTGCTAAAATTCAATATGAATCATCTTTTTACTATATTTTAGCATAGCATTTTTAATAGTATTTTGCAATAATGATTCTAACCTTACCTTTTGCTATGCAGGTATTATTTCTTTCTTGGAAATTCTGGTCACATACACATTTATATGATCCTTCTATATTTATACATTGGTGGGAACATGTGCCAAACACCAAACATTCATTAAGGTCTAGAAAAGAAAAACTCTAAATAACATCATCATAAATTTCATTCTTTCTATATTTCCAAGGAAACCAAAATTATTTTTCTCCTTCACCTTCTTATTACTATTATTTTCATTGGTTTTTAAAGTCTTAAATGTATGACTTGCTCTGCAATATTTTGAGATCCAAAATTATTTTTCACAATAGGTACAATATTTTAAAAAATCATTATTTTTACATTGCAAATGTGGATGAGTAACCGATGTGATTCTGCAACTTGTATTTGGGGTAAAAAATGGGAGTTCATAACCCACTTGAATCAAATGTATGGAAGATGATATGTCATGAGCTTTGTAATGTTTTGAACAACCAATAAAAAAAATAAAAAAATAAAAAAAAACATATTTTAGAGATTTCAATATTTCTTTGTTAAAATCAGTAATCTAAATGTTAGCTAATAATAAAGTCATTATTATATAAAAAAATAAGTATTTCAAATTTCCTTACTATTTTCGTTCACTCAAATTAAGACCTCAACATTTCCTTGTAAGCCTCTTTCTAATCACATCCCTCTTTATACTTGGACATGTTGTTGGCTTATTCCTTTGTCTTTTAAGATCCTTGTCCATTTTTTGTACAGAATGTCTGCTTCTGTTTCAAGACCCACTTGAAATGCAGCCTTCCCTCTTCTCTGCCAATACATGGAAGGGATGATCCATCCCTTAGTTTCTCTATTTTTGTTTTCCCAGTGTCTCTTTCTTATAACATGACTCATATGATATTTCAGAATCATGCACATATATTCATACCCCTACATGATTGTCAGTCATTGAGGATATAAAATACAAAACATTCATTTTTATTGCCACATTTTGGACAATGATTGGCAGAGAATGAAAATTTGGGTGTACCACTAACACTTCTGTGTTCATACATACGAACAGGGCTGTAAAATGAGGCTATGTGAATTAAGCAAACAAAATCCTTAATGCCTAGGTATGAATAAATACATCTAAATCACAGCAATAGACAAGTCACAGACAATAATATTTAGCTTAACTAATGCCTCTAATTTTAATGGTTTAAGCATAGCCAGGATTGAGGTCCTGTGATTCAGGTGAATTGCCAGTTTTCTCTGTTTTGCTCTTTTAGTAATGTTTTCATCTAGCATAATTCCTCTGCCCCTCTATCACGTATAGTTGCCCTAATTATGTTATACATCTGTTAGAAAAATTCCTTGCCTTAAAGAACTTAAAGATCAGCACAGTAATAACTATTTCTTTTAGCATGCAACAGTATTCCAAGGACTTGGTGGTAAAGACAAGGACTTTCCTAGTGATGTCTACAGATGAAAATGCTAGACTTAAACTCAGATTTTTTGATCTTACTGTCTCTGCTATAATAATTTACCCATGGAGAACTTAAGCATTCTAATGATAACTTACTTCTGTGTTTGAAAAAAAAATGAAGAGATTAAGAAAAGTGCATTTACTTATGAAGATTATTCAGGGATGAAGTAAAATGTGTCTTATCAACATTTAACCATCAAAATTAAGACAAATATTTTGATTTCTTTAGTATCTATAAAGTTGAATGAAGAGATATTTGTTACTCTGATTTCCTTTGGTATCGAATCAAACTAAGAAAACCTCTGCATAAGTTGATAAAAACTCTACTCCCTCACACTGCCCCATAAATGTCCCATTTGTACAATGAGACCTTGATCATGAGGTGCAAAGTAGAGGTAGAAACCCACACATGCACAGCGCCTACAACTGGCTTTCAGAAGCTGTGGATCACTTTCTGCGTCTCTTCTGCCATTCTCTTTGAATGTTATTCCCTTTAGTTATTTCAGTTAAAAGGTTTGTTTTTCATATCAAATAGCAATTTCTTATGCTTTCTTTTCTTTTTTTCAGAAATGAAGGACACTAACAAGTTTAAAATTTTTTGGATTAAAAAAAATAAGTTTTTTTCCCTCTTCTGCACCAAGTCAAAACTGCATTCTTTACTATCAATTTTTATTATCATAGATGCAAATTTAGAGTTCAGAAGATATTTATTTGCACAACAAAAGTACATAGAATGCTGAATTTATAGTTATTTGAAATGAAGAATGTACCTCACAGGTCATAATTGTCATGTAATATACTTAAAATTAAAGAAGACACTGAAACTAGAAATTCTAAATATAGTTAATATACACTGTGCTGGAAAATAGCTTCCTATTTGCAAATAAATCTTAGCAAATCAATGTGAATGGAAATAGATTCTTGGCATTTGTGTGCATGTGTGTGTGTGTGTGTGTGTGTATGTGTAGGTAGGTAGGTATGTATATTTACATTCAACTAATAGAAAGGACCTGGGAAAGACAAAATAATTTGTTTTTCATTAAAACAGAGAAAACTTAGGTTGTCAGCTTTCAGGAACCCATAATAATGGAGAAATAAAATGTCATGAATAATCCAAACTAGCCTATAAATCAAATGTACATAAATATATTGGGCACATTGGCACATATCTGTAATTCTATTGACACAAGAAGCTAATGCAGGAGGATAAAACGTTTGAGACTAGCCTGAAAACTTAGCAAGGCTCTGTTCAAAGTAAAAAATTTGAAGTACTGCTGATGCAGCTCATTGGTAGAGCACCCTTAGGTTCATACTAGTATCAAAAAAAATGTGCAAAATATGGCTATAATTCTTCCCCTTTGGGTGAGTATAGTTAATTAATTTCAATAATTTTATATTGATTGACATGAACATAAAATAATTTTTTTTTTTACCCAAGAATATCATAAAGATTAGAGAATCAAGTTGGAAAGTGAAAGATTTTTTAGGACTTCAATATACCCTAAAACATCAGACAGATATTTAATTTTGGCCCTAATTGTAATATGATGAGTACAAATATTAGTTTTTTCAAAGAAATTTGCAGAAAGTACATATGGATCTGTATTTCATGATTCTACAGTTAAAGTCCTAAAGATATTATATTTACATATAACTTACTATGAGATTCTGTCTATGCTCCATGCTCAATGTTTAAATGATCTTAGTAAATTGACAGAAATTCATTTAGATCCTTACTTTGAACTTTTATTTATTTTTATTATTTTTAGTTGTAATTGTACTCTGAATTTTTAAAGACATATTATGATAATATGAAGCACTATTTAAGACATGGTGTTAAAACAAAACCTCCTGATTTTCTAAATGTGTATCACCTATCATAGTACTTGCAAATGCCATGCTTCATAGGAATGGAGAATCATCAGAAACACATTCTTTCATGAGGTGAGTCTAATTCTCTTACAGTTCCTGAATCAGCAAATTCATTATTTGCATTTCAAAACAGAATAACATTTGAAAATCCTACAGGTTTGCATTTGCTATAGAAAAGGCTTTGTAGCCTCAATGATAGCTGAGCTATACAAACAAACAGGTGCTTGAACCCAGAGACTTTTCCTCTCATAAGTGAAATGCTATCCCATAGATACACACCATTTTGATGAAAATCAATCACATGTCATCTTACAATTTAGCAGCCTTGGGAGTCTTTTTATAACCAAAAGATTTAAGAGCAAGCTGTTGAGGAAATGTACTCTACCTTCACACTGTCTGTTTTTCATGTTTCTCTGAAATCCAGGCTTACAGCGACAGAAAACAGATGTTTTTATTTGATTACAATATGCATCATCTCCACATGGAGTCACATTATCTTCACAGGTATATACAGAGGAAGCTAGGATTTAAAAATATGATCAAAACTAATATAACTCTGATTCCTGAAGCCGGAGTTTATATTTTTTAGACTTGAACTTATATTTATTATTACATGGATAATTCTTTATAAATGCAGAAAATTATGGTCTTCTCTGAATTTAAGCCCTCATTTCTTAGAAAGGCATAGAAGCAAATAAAAACTGAGCTCAGTTACAGTAAATATAGTTTAGTGCAAGCTGCCAACAGCTGATATTTACAGCTGTTGTCAAGCCACAAAACCTTTTCAAAGAAGTAATGAATTAATGACTTAAATGACAGGCATCTCTATAATGATACCAATTGTGAGTACTACACCCTTATCCTAGAATCACAACCATTCCTAGAAGCTACCTAGAGATGTGGACATATATTACTCTCTTAAATTTAGTATTTGCTAGTTCAATCAAGTGTATTACCAAGTTATTAAAGCAAGTAGGCTAAATCTGCAGTGTTATTGTTTATATCTGAAATGTCCCTAAAAATCTCATTCATTGAAAACATGGTCCCCAATGCATCAAGGTTCACAGTTGGGGCTTTTAGTGAATGAATGAATCATGAGGGCTCTGACTTCATCAGTGGATTAATCCATCTGCAGTGAATTAAACCATTTGATGGATTAATGCATTGACAATTGCATAGACTAATGGAAGATGGAAACTAGCTGGAGAAAGTGGTCACTGGGTTACTCCCCCCTACAAACTTTGCTTTCTGACTACCATGACCTGAGAAGCTTTCCTCTGCCAGACCCTTTGACTGTTACATTGTTTCCTCTCAGACCCAAAGTAATGAAGCTGGACTGAAACTTCCAAAACTGTGAGCCAAAATAAGCATTCCTCCTCAAAGTTGTTCTTGTGAGGTACTTTGATCACAGTGAGGAAATGCTCACAAACACAGTAGTTTGTTAAAATTTTAGCCTGGGCTGATAGTCATGGAGTATAACATCATTAGGGCAGAGTAAGAGTTAGTTATAATTTCTAGCAGAGCAGTTCCAGTTTCATTGTTTTATTTTCCATTCAGATAAAACATTTTAGAATGTAAATAAATGGAGTACATTATATAGATAGTATTGCATCATCTCTGGATTGCTTAGAGTAAAGTTTTGAGAATAGAGAACTTTATTTTTTGGAATTGTAGCTACTATTAATCCCCACTAATTCTTATAAAATTATAAGAATATTATAAATTCGTATAATTTATAATATTAATAATTAAAAATTATTAATTTATAATTTATGAAAATAAACTAATGGCATGACACGACAGTTGAGATATATGTCATCATATCTTGGTGGCATTGTTTTATTGCCCAATGAGGAGAAAGTTAGATGCATAAATGAGAAGAAAATAAAGATCAAGAAGTAGGAAATGTTTTGTGACACTTTTATAAGCAATCTGATTTTAGACATAAACAACAATTTTTTAATTTGGAAGATCAAATATCAAGCATTAGCTCACCCTGAAATTATTATACATAGGTCTTAATAACTCACAGATGATAGCATTATAACTATAGAAAATACTGACATCTTCTTTGAAAATAACTGAGCAGCAGATTAAGTTCTTTTAAAACACTGCATAAATGATTAAGACCTTTGCCATCACTCAACCAAATATTACTGTTTGTAATTTCAAAGACACTAAATTTATACTTTATAAAATGAAACACAAAATGATCTGCATTCCTTCATTGATATGAAAATCTAAGTTTGGATAAAGTCCTAGCTTCAGCTCTAACAAGTATGTTCATTTCAAAATCAACCTTTACCACCTCATGTTTTTTGAAATTAGCTTCAGTGATGTTCTAAGTGACATTGCTTTTGCAAAGGTGATAACTTGAGCCTGTCAGAAAAGCCATTTAAAATTTTTTTCTTTTTTTTAATTTTGTCCTGTTTAAGCATGAATTGGCCTTGTGTATTCATGTACTTTAACAGAAAACAGACTCACTTATTCTGCAGTCCTGCTCATCTGAGCCATCCCCACAGTCATCAAGCCGGTCACAATGGAGGTCCATTGGGACACATTTTTTGTTACTGCATGTGAACTCATCCTTTTTGCATGGTCTCACTTTATACATAAGCTTACCTGCAGAATCATTTAAAAAGTGATTATTGCTTCAGAGAATCAAAATCAATCTATTGAGCACATCATATGTTCAACATTTTTCCATGAAAATGCTATGAAAGCCTATGAAATATGTGAGTCTACAATCCTTTATGTAAAGCTCTTGGAGTGATGAAATAAATCTGAACTTTTTGGATTTTAAAAAAGTGAGAATTTATTTTCCCCTTACTAAATAACATTCTATTTCTACATGAAAATGTTTGAATATTCACTCTAAGTGGGATTTTATAAAAGTGATATAAATGGCCTCAAATGAGTTCAGGTTAGGTTTTGTCTCCAAATACTTTTGCTGCATACTGAATTAAATACAGTTTTGCCATTAGAAACAGTTTGAATTTCAAAATTTTGAAAAAGGGATTATGGGCACATATAATCTATGTAATCCTTCCTCCTCAGTCAACTGTTTTAACAAGGAAAAAAATTTAAACTAATAAATTATTTTTCCCAGGAGATCAGTATTTTTGTAGTAAGTGCCTAAAGGGAATATGGATAAACCCACAGAGCTCTACTATGCAAATATTATGGATTCTTAGTACATTGTTTTTATAACCTATCAGAAGATCAAGTGCCTGAAAAAATATTCTCAACACTGAGAAGCAAGCCCTAAGCAAGCACTCAGGAAAGACTCCTCCCACTGAATTCTTAACCTTGCCTTTGTTGTACTCTTCCTTACGTAAAAAATTGGGGCCAAAAAAAAAAATAACCCAATATTCTCAAACATGCCACATGGAAACTTTTTTCTTTTTTTAAGCACCCCCCCCCAATTCATTGTTTTTTCTTGCAGTTGCTACTAAATCAATTATTTCTCATTAAACAGATTTACCACTACAGTGATCTTCATCTGAGTTATCCCCGCAGTCATCAATCCCATTGCACATTTTCTCAGATTGCAGGCATATTCTATTATTTCTGCATCTGTTCGGCCTTGTAGGTGGGCAAAGAAATTTAACTAAATAAAAGGAGAAAAACAAAATAGCTCCTTTGGGTACATTGATTTATTAAGAACATGTTTTGTCTTTGTTTTCCCTTTTTTTTCAAATCCGCAATCTAGCTTTTCTAAATGACTTGTTTTGAATGTTGCCTATTAATAGATACTAAAATTGTGTGATAATAGAAGCTCACTCAAGTTATTCACATTAACAGCAGAAGAGGTCACAGCTGAAGATTTTGAATGAGCCCTCAAAGAAAGCAAGAAAAACTTCATGGTTTCATTTCCAGATGCTTATCTTATGTGGCTTCACTTGGTGTACCAAATTAATTTGTGTCTATGATTTATACATTTAGCTGTCTCAAAGAGCAATTTCACACAGCATAGAGATTCCCCAGGCTTATGTTACAGGATGGAAATTGAAAGTAGGCCATTCAGTGAGGAGAAAAATATCCCAACTGTGTTATACCTAGGTTTCTTACTCTCTATCTGTATGAACAAATGTTTACATATGTGTTCAAAGCACACAAAGTCATCTTATTAGTTTTTAATGTGTCTGAGAGACAAAGACACTGAAAGACAGAAACTTAGAGAGCAATGAAAATGGAAGACAGGGAATTGTATCCCTCTTATCACTATCGATTCTGAAGATTTCCATCCCTAAAGCAGGTAGCTTTAATTATTCTTCATCTCTACATATGAAGTTCTCCAGGGCACTGTCCTTATTGTCTGAATGTTCTTATTTTCATATTCTTTATTTAGATATTCTCATTCATGCTCATTGATCTGCATGTTGCTGTACCCTGAAGACTTTCAATCCTCTGTCTAGTTCTGTCATCTCAAAATTGATGATAGGACATACCCTGAGGAATTTCAAATCCCACCAGTTCACCACTCAATTTCTTATTATCTTCCCCTGTTTTCTTTCTACCCATATATGAGCTTTGTCTTGTTTCCATAGTGTAGTGAGTGGCACATCATAGTTAGAAAACTGGGATTGTTCTAAATACAACCCTTTTACTGACCTTCAACTCTAAATAGTGACCAATTTTGAAGACATCTTTCCACAACTTATCTTGTGTTCATACCCAGTGCTTATAATCACAATAGCTCAGCTGTTTGTTATCTCTTATAGAGAGATATCTTTCATGTCTTCAGTTTCATTTCTTCCCTTCAGATCCTCATAAAGTTATGACAATAATCAATCAAACACATTGATGTTATCATGTCATCTAGTTATCCTTCACCTTCAGTATATAATTTAAGATACTTTCCATGGCCTATGGGATATATCACCATCTCCTTCAAACCACTCCTACAGATTTACCCCTTGTTTTCTTTTCATATTTTAACAATGTGCTTTTATATCAACTCCTCGTGCATGCCACAGTCATTGCCTGACCTTGCTTTAAGTAAAATCCAGTCTTTCTGCAAACATACTCCTTCCTTCTAGCTGTTTTAGGAATGTCTCATAATTTGTTTAAACCTCATGTCACATTTGAAGACATGCTCATTTCCTACCACTGCTTCCAGAATTTTACTGACATTCTATTTTTAAAATAACTAAAAACAAAGATTTCTTTTTCAAATCCCAAACATTTGATCAAACCTTTCATTTCAACTTTTCATCAGTCTTGTGAATATCACTTCCTCCCTATTCATTAAAGACTGTCCTTCACACCATCTCTATCTTTTTTTTTTTTTTTTTTTGCTTTTCCTTTTGAATTCATTTTAGCATCCAGGATGACTTCAGCATTCACACAAATAATTACCTTAGTTATCCAACAAAATCTAACTTCAGATTAAAAAAAAAATGCCAGTTTTCCCAATGTCTGCATCTGGAAAGCCCAAGGAAGTTGCAGATCATCAAACTACAAGGCCACCTGATGACACCTAGTATGTACACTTACTAGTGCTACCTCATAAGCCTATATTTCTCTGTAGCCATGTGACTTTTCTACCTTTTACACAAGACTCAAATTTGCATTCTCACCAAACCTCATTATACCAAACTTTTATTTTCTGTATGTGATCATGCTTTCTACTGTGCACATGTGTGCATGCACACACAAACACACACAAGAAATTTAAAAAGTGAGAAATTCCTAAATATCTTATTAAGTAATTATAGACTGACCTCTATTTACACATGATTTATCAAATCATTTCACTATTTTTCATAACATAAATAGGAGAATGATTTGCTCTTATTTAAAAGTAAGTTTTTCCAACTGGTTTGGAACTGTGTTTATCCAACCTCCCCTGGAACTATCTCATTTTTTTTTTTGAAACATGTTAGCACTTTGATGTCTCTGTGCTACATCTATCTATTTTTGCTAATTGTCTCATAATCAGTAACTCTCCAGAAACTCATATTAATTGTTTAGTAGCACTCAGTCCTCTCCTTGTTTCATAATTCACTCTCACCCAGAATAATCTTTTCAAATCCATAGTATTTATTACTTTCATTTATTAAGATTACACCTTTGTATCTGTAGAGCTACTCATTCCTTTAAGGTTGAGACCCACACCTCTAATGCCTGCTTGAAGTCTCTACCTGAACTTCTCCTCAAGTGTATCCCAAACCAGTCACTTAATCTTTATTTGCAAAACAGTTTTTCTTCTTAAATTCCCTCTCCATTCAAATATGCAAGCAAAACTTACCCATAAATTGCCCTCCACCATGTCATCTCTCACACACCTTATATCCAATTATATGTAAATTAATTTATTTAATCTTTTACATTACCTTCAAATCTGTCTATATTTTGTTATCACATGCTTTCCTCATCTTAACCCACACTATTAACAGAGCTTACTTAGAGCATTGCAAAGTGTTATTTGATCTTGTCCCTTTCTTGTCAATATCAGTAAAACACAACTATGTGCCTCCTCTGTAGGCACATAAATGGAGTTGACTGCTTTACAAAAGTCATGCCTTGGTGTCTGTGGGGGATTGGGCATGGAATCTTACAGATATCCAAAATCTGCAGATGCCCATATTCCTTTAGACAATGGTGTAATATTTGCACATATCTTACTCATATTCTGTTGTATACTTTAAATCACCTCTAAATGACTTGCAATATATAAATATAATAGAACCGCTCTGTAACTCATTGTTATATACTGTATCATTTAAAGATCAGGACAAGAAACTGTTCAGTACAATTTGTAAAACAAAAAAAAAATTGATAAGTGATTGGTTGAATTAGAAGAAATAGAACCCATGGATATAGAGGACTACCTCTATTTCCAAATGCTTTTAGTCTAAATCTAAAAATATCTACTAAGGTTGACATTATATCTACTAGGTATTTCTGTTGTTGCTTTAGTTTCATCCTATATCAATTATCTACTTTGCTTTGTACTCTCCAAGAACTTTGGGTTTCTCCATTAAGAATTCATTCATTAAGAATGAGACCTCATCTCTAAATATAATACAAAAAAAGGGTTGGGGATGTGATGCTCAGTGGTCAAGTGACCCTGAGTTCAATCCTTGACACCAAAAAAAAAAAAAAAAGTTCCGTTAGGGTGTAGTTTGTTCTGCCTCAGGACTTTTGACCTACTTGGCGGCACTATATAATTCAGACTGAAACTCAGTTACTATTTTCAATTTCTTAAATTTAACAAAATTCTTTGTTCCATACTTTTATCAATTACCCTAGTTTTTCTTCATTGTATGTGTCATGTATTATAATTACACTTATTTGGGACAATCTTCCACTAGATTTTGAGCCCTATGAGATCAGAGTCCATCTCTGTTTCTCTCATCATTATATCACCAAAACTAATCATCATCAGTAGCTTAAAAAAATTATTGAACGTATGAATGATACCTTTCCCTTGCTAACATTTTGCCTAAATTGGTTTTAATCTACATCTCACATAACTACAGCTTTCTGAATTCCCCTTTAGGCAGAGTTCATCTTATTTCTTCTGCGGTCTTTGAACTATTCTTTTTAGTTAATTCTATCATTGCTTCAAATCCAATGTATGAAAGTTGTTACTATTCTTCTAAAAAAATTAAGATTTCCTTGTCAACAGAGAATCGTGTGCTTTTTATTATTTACCCCAATTACTTAGAATATTCTGTAGCACACAGTAGCTTTATTTTATGTTGACATGGAGGACTGAGAGGCTTGTGAAAGAAGTTCAAAAAGTCAGATTTTATAAGGTTGTCTAGCTATAATTTGTGGTATTCCCCCTGAAAGTCACTTCCTCACACTGTAAATGGTCCCAAAGTCTATGATTCTCAAGACCACAGTTTAATTAATTACCAACCACTTCCTATTCCATTGATTTTGTTGACTTTTGGAATAAAGAATGGAAAAATCACATACACATATGTATACACACATACATACATAGTTAAAAATATAATAGCTTCTGGGTTGATATTGGTAGATAAGTTCTCATATTTTTGGTATATTATGCTTCAAAAACAATATAAACCCTTGTGATTCTATAAAGTCTATTTTTAACATTAGATAAGAAAACTTAGTCATATCATTCATGGAACTCAGAAAACGTTCTCCAAAAACATTGTGTTTTTCCTCTTAAATCTTTGTAAAAATAAATCCACCTCCTTGTTTTGTCTTCTTTTTCCCAACTTAAACATCAGTTGTCATATATCATCATCTATCAAAGTGTATTGCTTTTCAGGAGTGGTGTCCAGGGACTCTGGAGGCTGAGGCAAGAGGATGGCAAGTTCGAGGCCATCCTTAGCATTTTAGAAAAGCCCTAAGCAACTCAGCAAGACTCTCACAAATTGAAAAACAAAAATCCCTGGGGATGTGGCTCAGTGATGAAGAGCCCCTGGATGAAGAAAAAAAGAAAAAGAAAAAAAAAAGCAACTAATTCACTCCAGATACTTAGCTTTAACTTGAAGCACCTAATAGAACAATTAATTCAAGTGTATAAACCCCTTGTATACCTTCTTTAATTCAATTGATATGCTAGTTAATTATATCTGAAATGATTGTATCTTCCTTCAAATTAAAGGTGAAATTAACTTTCTTGTTGAGAGTAGGTAAGATGAATGAGGGACTGAAAAGAAGTTTATAAAAATACAAGAATTCCTTCATTTGGTATACTTGATTGTAGATTTTTATTTGTTCATTGCCTAAATATATGCTTTGTAAATTTCAGATGAGAGTGACTTGAACTTATAGAAATTATTTTTTTAAGATTTGGGGGATTAAATTTTAAATAATTTCTACCCTGAATAACACTTGTGATTATATATTCTCTAACTAGCTATCTTTATTTCTATCTCTATTTACCCATTTATAACTTCTCCAGACAATTTCAGTGGTGGGTAACTGTGGTGATACATAATCTTATTATTCACATTTTTTCCATTTATTTTCCTATTAAATATTTTTAGGCTGAAATCTCAATTCTATGTGAAGCCAAAATCCCCATATGTACCTTACTCAATTCAAAAGGTAAACTACTCCAAACCCTCCCAGACAGACCACAATATATATTTGAATAGTGTTGACATGTGCAAGCTTAGATTTAGAAGGGCTGTCTATAGTCATGAACTTTGAACAGGTCATATCTTTACTACCTGGATAAAAGCTGTATCTGTGGCTATATTTTGTCTAGCTAGCCCCAAGGATTCAGAGTTTGTGGTTCACCTCTTCACTTCATTGACTCACACCAGTGCCTTAGATCAGGGGAGGGGAGTGCCATCTAGAGCCATGTGACGTGCCATACCACACATATCAGGGTCTTCGTCAGAGTTGTCTCCACAGTCATCTTCTCCATCACACACCCAGAAATGCAGTTTGCAAAGGGAATTGTTGCAAAGGAATTCATCAGCTCTACATACACTTCCTCCTTTATGTTAAAATGAAAGAGACAGAGAGCATTAGGAGTGCCAGACATCAGGAAACACATCCCTCTAATTATTTTCTGGCTTCCTTATATTTGTTTCCTGCATAATACTAGGAACCAGTTATGTGCCAAGTTTTTTGTCATTGTTGTTTTGGTTTTCTGTTTGTTTATTTTGTTTTTACAATGAAAATATTCTCATGTTGCAACTGTACATATCACATTTTGTTTAGGGAATACTGAAAGATGACAGAAAGTCTTTTAAATCTATATTAGCATTTTATGTCTATATAACATTTTATGTTATTAAGCATAAATAAATTTAGGTTTTTAAAATTAGTAGCTTTTGTTATTAAATATTCTTTTACTCTAGACACTCCTCAGCTAGTGGGTAATTTGTTTGTATATAAAATACATATTGACTTATTAAAAATTAAAAGAAATTTTGAAGTCACAGTGAAATAATTTTATTAAAAAAATAGGAATTTGGGCTTATCATGCAATATTTTGGGTTTTTTCTATACAAACTATGCAACAAGGAATATTTTTATAGTTTAAAAACGTTTTATTTTTTCCTTTTCCACATGTAAATAAAAAGCATCAGAAATACAAGATTATAAAAGAACATCACATTATGTTAGAATATTATAACATAAAAAATATTAGAACATAAAACTGTCAAGTATATCCAGCAGATACAAAAAAACCCAAAGAAATAAGAAACTTGTGTGTTGGAAGAGAAACCAATTAGTGGAGCTTTCAGTGGTTTAGGTATTCAGACTATGGGTTCTTTCCTTGCATTGAATAAGCTTATTAATTTTTCTGAGACTCTGGGCCTACATATGTTACAATAGAAGCATGATTAATCTGTAGAATTATATTTTCAAGAAGTACCTAGAGTAGGAACAC
This sequence comes from Marmota marmota marmota, assembly GCF_001458135.2. Taxonomy (NCBI): domain Eukaryota; kingdom Metazoa; phylum Chordata; class Mammalia; order Rodentia; family Sciuridae; genus Marmota; species Marmota marmota. Next base: position 29,882,938 of record NW_026000037.1, read on the forward strand.
AAATCTGGGAATTTAGAATTAAGGTAGATAAGAGTGTTCTCATAGTATTGCACTACTTTAATTCACATGTAAGATAAGAGATGTGGACATCTGGGATAATTTAAAACATACTGACTTAAAGTATGTTTTAAAATTACATGTTCATTAGAACATGGGTTTGGAGGAAAAAAAAGTGGCCAATCTTATAAGCCTAGAAAATACACAGAAAGATCCATTGTTTATCTTGTGAATGCACTTTGAAGAAAAGAACAAACCAACAATCATAAAGTCAAATAACTATTCTTGCTCTGAGTTTTGACTTGCCCCACAAATATCTAAATCACTTTCAGTGGCAATAAGTCTACTTATAAAATGACTATTTTAGAATGAAAATATTAGCTGTGCTATTGGGAGTTTGGAAATCTAGATGGAGAAAAAAATCAGGCCTAGAAGAAAAAAAAGGAAAAAAAAATTGAAGCTGGGGAGCGAGTTGCAGAAGAGAAATGACAGTAACTTGATTTATAGAAGTTACATTTGAGAGCTCTTAAAATAATTGGCTTCTCGTGACCCGATGGCTAGTGGATGAGGGTAGCAAGAAGAGTGAGTAGTCAGGCATGTTACTCCATTTGGGGTTTTGTGTGTACCAAGCAAATATATTTTGGATTTCATGCAACTCTTTGAACCATTTGTTATATTCAGGGATAAATGTGTCTGAAATATAAAATAGATTTCCACACTATATATGTGCATATCAGAAGGAACAGAATGTCATCATTATATGAAGTGTAGAAAGAATATGGAAGAAAGCATCACAGAAAGACTGAAAGTCTCTTGGAAAGATAAATTCTCCACACAAAAGAGAGTAAGAAATAGTAATGAGAGTAGTTAGAGAAATATTTTAAAAGAGTAGCATTAGATAATACATGGAAAAAGTATATTAATGTGCATTTTAATAATAATGCTGAGTAGATTTAGTGAAGTGGTGGAGTGTTTAGTGGAATTATTGTAGTTGGTTTTTCAAAGAGAGGAAGAAGTCATAGAAAATGTGGAAATATCTTGGTCATAGGAAATGAATGAGAGGAGAAAGTCTCCTTAGTTGCTTGAACCTGGTTTCTGTATGAAGGAAAACAGATGCTTGAATGCATTGAAATGCCTCTGAAATTACTCAGCAGCCAAGATAAATTTCAAATCACAAGAGGAACAAAATTCCCCAAGAATCTAGAGAACACAAAGGACTCGAGAGTTAGAGCAAAATAATGGATTGGCCATAGATTGGAAGTATGAAGGAGAGAGTCAACTTTTAAAAAGCTAGATGTAGTTAATAGTAGAGACATTTTTAGGGAAAGACGGGTACCTGGCTTAGAAACTTGTGTGATAGTTAAAGCTGATACTAAGATCTTATAAGATATTAATTTGAAAAGCTACAAACAATTTTTTTTAAAAAAAATGCTTAGCAGAACTGTTACAGCTTACACTGGAATCTCTTAGCACTACAAATGGCAGCAAGTCCTTAGTGAATGCACCAAGGTGACTACCAATATCTGAGACCTGTGATAGTCGTACATCAGTCTGTGTTCTGTTCTTTCAAACATGCAACACTGACCTGAATAAGGCTATAATCTAAAAGTGACATTATTAATCAACCCCAAATAACAAAAAATACTATTGTCTAGCAACTTTTTTCTCTAACAACAATAAAGAAGATAACATGTGCAAACTTTAGTAGTAAAGAAACTAAACATATGTATATCAGTTTGAGATGTTGCCTTAATTCAAAATCAAAATCTACAGACTATGAAGGAGAGAATTATACTTTTTTCTGAATAAAGACTCTAAGGACAAAATGTCTATTCTATTTTACAATGAATTAAATGCAAACAGTTTGTGAATGAACTCTTGACATCCTCTAATTATTTAAGAAAATTCTATTTGTAGCACATCATTTTTGTTAAAAGGAAAAAAAAAAAGAGTTCCCTAAGGATTATATTAGGTAACATTATAATTTTCTCCATAAGACCATTGGACATGCCACTGTTTTTATTAAGAAGAGAAATATAAATTAAATCATAATTGTAACAGAAAGGCAAAGGTTTTGTGATACCCTATTAAGGACTTCATGTTGTACTGTATGGGATTTGCATTTCAAAAAAGGCATCATGGGGTTACTGTGATACCCTGAGTCTCACTTAAAATGTTTTATTTTGAAGTGGCATTAAGTACACACAAAAAACAAAAATGGTATAATCTAAGGAGATTGACTGGATTAAAATTCTAGTTTTCTAGTCATGTTTTTGATCAGCTCAACAGGAGGTTATTAGAAAAATAGAAATGTGTATGTTAATTAACAACGGATGTCTGAATTTTAACTGAGCCCTTGCAGGTTTGTAGAATTCTGGTCAAGTGCATCATCATAGCAAATAAGCATCTAGAGTCTCATCTTAATTTGGATTGAGAGAAGCTTTAATATATGATAATATTTTATAATTTACATAAATAGTCTGCACATTTTTGAGCTCATGATTATTAAAAAGAATAGCTCTCCATCTTTCTTACCAAAAATGCCATGAAGAGTAGAATAAAATTTGAAAGCTCATGCTAGAACAAGCACTAAGGTCATGTATTTTGCATTTCAAAAACATAAATGCTGCTTTTAACTCCATAGTATTTGGGGTTTTAGTCATTTAAAGAAAACTAGTAAAACTGACTAATGGAGAAAATGTACCAAACCAATTCTACAGCATTCTTAACTTCCAGGCCCCATTACTAAGCTCTTGTTGGCTCATGGATCCATATTCGAGATGAGTAGAAGTGAGATTTGATGAAAAATATGTTTATTCTGGCATTCCATTTTCTGAAAGCCTTGAAATATATTTTATCTAATGCCTAAGTCACTTCCTGAGGGTAAATTAAATATGAAAAATATGAATTTTGTCATGACATAGGATACCTCTATACAGGATCAAATACTTCAACTAACAAGGTAATTTATTAGAATTTAATTATGTAGCAGCAAAGAAACCTAAGAAAAATTAGAAGTGTAAGTGAGAGGTGTTTGACATTTTTGTAAATCATTGAATTAAAGGCTCTTGACTTTTTTTTAGACTATAATATTAAACATTAGTAGAATACTTTTAAATTTGAAAAATACTTCAAATTCTCCAGTTTGTTCAGGATATGATCAATAAAAAGAAATAGCAGCTAGAAAGCTAGTAATTAAAATGGATTCATTCTCTTATAACCCTTACTGTTGAGTGGGTCCTATATAACCAGGGAATTTTGAGTAAAGATTAACAATGGTTACATTTAAAAAAGATGAACTTGGCAGTACTGTATATTATTTATTGGAGACTAATTAGGTGGTTTAACAAAAATCAGACAAGAACTATGAGAAGGCACTAGACTAGCTGCAGTGATAGAAGTTATTATGTGGAGTGGCATAGTTATCATTCCAAAGTCTTTGAACATATGTACAAATGAGTTGTGGCTGTCAGACCATACAAAATGTTTGTGGTACCTAAAATTATCAATTAAAAAACGTAAGTGTGAAAACTGGAGATGTAGCTCAGTAGTGGAGCATTTGCCTAGCATGTGGAAGCAGCTGAGTTCTACCCCCAGTACATGTACGCGCACACACACGTACATGTGAGAAGCTAACCAAAGGTAGAAACAGTCATAGTGGTGTTTAATATTTTATTGCCATCTATAATGCACTTCAGATTTTGAAGATAACTTGTATTTCTTCTGAAAGTGCCCTTTATCATTGGGGTTGGAGATATTTCTCATCATAAACACCCAATCTAATATTAAGAAAGTAGAAAATATTTTTCCTTGAGTGACCAAACATACAGAAGTAAATATTTTAGATATATTTAAAGAATATAAGTGCTGAGTGCATTTTCAAATGCCTTGCATCATGTGTGGCAGTATTTAATATCATTACTGTTGACCACATTCCAACTATTATAAAATAAAAAGTTTTTTGAGAAACTTTTGTAAGCAAGTCACAAAAAAATTTAAATTTAAATAGCATACTCAACAATGTTAAAATAAAAATTACATAATTTGTGATAACTTCAAGCTTCAGCACACAATTTCTTTGCTTTTATTAATTCTTATTAACTCAAAATAGTAAAAATTACAGCTTTTAATGTGGTAATTTACAACCAAAAAGTTGTTATCTGTCATAAAATGGTCTTCTTATAGCTGGAAAAATACACAAAAAATTGAAAATTATTTTCTAGACTGATAGAAACATAGATCATCTTCTCAACAATATGTCAAGATGGAGAGTTGAGGCACAACTTATGACCTACACATCATTTAGCATATGAACATGTGCATTTTAGTGTACCAGGTATTCTTGTTCATTTAAACTTAGGTAAGCAACCTGGAAGACAAGCCATTTAAAGAATACAGAAAATACTTTTGCAATAATGACTACAGTAGTTACATTCTTTCTTTCTCACATATCTTTATTGCTATCCCAGCTTCTAGTCTGAAAACACACTTAATAAACTCTTAATAAACACACCCAATAAACTTCACCTTTGTGTTGACTTTGTTATGAACGGATTGAGATATTCTGTCTGAAAATGTTCTGGATTTTGCTTATTTAGAACAAGCCTCTATGTAAAGGAAGTAGAAAGAATAAAGTTATCTAATTGTTCAATCCTCTGGCTCTTGCACATGCTGTATATCCTACATGGTACCTTAATTTTCATTTTCTCATTTTACGGAACAAATAAAAACACATTACCTCTGTCACAGATCTCTTCATCACTGCCATCCACACAGTCATGAGTTCCATCACACAGCCATCTAATTGGAATACAGTGGGCTTTATTTTTGCATCGAAACTGATCTTCCTTACATTCAGTCACACAATCCATCTGTTCAAATACAAATGGGCACTGCAGTTTTCATTAATGATAATGATACAATCATAGGCACAATAAGCAAGCCACTTATAATACTGGAGATTTATCACAGAGTGGGATTTATTTTATTTAAGCTTAATAAACATACCTCTACAAATGACAATGGGCTTCAGTATATATACAGTCTAAAGATTTGAGGATATGCTGAAATGATTGCATTCAGTGTATCTGTCTAATATTTTCAGACAATGCTAAGAATCAGGTTTGTCTCTACTTTCATTCCATTTGTTTTCCCATTATTACTGCAGGTAATTGAAAGATATTAATCAAGCAACAATAGATTTTTTACCTCATCTGAACCATCAGTGCAATCATAGTCTCCATTACACTTCAAAGATGCTGAAATACATCCTCCACTGGCACATATATATTCACTTGATGAGCACGTAGGAGAAGCTGAATACAATTATAAAGTTGAGATTTAGATATAGTTAAAGTAATGAATGGTTTGGGAGGAAGTAGGCATATGAAAATATGAATACATGGATGATAATAAGAACAGTGGACATTATTTAAACTATATTCAATAACTGGTATTAAAGATTCATTATAATATGCTTTATAAAATTATTTCATAATATTAAAATTCAATGATATAATAACTTATGTAGTAAGGATTTCACTCATTAGACTAAAAAAAGTGGAAAAAAAACTTTATCTCTTCAATCCCTTTGATTTTGAAGAGTTAAATTAGTTTTGCACAATTTTAATTTATTTGAAAAGGGAAGTCTCAAATGATTTTTAAAACTACAAAAATATTAAATAGCTGTTAGGAAAGTTCATTCAGATATAAATTGTGTAATGCAAAATGTGAAAATCTTGGCATGGTCTCATAGGTACAGAGATATTATTTGACTTCATATGACATAAATATAATATTTAAAAAGTTTTAAGAAGTTTGTTGTTTTTGAGAATTTAAACATAAATACACATATAGTTAAGAGAGCCTCTAGAATTTGCAGAATTCTTTTATGAGACACAGATTTAAAAAAAACAAAGAGATAAATAAGTTACTACTACTAGCTCATCTAGTTAATGATTATAATAATTATGACAACTGCCTTTGTCTGTCAATTTGGGTTTTATAGTCTTGCATTCACGCCTCGAGGGTTCTGACCTTATGTTAGATCACTAATGGCCAAATGTACTTGCATAATAATTTTGTGGTCTGAATTGCTTTATTCAAGAATGCTAAAAAGCTTTTCCCTTGAGTTTTTAGTTTTTTTAATTGGCAGCATTTGCCTAGGGAATCTGTATTAATAAAAAATCTAAGAACATGTCTAGATTTGATGAGAAAGAAAGATGTGATCAATTAGCACTATGGACTCTAGGTAAATATTGCGGAATGAAAATCTGTGTGTTTTGTTTATCTGCTTCTTTGGCCTAGTCTCTCAAGGTAATGTTTTCATGGTTATGCACACACTGTAGTATGATGTTCCCCAGTATAATAATACATTTTTAAAAATAATTACATTATTTTTAAAGATAATGTAATTAAAATAACCAAGTAAAAAATTAAATGTTTTCATGAGCATATGTATAGAGTCAAATTTAAGAATAGAAATGCATAAAATAGATGGTTTCTCTGTATACTTGCTTTTGCTTCCTGATTATATTTTGATTTTTTAAAAATATTTATTTTTTTATGTGTAGATGGACACAACACAATGTCTTTATTTTTATGTGGTGCTGAGGATTGAACCCAGGTCCCACCTGTGCGGCGTCGAGCACTCTACCGCTGAGCCACAATCCCATCCCTATATTTTGATTTTGGCCCAAGATGTAAATACAAACAATACACTATGCTGCTTCTTACCTGGCACATTAAAAAACTGCATTCTGTCTTATAACTTCAATTTTCATAACTGAAAACTCGACTTTTATCATACTTACAGTTTCAACATATTTCATTTTGCTATTTGGGAAAACAATTCCAAATGGTGTGATAAGATATAGAAACCAGAAAATCAAATTTGGCTGCATAATTCTTGGATCCCATGCATAATTATCATCTGCCAAAAAAACTTTTGTAACATATGAAGGGCACACCAATTAATTTATCCACAGATATTTCAGATTATTTCCTAAAATCAGTAAATAAGTGCCTGTGTCTCTGTTTTCTGTGTATCATTTCTTGAATTTAAATCATATCAAGTTAAAATGTCTGCTAAACTAAAAACCACTTCAATCATTTTACCTGGCTCACAGTGTTTCTCATCTTCCCCGTATTTACAGTCTTCATGGCCATCACATTTCCACTTTGCTGATATACATTGGCCATTGGAACACTGGAACTGATCTTTGGAACAACTTGTTTCACAATTTCTCTGTCAAATCCAACACAGATATAATTAAAATTAAAAACATTTAGAAATATCTACAAACTCAAAAGACAGCTAGAGAACATCTGTGTAGAAAGTAAGGCATGTAGAAACCACATTTAACACATACACATGGTTCAGATGGTCATATTTCTAGCCTGTAACTATACAACAGAATTATAATAATTTTCTACTTTCATCTGTCTTTTGAGCCCTAGTGAAACACAAATAGAAAAAGAACATATATTCTAAGACTTCATCATATTAAGTAAATTGCTATCAGTGTATCATTCTTTAATTGATAGATATGAGGTAATGGAATTCTAGCAGTTTCAGGCAATGCTGAAGATTTTGGGGGAAATAGTAGGGTAAACATTATTTCTAAGCAACTATATCCAGTTTGCTGGGGCTATGGGTGATGTTGTGGATAGAATGTGAAACAAATCATAATCCTAATGCAAATCTGATCTGTTTTTCATTGGCAAGATTCGAGCATTCTTTTCCCCTTCTCATTATTTAATTTCTTCTAGACCAGTCCTTTTACAACTTAGCTAGTGTTCATAAATCTCCTCTTCACTTCCGACACTTGTTGTTAAAGAACTGTGAAATGAGCTGTCACAATTGTCATTTCTGCTGGCCTGCGCCCAGGCTTTATTTGGAAGTCAAACAAGACAGCAGAATTACCTTTGGGATCCTTTGATGCTTTATATGAGATAAATGAAAGATCCACCAGAAATTCACCATCTCGAAGTCTAAAACATTGGTCAAAATGGGTGCTCCAATGAAGTATCTTCCTTGATGGTATTTTTCTCTTGTACAGCAATATCTATTTTTGTCAAACTATATTTGCCTGACCCTTCTACAAATGGTGCAATATGCTCACAGCTTGTGGAAATCCACAGTGTGAACAGTGTTAAATTATGACTATTTCTATTCAATTTCACCCCCATATAAGGAAGAAGAGTTGACTTCCTAGATTTCATTTATTTACTTTTTACTGATGGCAGTTTCATTAGACCACCTGGTATATAATCAATTTTATTCTTCCTTTTTTCCCCATATAATGAAGGTTTACCATTTGCAAGAGACTTTCTTAGATAACAATAAAAAAAAAATCAAGATTTACTCCTTGCAGTTGATAAACACATAGTATGGTATGAAAGACCAACAGCTAATTCACAATTGTAGCAAAAGTGTATTAATTGCCAAGATAAATGAATATGGAGCATTTAGAAAGGGCTTCACGGAGGAAGCTTCCAGAGATGGAACTATCTAAGTAGTTTTTAATGGGTAAAGGTAGTTTGAAATGTGGAATGTCTGAAGGCTAAGCCAGCTTATGTGACTGATATGAAAGTCACTAGAGAAATAACCCTTGAACTTCCCATGAGAAAAGACTTCATACACTTTTTTCACCACTCAGTTTATGTCTAGGACATATAAGCACACAATAAAAACTACTGAATGAATATACGGAGTAGCATATCTAGAAAACATATATAAATGAATATTAAGTAAAATATTTCTTACTTCTTTTTAATTTAAATTTATTTTATTTTTAAGTGATGCACAGAAACACAAAAATTGTATATATACATGGAGTACCATGTGATGTTTCAATATGCATGCATGTAATATAATGTTCAAAATAGAGTAATATCTGTCTCAAGTATTAATTATTTCTTCATAGTGAAAACTTTCAAAATACTTTCTTTTAGTTTTTTGAATTGTATAGTTCATTCTTATTATCTTTAGTCATCCTACTATGCAATAGCACATCCAAACTTACTCTATCATGTAATGGCAACTTTTAACAATCTTTCCTGTCCCCCTTCATCTTTATTTTCTCCAGCTTCTGGTAACCACCATTCTCTCCTCAACTTCTGTGAGATTAACTCTTTTAGATACCATATATCAGTGAGATCATGCAGCACTTGTTTTTCCTATGACTGATGTATTTCACTTGACCTAATGATTCTCAGATCTATTCATGCTTAAATGTCACAAATGCAAGATTTCATTATATTTTATGGCTGAATAGTATTCCATTGTGTTTATGTACCATATTTTCTCTATGTATCCATTGAAGTTGTTGGATACTTCAATTATTTTACTTTCTTGGCTTTTGTGAATAATGTTGTAATGAACATAGGGGTGCAGATGTCTCTTAACATACAGATTTTATTTCCTATGGATATATACCCAGTAGTGGGATTACTGGGTCATAGAGTAGATATATTCTTAACTTTTTGAGGACATTTTATACTGTTTTTCAATACAACTGTACTACTTTACATTCCCACCAAATGTGTGCAAGGAATCCCTTTTCTCCACATCTTTGTTAGCACCTTTGTCTTTGAATATTTTAATAATAGTTATTTTACTAGGTCAGGTGATAGTTCATTATGGTTTCAATTTGCATTTCCCTGATGATTAATGATGCTAAGCATTTTTTTAAACACTGGTTGCCTATTTATAGGACTTCTTTTGAGAAATGTCTACTGAGGGCTATTGTAGATTTTTAAATTAGGTTTCTTAGGTTTTTTGCTTCTGCTTTTGCTTTTCAGATGTATAATTTGCAACTGTTTGCTTCATTTTCTAAGTTGTACCTTCACTCTGTTAATTATTTCTGTTTGCTTTGCAGAAATATTTTAATTTGAAATAATCTCATTTGTCTAATTTTGCTCATTTTCTGTGATATTGGGGTCTTGTTCCAAAACATATTTGCTCCTTCCAGTGTCTTGATGCCTTTTCACTATGTTTTTTATACTTTCATTATTTTGAGTTTTATATTTAAATCTTTTATCCTTTTGGTGAGAGACTGGGGTTTAGTTCCATTCTTCTTCACATGGATATCAAATTTGCTTCAGACCACTTGTAGAAAAACCTGTCTTTTCTGCAATGTGGGTTGTGAGCACCTTTGTCAAAATCAGTTGGTTGAAGATATGTGGGTTTGCTTCCAGTTTTTCTGTCCTGTTCCATTGTTCTATGTTGTTTGTTTTATACCACCCATATCATGCTGTTTTGATTATCATACCTTTGAAGTATATTTTGAAGTCAGATAGAGTAATGCCCCCAAACATTTTTATTGCTCAAGATAGCTTTGGCTATTCAGGGACTTTATGTTTCCATATACATTTTAGGATTGTGTTTATATTTATGTGAATAATGTCAGTGGTATTTTTGTAAAGATTGCATTGAAACTGTAGATTCAATTGTGCTTCAATCTGTCACAGTCATTTGCCATTCTGATACTAAAATTATCCCTTTTGTCAGTGGTTGTCACTTTAAGTTTATCCCTGCATATATTAAACATCACAAGTCTTGCATCCTAAGACCCTAAGATGAGCTGCTCAGTTTCCTTTCTCAGACCTAGAATTAGACATTTCTCATAGGATCCTTATTTCCTTTAGTTGGAAAATGGTTTTTATAAGTCACTCTGTAAGTACTAGGAATAATCTTTTCTGCTTCATTGTCAAATGTTCAGTACCAGAAGCAGGAATTATATATTTCAAGAAAGAGAAAGATAATCAAAATCACATTCTGATAGTTATAAATTAAATATTACAGGATTTTTATTTAATATTTATTTCTACATTTGTATTCCATTTTACTCTAAAATTCTGAGTGCTAGTGACGTTAATATAATTAAACATTTGAATGACCCTATATAACTTGCAAATTAGCAAAATATTATTACTAGCAAGTGTATAGATGCAGTTTAAGATGCTTTGACATTTCTTTTTGTACTTGCAGTATATTATGTTAGTGCAGAGACCAACTATTATAACTTTAAGTCACTTATAAAAAAGCTTCTCAGCATATGCCAGAGAGATATAAACTTGATGTGAAATTAGGCTGATCCAACTTTCATTTTTTTATTGTTGTGACTGTATAATAACAAGGTAATTATACTATGAGTTCACATTTATACAAAAAATTATCTTCAAAAATCTCTCAACTTTTGTTCTCAATATAAGCTTCTCTTGCATTCAATCATGCTTTCTCTCCATTTTCTCAATCCTCCTTTTTGTTTGTTTGCTTTATTGTCTGATTTTTGTCAAAGCAACCTGTACTCCAGACTTGAGAAATTTCTTCCTATACTGTTAGCCACTTCATTTCACATGAACTATAATAAATGATTGTAAATACAGTCAAAACTCAATTTTAAAGAGTTAATTTGATTCCCTTGCAGCATTATCATAAAAATGCCTGAGAATATGGATACATATTTTGCTATAAAAAAGAAAAACTACATCCACCAACTAACTTATGCTTTGAGAGAAATGCCATTAGTAAAGATGATTACTTTGACTTGAATAAAATTTTAAGAAAGGTTCAAATTAAAATAAGATTTTCATTTTGTTAGTGTGCCTTGTATCACTACTAACATACAGGATGAAATCATAAGCCTTAAGCAATAAATCTTCATCACTTGATGTTTCACAGATTACACAAGCTGGTGAAACATATTTAAAACAAAACAAATGTCCATGACATGAATTAGTTTACATTAAATATGGTTTACTGACTTGGGAATGTTGATATCATTTTTGAACGAGTAATTGCTAAGCAAGTATGTGGGGAGTCAGGTAGTCAGTATAAAAATGTCTTGCTCCACTGTGGATTTTTTTAAAAAAATTATTTTGATTTCTGTGCTGTGGATAGTCTACAAATAGAAGCGGTATTTTTCACCTTCTCAAGCCCTTTGCAACATTGAGGATTAGGTTTTTTGGCCTTCGTGTAAGAATGTAATTATATTGTTTCCAAAATCTACAATTCTAATGTGATTAGGGCAATTTTCCCATAATCGTGAGAGAAAGATTTGCCCCAATCCTATTAAGAATGGCTAAGGACTGAGAAAGAAAGTGTTTACATGGGTCTTATAAACTTTAGGGATGCAATATTCCCCAAAGAGAAAGAAAATCAGTGGACGTTTGGGGGAGTTGGACCTGAAATGCAGAAGCCTCTGGAGTTGCATGGGGGATCCTCCCCAGTCTCCATTCAATGAGGCAACCTTTATGAGGGGCTTGTATGTATGTTTGCCAACCAGAGTGGCAGAGCTCTAGGGACTCATTGTACTGTAGGAGATACAGGGTCCACTGAGGATTTAAAACCTCATTTTGTCCTTGGACTTGACTGTGCAAGCCCTGTGTTGCTGATAACCAAGTAAACAGAGAAAATCCATAAAATTCACTTTTACTGTATTTCTCCTTGAAAATGGAAAAAGAAGACTTGGAGATTTGGGGATTTGATTGAGAAAAAAATGTAACCATATATTGTTTATTACTTTTTAAAATATTATGGAATAATTATCTGAAATATAAGCATAAAAATGTTAACACAATAAAGTTTGTGGAATTATACAGGGAAATTCTAAACTTTTACCTAAAGCTATATATACACATAGGCTTTATTATAAATGGATTGTGATTCACTACCTCAGCAAAGCTCAACTTGTAGTTTCATAAAATTGATGATCTACACCAAAGCCTGTAAGACTGTATCTACTGAAAAAAGGGACCTGGGAGAAGAAAGTGTTTAAAATGCATAAAATATTAGTCTTGACTATAAATACTTCAGGAAGTGTATGAACAACTTCACAGATGGCAAGGGCATCAGCTACAGGGAATAGGGTTTCCAAACATCCTATTCCCAATGCAGCCATTCACCAGTTGAGGTAAAACAGACTATAAAATTAACTGTCAATAGCAACACAAGAATTATTCCTGTGCAGGTGTGTGCAGCACAGCACATGGATTAATACTTATCTCAGTGTGTCAGAAGCAAAGCACATTTCAGAGTGGTCCTAGGTCCCACTTATCAGACTGAATAATTGTAATTCTAAAGGTGGTTTTAAACTACTGCTTTCTTTTCTGTTTGAGTTTGTAGGGATGCTTACCTCATCAGAGCCATCTGCACAGTCAAAATCTCCATCACACCAGAATCTTGAAGAAACACAGTCCCCATTGGTACAGAGAAAATCTTTCAATGTACAGGTCTGTGGCTCTGGGGACAGAAAAATAGCACAGGGTTTTTCTATTACATGCAACTGCATTCTAAAATTTATATGACATTCAACATGAGGAAGCATTAAAGAATGAAAAGGAGGTTAGCCAAGCAGAACAAATAAATTGTTTAGGAAAAATTCTCACGAAGCATCTATAATGCATAATATAATTATTTTTCAAATTTATTTGTAAAGTCATAAATAGAAAGTGGCTTTACAGAAATAAATTGACAACAACAACAACAAATAGAAGACAAATAACCCGCTGCTTAAAAGACAAAAGTCTGCATGTTGTCCTACTGTAGCAATGATATTTTTCCAGTTAACATTGAAAGTCATTTAATGTATGCAAGAGTCTATTTTTTGACTTGTTGCACCTATCAATCTATTTGTTAAATGGGAAGAAAATCTAGTTTTTGTTTCTTCACTATTTATTTTGTATCCTGGTGATTTTTAATCATTCAAAATTGTCACCAGAAAATCCAGAGGTCATGAGACGAGAAAGGTACATGAGAATATTATTGGACATGGTAAGGGTAAAGAGGTCCAAAGGAAACTGTTTTCTTTGAAAAATGCCTAAATGTTTATGCATTTGTTTACTTTTGCCCTGTATCATTTACCTGTCAATATAAATGATTTGCTAGTCATTCATTCACTTAAACTTTACCATATTCCATACAGAACATAAGCTAAATACTATGAAGTACTGCTTGGCTTAATTCCTATGTGGAATATTCTTCCTCTGGAACTGAGATAAGATTTCAGAAATTGTTTCTACATGATTGACATGACCATTGGACATAATCTCTTGTTAGACTGATATACAGCATGATGAAAGACGACCCCTTCTAGTTTTCTCTATTAATTGTATTTACAGTTATGTCACACACAATAATATCCAGGTGAGGGAGGAATAAGAAGCAGTTATTAGATTTAAGAAACACTCAAATGAAGACTAATCTTCTGAATAAATACTGTGAACAATTCAGTCTGCATTCGACTATTGCTGTATATAATTTACTTAGTTTCTAACTAAAAGGTAGCATCATCATTGTTTGGTACCATTGAAGGCTCCTACATTTTTATGTTGAAAAAGCCCTTTGAGAACATTTGAAGAACTGTGGGCAATGTAATATGTTTCAGAGAGCAATTTGTTCTGCTCTGGGACTTTGTTTTAAAATGTGATCTTCAGGCTAGGAATAAAATGAGATGTCATTCAGTATAAAGGAGAAAAGCTACTAAATAGGTGAATCTCAAATGTCTCTACACTCCTTTGTTTAGTGAACATGACAACACACATTTCCCTTTTTAGTTTTTGTATTGTACTCATGTATATCCCATTTTAACCTTAAAAATAACTTTATTCATACTAATACCACTAATTAGCACAATACTAATAATTATACAATTAGTATAGTACTACAGGCTAATAATAATTCTATTACACTAAAATAACTAATACTATTGTATTAGTACAATAACTACTAATTACTTATTTCTTGTTGGGCCCCAGGCGAGGTTATTGCCAAGTACTTAAATTAATACACCAATGACTCATGCTAACAACTCTGTAGGCATGTGCTATTGCTGTGCCCTTCTTAGATGAGTAAATTGAGGCACAGAGAAGACAAGAAATGTTCTGAAATAAACCAGCATGAGGAAGAGCTAGTATTGATCTTGAATCAAAACACCCGGACACCACAGCCTGTGCTTTTTACTACTAGATTATACTGTTGTCTCTCATAAAACTGAGGAAGTAATATGTGCTCATGTGTAACAGAGAAAGCCATGACAATCTGAGTTACTTATGTAAGATGTGTACTAGCAATGCCTATTTTACTTAATAATAATGAGAAAGCTCTTGTGCTCTTATCATCATTCTACACTGAAGTCATTTCCCCTTCAGATAAGTGCAATTTAATTTTTAGGAAAAAGAAATGAGAGTGAAACATGAAGTTTATTTAACAATGAAAAATAATAACCCAAAACATTTTCATTAAAGGAACAAAGAGTGAGTACATTTAAAACATATCGTACTGAAATGCTTAAAAAGATCTAAAGAAACATTTGGTTTCCTTGGTTTGAGGGTTATCTCAATGGGATTCTTTCTCCAATGTTCTAATTTTGAATAGTGAAAGATAACTCTGTTCATCATGTGTTCAATGGCAATGATTTCACAAGCTCTGACATATGTTACTATATGGAGGGTTGCAAGTTGTTGATGTGAGATTACAAAAAGTTAGGTAGCCAGTTTTTAGTGGCATTTGCCAAATACTTCCACAGAGAATTTGTTCTATAGAGACTTTTTCCAAACATTATCAATTATTCTATTATATGACAGATATGAACAGGGCGTGTAATTTGCTGGGAAAAGATATTTCAGTGCAAATGGAACGTCTGCATACTTCTATCATGCTTTACAAATGATCAACAAACCTACATATGAATAATAATCATGAATTACTATACTTTTACATGCACAAATGCCATCAAAGAATAAGGTAGCTAATCAATTTCCAACTCTCATCTACATACTTACATTTTTTTAACACTAAATAGCTAAATATGTAACTCTTTCATGACGAAATGTAACTTAGAAGGTCCTGGATAATTCTTTCCTCTTATTCCTTATATTACCTTTGATCTTTTCCAGATTTAAAAAGAAAATATTTTCCAGTTTTGGCATAATAGTGAACACTTTTCTTGCACCACTACCAACAACAACAACAAAAAGATAACTACCTGAAAACTAACCCAACTGGAAAAACAAAAACAAACAACAACAACAAAAAAAAACAATAACAAAACAAAAAAAAACTACAATGTGACTTTTTGCTTGGTATTTCTCAAATGGTGTTCCCATACTAATTTTTTCTGCTATCACCTGGAAACCTAGACTAAGAGTGGATGGAGAAACCCACAGTGAACAATTAACACAATTAACCAAAGTCTCCATAAACCTCATCTAGACAGCAGATTAACATCTAAGAAGCTTCTGCAGGGCCTACTCTTATGATTTGGAAGATCAATCTCATTTCTATAATAAGACTGAAAAATAGGAACATCATATAGTCTGAGCACTTCCTTCAATATTGATGGCAGCAATGATATACAAACTCGGTACTGAAAAGATGTGGAAACCATCTTGCACAAAACTGAAAAAAAAAAAAACTGAAGTTGCGGTACTAAAGTGACTTTTAAAGCCATAGAGTTAGCCACAGACCAGTGAGATATTTGGAGTCAGATTTTCCACTGCCTAGATTATCATAAACCATTAATGATAAATTCAAAAATAATATGAATAGGGTATAAACAACTAAGAACAATTTTTAGAATATATTTAGTATAACTGACATCCTATACAAATAATACTTTGATATAAATTCAGTGTGAAAGTACTAGAATTTCAAATAAGGCAGAAGCAGCTTGTCACCATATAAACCTTAATCTAGTCGATCAAATTACTTGATATTTTAAAATCCATAAGACTTCTTAGTGTGGATATAAACCAATTTATTTTGCACATCAATTACTTAGAAAGCACACCTGCCATATATTATATTTTTGTTGATAAAAATCAAATAGATGGTGAAATTTCTCAGGCATTTCTAAATATTTGAAACAGATTACAAAATAACCCCACTGAAAATGAAATTTTCTTGTTTCTAAGAGCAGAAATCATTGTAGAAGCAAAGTGTCCCTGCTGAACACTTAACCAAGGAAATGATCAGCAGATGATGATGAAATGACAATGGACTAATTATCCCATGTAAATATAAAAACGTAGAAAGCATATTACATTTAAAATATATCTGGTAATTAATTGCTCCACTACCATTTGAATTCTTGCCATGACTATGACAGGAATGTTTCTAACACAATTTGGAAAGAAAATCCATTAAATCAGATTCATAAACAAAGAAGTAGAAAAGTGACTTTAAAAATGTCGCTGTTGCTTTTTAAATATAAGGTTGAATTATTATCTCTGCTTCTTAGCAATAGCTAACAATTACTGACAAATGTAGCCCAACATGCATTAAACTAGCCAATAATATTTAGAAAATATGATAAAAAGCAAGGTTCATATATACATGAAATTTTGCATTATAAAATATATATCAATATATATCTATATTTATATATCTATATTTAGACAGTGTGGAGTGTGTGTATACATTAATAGTTGCTTTAATAGATAAGAAATAATTTGGGAATATGTTGACTATCTACACACACACACACACACACACACACACACAGAGATGATTGAATCCACAGTTGCCTTACCACTGAGTTACATCCCAAGTCTTCTTTATTATTTTTTTAAATTTTGATACAGTGTCTCACTAAGTTGCCAAGACTGACATAGAGCTTGCCATCCTTCTGTCAGGCTCCTGAAGACCTGAGACCAGCTGTTTATGGCATTTTAATATAACAACAGTATTTATTCTAAGCCTGACCTCTATACTACTCTTTTCTTGGTGATTATCCATTCTTCATACAGCTTTTGCCTGTGTAGAATTGCTGACATTTTCAATGTTTACATCTTCCTTCTAATTTGTTGTAGTCAACTCAGGAAAACATCTTCAAACATAAAAACTTCAAAAGCATCTCAATTATCTATATCTAAAGAGTCTTTCTCATATCATGTTAACATGATAATATGCTCTGATACTTGTCTTAATATGCTCTGTCATCCACTCTTCTAGGTCACTCTATAACATAATTCATATCTGTTCACTATCTTCTTTCCACTTCAACTTCATCAATATTATTTGACTTAGGCAAAAGGTTCAGAATACTTAGATACTAAGACCCACATAATTGGGTATTTCATATTGCAGTACTTGATACTACAGCCACTTCCCTTGCTTATTTTAAGGGCTGTGTGGTTTCAATGATTTATCCCTGTTGCCACGGTAATAAGAGAGAGTCAATGTTCTTTCTCTTTGCTTTCCTGTGCAAAAACTCACTTTTAGATATTAATACAATGACACTCAGCCACTTAAGAAACCCCAGCCACTCAAAGGCAGACTATCCCAACTTCTTTTTTCTTTATTTGGTATAGCAGCATCTTTCATGCAATTTCAACTATTTCCTTGAATAAAGTTCTACAGGCATAAGCTTTCAATGATTCACTCCTTCCCACCCTCTGTTGTTCTCAATATCTTTCAAAGGGCTTTTGTTTTCAAGTATCTATAGATAATAAACACTAAACATAGTAGATCTAAGCTAAATAGCTATATATATATATATATATATATATATATATATATATTTTTTTTTTTTTTT
>NW_026000037.1:29901479-29910749 GCF_001458135.2 Marmota marmota marmota
TATATATATATATATATATGCCCTATATACATTTTATCCTTCTATCACTATCACCCTCACCCAACTGAATTTTCATCCAAATCACTGGGCAGATCTGAAAACATGTATATAATTTTTTTTTCTTTTAATTGGTGACCAAAGGAATCTGAAGCATCCTAATGACTCGCTGCAATATTGTCTGCCTCTCTAAAGACTATGGTTGGGAGGTATCTGTGTGAAGAGGGAATGATAAAAATTCCCATATTTAGAGTAGTCTGTTATTGAAATGATGTAGATATTCCACACTTGATGTACTTGATTCTCAAACACAGGTCAGATTAAACTTTGAAAGCTATTTAAGACACTATTTTATAGTTTGCAAGCTATATATTCAAGTGGTTTATTAAGACTTTCACTTTCCTAATTACATGCCTTAATATATAATGTTTTCCTATGTAGATTTACTCCTCTGCCTCCTGGGAAATGAGTGGCCTTAGTCCAATGAGATATCTGGAAGAACAGACGTTGCTAGTATTAATATACATCATATCTTTTTTGGTAGTATCAAAATATAAATATTCAATACATGGAATTTAATTATTATCTTATTTTAAATGCGGCTGCAGTGCTTTTTTTAAACAGCAGAATATAAAAGTGCTGATAAGAAATATACTCAGAAACATATTAACATATTAATGCTAGAATACAGAGACATTGTTACAATTTTATATAGTACTATGTTTTTTTTCAGGAAAATGTTGAATAATTATTGTTTTTAAATTTATTACATAAAAATGCAGGAGGAAGATGATAATAGTGTTATTCCATTTTCAGAGATAAGCATCCTAAATAAATATGATGTTCACCACTCCAGAGAGAATAAATGATAATTCACTGAAAGATGCTCTTGGGTGAATCTGTACTATAAAAGGATTTGAGACTGAAATGAAATGAGTACCATCCGTTAAAGAATGAGATGTTTTGTACCGTCTCCCCATCATTCAGCTCATTGTATGAACTTGCACCAGGGGCTTCCTTCATTGCATACTAATGGGTTGCATTAAACCTCATGATACTTTCATACCAATTCTGAGGATTGGAAGAAAATAACTCCCAGGATGAGCATTTCAATAATTCTACCCTTTGAGATTCAGGTCAATTTAGTCTGAATATTTTTGTCCAAATGTGAATATATGTATAAAAATGTGAGCTGCAGGACAGCTAGGTTCAAATTTTACCTTATCTGAAATAAAAACTGCCATCTTGCTTATTGAATGAGCTGTCAAACTTGCAATGTTATTAGGCAGAAGTTACTTACTGCAGTTTTCTTCGTCAGAATTATCACTGCAGTCATTCTGGCTATCACACCGCCAGTGATCTGGAATACAGTTGTTGTTTTTACACTGGAATTCATGAGGTCCACAAGTCTTTTTATCTGTAATGGAAAGAACCAAAGTTTGCATCACTGATTTCCATAAAGACATCCCTCAAAATATCCTGACTGCCATGCCGAATCCATGGCATATAACATTTCCTAAGACTTTAGTTCCATTCTACAATGAGAAACATTGCTGGGGAAAGTGAAAGCAAGAACTGAGAAAAATTCATCTTTTTGCCTTTTGTCTGTTTTTATGTTGTTATTGGTCAAGTTTTCATCACAGGCTGATTATACAACAATGGATTAGAACTGCCAAGCAAAGTCAAGACAAATCAGGCAAAAAAATAAAGGTCAAAATTATCCCAAATTATCCTTTTAGGATACTCCATTTCTGCTATGAATTAACAAAACATATATTATTAATCAAACTCTGAGAATGCCATCTTATCTTTCTTCCCAAAGAGCTCTTGCTCATGTTTTACTTATGGATAGTTATTTCTATTAAATCCTGACCACTATCCACTCAGAAACTCATATATTAATACAGATTGAACAATATTTAGGATGAGAAGTATTGAACATTTCAATTATTTTTTCAGATTTTATAGTATTTGCATACACATAATGAAATATCTTTGGAATATGACCCAAGTATAATTGCACAATTAATTTATGCTACATATGCACATTATACACGTAGCCCAAATCTAATTTTATACAATATTTCTAGTATGCTTATGTTTTCACTGAGACACATCACATGGGGCCAGGTGTGAAATTTTCCACTTATATCATCATTGGTATAAGGAATAAAGACATTATGAATTCAGTAGCATAAAAAATAATAAAATTATAAATTTCATTGCAAAATTCAGTACACATTTCACTTTATTTTACTTGGATCAACTTCTTCTCAGTCATATTAGAGGTGAACATTTAAAGTGCTCAGATTAGTAAAAAAAAATGAACAATAGGAGAAGGTAAGTTATTTGGTGGTAGTTATTATTCTCTGCTTCAAAATGCATCTTATAGAATTCAAAATCAAATAAAATAACAAAATAAAAGTTTTTTAGGCATGATTATGAAAATAAAATAGTGAGGATTTAGCTCAGGTCTTGGTTAAGTATTTTAAGAAACATAATCATATTCCTTTCCCATAATATCATTAAAAAGTTTTATTACATTTATTTAAACAAAGAGGCTAAATAAGTATTAGAAAGTTTAATTTATCCAATTTTACAAAAGTGTTAAATGTTAAAAAAATAAATTCATAAGCAGTTTCTGATGCAGTTAACATTTTACTAAAGAAATTCTGATGATAGACTTCAAATAAATTTTTCTACTATATAAAAACAAAACAAATAAACAAAGTGTTGCTTGTAATTTACCTTCTTTGCTTTTTTCCTGTCTGTTTGCTAATAATTCCTCCGAACTATGCTGCAGGGTATTCTGTGTTTTGATATATTATATGGTCTGTGTTTTATCTAACTTTACATTTAAACATTGGCACAAAATCTACCAAAATTCTGTACATCTTAGTAAAAAAAAAAAAAAAGAAAAAGAAAAAGAAAAAGAAAAAAGAAGTGTTTCAAAAACTGGGAAAATATAGAATTTGGTTTTGAATTTTGGCATTTGAAACTAGTAAAGCAAAAAAAAAATAAGAAGAAGAAGAAAGAAAAAGAAAAAAAGAACAGAAAATGTGTTTTTTTTAATATTTATTTTTTTAGAAGTAGTTGGACACAATACCTTTATTTATTTATTTACCTATCTATCTATTTATTTATTTATTTTTATGTGGTGCTGAGGATTGAACCAGAGCCTTGCACGTGCTAGACGAGTGCTCTACCGCTGAGCCACAATCCCAGCCCCCAGAAAATACGTTTAAGTATTATTTTTGTTTATTTCTTATCACATGTTACTTATGTTATTTTAGATAGTTTTCAGAATGTAAGAAAGATCCTAGTGAATAGACAATGTGATGTCATAATACAGCTGCAGTTCCAAGCAAAGAAATCCCCTGTGACTGCAAAAGATTACACATTGTTATTTAGTATGAACTTAATAGATGGTTTTCAGGATTTTTGAAATATTTCTTTTACTTTTTTATAGGGAAACATTAATATAATACGTTGTATTTGAAAGAGATACGCACATATTTCTTAAAAAGATTACAAGTTAGAGTTTGTAGATAAAATTTCCACTTGAGACATGGAGAAACAATGTTGAGGGAGATTAATTGCCTGATGTAAGTCTATGCAGATTTTGTTTCCAAGTTATCTAACTTTTCATTAATGACATTACATGTAAAACTTACAAACTATATAGCATTATTTTGCATTTCAAATATCCATTGAAAATGTACACACACACACACATATATATATGTATATATATACATATATATGTATATGTATATATATATATATAATATATATATATATACACACATAAATATACAACATATACAAATAAGGTTTAAATTAGATGATTTCAAAATGTTATACATTAAAATCACCTGTGAAACTTTGAAAAAATATTTTACCCAGGCCACATTCCAGATCAAGGAAATGACACTCTCTGGGTGGGAACCAGACATCAGTTTATATTAAATCTAGTCTAGTGATTCCAATGAGCAGTGAAGATTGAAAATCACTGGGCCAAAAAACTGATTGTGAAATAGAACATATATTTCTACACTATAGTACTCTAGAGTAATTGTTCTTAAATGCTCACAATATGTAGTTTTTTTTAATATTAATTCATGTTGTTGAATAGCATTAGAAAAATGTACTATTCTATTTCTTATCCTTATAAATAGGAAGAAAATAAATATTGTAAAACTTGCTGTCTTGAATGTTTTCACATGAATTGCCGCTACTGGTACAAATCTGATACCCCTAGATAGGTGGCGTGAAGGTCCTTCAATGTAGACAACTAGCTCTATGTAGTATTACATATATATTGTAGTATTACTGGTGTTTGAATAGGCATTGGGTATTTTTGAGAAGAGAAGAAAAAAAATCCAGTGATAATGATGTCTCTGAGAACAAGAACTGTAGAAGTGCTCTGGGAGACTGTGGAGGCGAGAAATTTAAGTTTTTCTCTCTATCCTAGTCATGGGGACCATCTCCCAGCAATATTCCTCATTCAGGGAGGCGGCTTCTCCAAAGAGTCTGCATCAGCAAACCCCACAGTTACAGACAGCCATGGGCCCTGCATCCTGTGCCCTGGTACCCAATAAAAACAGGAGTAGAAAGATGGTGGAGTGGAGGGAGAAAGCATTGCTGGGCAGCTCCTCAAAATCAGTCCTACAAAGGGAGAGGATCCCTTCTCTGAGAGGTGAGTAGTTAAGGGAATACACTGAAACTTAAACTCTTAAAAAAAAAAACTAATACACAAAGCTTTAGTTACCTAAGCATCTGAAATAAAAAGTAAGCAAAGTGCTGGCTTGAGTATGCCAATGTGGCCTTCCCTGGTGGTTGCAAGAGTAGCACAGACAAACAAGGCATGATAGTCAGAGAGGAGGAGGGGGAGGAGGAGGGAGATGAAGGAGTTGAGAGAGGAGGAAGAGGACTGACTTGGAGAAACCTGAGAGTTGTAGGGGTAAACTGACTTTAATGGACTCAGAGCCAGTGGGGAAGATGGATTGGTGCAAACAAATCCAGAATTGGCTTCCTTCCCACAGGAAAACACCCCCAGGCAATGGAACCTACTGCTGGACTCCTCAGGAAATTGGAAAAATAGCTACACTACACTATGCAGGAGAGAAAGCTGCCTCAGTGCTCCATATCCCCATTAGCCCCACCAGGCACCACCACCACATCTTCTCACAAGGAGAACTGCCGAAGCACTCTAGTGACTCCCCTGACCCCCAGTGACTACACCCCCACCTCAGAGGGAGGGGGACCATACCACCCTGGCCTCAGAGCTCCTCAAGAGTATAGGGATTGCTGCTCTGTCACAAACCATCCGTGGGCTGTGTGGACTATGCTGCGCATAGTGGCCTAATAAGGGAATAAGTCTGACATTGGGAACCTCCTGTGGCACCCCCCGCAGGTATTGATCACCTGATGCAGGTATACTTCCCCCTCAAGCTCTGCCAGAGATTCCACCCAGCACCTGGAACTGGTGTGACCTGCCAAGATGTCAATCAACCTGCTGACTGCAAGACAGCTGGAAGCAAGACTCTGCCCTTGAAACCTTATCTCTGCCTTTGATGTCCCCTGATATAAATAAAGCAAGCCTGGGCTCCATTTTGTCAGAGTATAGAAGCTCCATCCATCTGATCAGCTTGACCGTCCTGACCCTACTTTTGAAACTACTTTCTGTGTAAAAAATCATTTTATTTTTCTTCGCTTTTATTTTTCAGCCAGCCCATTCCACCAAGGGGAACCCCATTTCCATCACTTGTGTGAAACTCGGGGAGACTGCTCTTTACAGCCCACCTCAGCAGAGCTTCTCTGGGCAAAGGGAACCAACAGCCACCTTGGCCTCAGAGCTCCTCAGGGGAAAGGGGACTGGCTTGTCCATCAGCAGAGTGGCCTTAGAACACCTCAGAAAAGAGCAATCTGAACACTCTAAGCAGTCAATCAGGACACCTTTGCACTCCCTGAATGAAAAGAAGTTGCTGTACTTGCTTGAAGCAACAACCAGCAGAGATTAGACCATAGAATGAGATCCCCTGCAATCAGCTTAAAAATAAAAAAGCCCCAGAAAGCCCCTAAACCAAAGAAACTGAAATAGTCATAACAATTTTTAACATTGACCATTCAGTCTCAAGACCCCAAGGGAGAAATTCTACATTCCTGTAGTTGCTACATGGTCCACAGGAACATCTATTCTACAATGCAAATACCTGATACTTCATACTCATAAAGGTGAAGCCAAAACTGGTGGACAGTTTATCTCTATGTCCCACACCAGATTTTACCAGAGACCCTAGAGATCCAAATAGGGCAGAAACTGGCTTTCCCTTCTCGTATGAATTAGGAGGAGAGGATTAACTCTCAGACCCCCACCCACATGCCAGAGTATGCAAGAACTCTGGGATGACTTCAAGAGCTCAAATCTGAGTATCATTGGGATAGAAGAGAACATGGAGATACAAGCTAAAGATATTAAGAACATTTTCAATGAGATAGTCACAGAAAACATTCCCAATTTCAGAAAGAAGATACACTTACAAGAGACATACAGAAACCTATATAGACCTAACTAAAAGATAAGTTCTCTAAGATACAACATAATCAAAATGCCAAGCATAGAACACAAAGGAAAGAAAATTAAAAGTTGCAAAAAAGAAACATCAACTCACATTTAGAGGCAAACCAATTAGGATAATTTCAGACTTCTATCCTCAGAACACTAGAATCAAGGAGGGCATGGGACAAGATTTTTCAAGCTCTAATAGAAAACAATTGCCAACCAAGATTGTGGTACCCAGCAAAGCTCTCTTTCATATTTGATGGGGAATTAAAATCCTCCATGACAAGGGGAAAAAAATACATGACAACTCAGCCACCACTGCAAAGAATACTCAAAGATAAATTGTACACAGAGGATCCCAAAAGCAAAATTCAAAACTCTCAAATAACTGAAGATAAAACAAAAGTAAATCTAAATGAGAACCAAGGCAATATTAAATTTAAAAAAAAAAATCAAATGATACCAAACCATAAGCACATATGCATAAAAATACTGAATATAAATGGTTTCAACTCCCAAATTGATTAACTCCCACAGATTAACAGAATTGATCTAAAAAACAAGTTCCAATCATATGATATTTGCAAGAGACTCATCTCATAAGGAGCAACAATCCCAAACTAAAGGAATAAGGATGCAATAAAATATTCCACAAAAAATGGACTCTGAAAACAGGCTGGAATAGACATTTTCATATCTGACAAAAGCTAATTTCAGTAAAAATCAGTCAGAAGAGACAAAGAGGGTCATTACATCATGATTCAGGTAAGAATCCAACAAAAATCCCAAAATTTATACACACACACACACAGAGATAATATGATACTATAATATTTGGAGATTTCAACATATCATTAAGCATTAAATCAAAAAGATATATCTGCCCTAACATATTATAAATCAAATGTCCCTAGTAGATATCTACAGAGTATTTCACATGAAAACAACTGAATTTAACTTCTGCTCAGCAGGTCATGAAATATTCTCCCAAATAGACCACATTCTACATCACAAGATAAATCTAAGTAAACACAAAAATGTTGATATAATCCCATGCATCATATCAGACCATGATGAAATAAAACCAGAAATCAACAGAAAGAAAAATGATGGAAACCAAACAAACATATGGAGATTAAATAACACTCTTAAATGAAGAATGGATCAAAGTAGAAATGAGGGAATAAATCAAGAAATTCTTAGAAACAAATGAAATCAAAGACACAAAACATCAAAATCTCTGGAGCTGTATGAAAGCAAAACTAAGAGGAAAATTTATTGCACTGAATTCATACATTAAAAACATAGATTACTGGGTATGGTGGTACATGCTTGTAATTCCCTGGCTCATGAGGCTGAGGCAGGTGGATAGTGAATTCAAAGCGAGCCTCAGCAACTTAGAAAGGCCCTAAGCAACTCAGTGAGACTTTGTCTCTAAATAAAAATATTAAAAAGGCTGGGGATGTGGCTAGTGGTTAAGCACCCCTGGGTTCAATCTCCAGTACCAAAAATACAAAATATAAAAAATTGAGAGCTATTAAATAAATAAACTTATATTCCATCTCAAGGCCTTAGAAAAGAAGAACAAACTGATTTCAAAATATAGAAGACAAGAAATAATAAAAATCACAGCTGAAACTAATGAAATTAAGAATAGAAAGATCCCTAGGATTTATGCAACAAAGAGTTGGTTCTTCAAAAAGATAAATAAGATTGTAAATCCTTAACCAAACTAATTAAAAAAAAGTAGGACCCAAATCAACAAAATTAGAGATAATGAAGGCAATATCAGCACAGAAACTTCTGAAATCCGTAAGATCATTATGTACTTTGAAAATTTACACTCCAATAAGAAGAAAAACCTAGAAGTCATTGACAAATTTCTTTACACATGTAACCTGCCAAAATTGAATCAGGAAGATATAGAAAAACATATATATAGACAAATTTCAAGTCATGAAAATTGAAACAACAATCAGAGAAGCCTACCAAAAAAGAAAAACCCAGTACCACATGGATTCTCAGCAGAGTTCTAACAGATTTTAAAGATGAACTAGCCCCAGTCTTCCTCAAATTATTTAATGAAATTAAAAGGGAAGGAAGATGGCGGCGAGGGGAGTGCATTGTCCCCGTGTGCTGCTTCACTGTGTGGGAGTATGACAAGTCAGGACGGCTAAAGGCTATCTTGTTAGGAATTTCCAGCAATAGTGGGGTGCTC
Source organism: Marmota marmota marmota (assembly GCF_001458135.2). Classification (NCBI taxonomy): domain Eukaryota; kingdom Metazoa; phylum Chordata; class Mammalia; order Rodentia; family Sciuridae; genus Marmota; species Marmota marmota. The sequence continues at coordinate 29,910,260 of NW_026000037.1, forward strand.
CGGAACCTGGAAGAAGGATTTCCATCGCACGAGGATCGGCTACGGGGACTCAAACGCGAGAGGTTTGTCGCACGGAGGGTAACACTGCTTATTCAGCAAATCGCCCCGCAGCTAGAGTCTGCAGCGCACCCTGGGAAACGAGGAGATAGCGACGCAGGGATACAGCGCTGCAGTTTCTGCCAGCCGTGCAAGCACCGTACTCAGGGCTGAATTCTGGGTTCGAGACGGGGGAAGGAAGCGGTCCATCTCGGTTCTCCACACCGGTCAGACCACAGAGGGGGCCAGCGGCCACCATGTTGGAAAGCTGACGTCACCATCCCTGTTTTCAACTGACCACAGCTCATTCAGCCATAGAACAGGTAATTTCAGGCTGCCATTCGCCTGCAGCTTGCAGACAGATTGTTTGGGCTCAGTGCCTGGGTGCTTCTTAGAACCTGCTCTTATCGGAGTGAGCACCGAGCGCGGGGCGGCCGAGTTCCGGCTCCCAGAA
>NW_026000037.1:29916913-29967674 GCF_001458135.2 Marmota marmota marmota
GGGGGGGGGAGGGGGGATGGTGGAGGATGGGAAAGGCAGCAGAACACAACAGACACTAGTATGGCAATATGTAAATATTTGGATGTGTAACTGATGTGATTCTGCAATCTGTGTATGTGGTGAATCAAAGTGTGGAATAAGATATGTCAAGAAATTTGTAATGTTTTGAACAACCAACAATAAAAAATTAAAAAAAAAGATAAAAATAAAAATAAACAAAGGTGTCAATTTAAAAATTAAAAAAAAAAGAAATTAAAAGGGAGCAAACACACCCAAATACATTCTACAAAGCTAATATAAGCCTGATACCAAAACCAGACAAAGACACATCTAGGAAAGAAAATACAGTTCTATAGTCCTGATGAACATAGATGTAAAAATCTGCAATAAAATAATAGCAAATGGCATTTAAATACCTCTTGAGAAGAAAATACACCACAACCACCAACCTTTATTCCAGGAATGCAAGGTTGGCTCAACATATGCAAATCTATAAATGTAATCATCACTTAAAAAGAATCAAGAATAAGAATCATATGATCATCCCAATACCCACAGAAAAGACCTTTGATAAAATCTAGCAACTATTCATGTTGAAAACTCTGGAGAAACTATGGACTAAAGAATTTACCTCAACATTATTAAGTCAATATGTAGCAAACCAACAGCCAATGATCTGCTAAATGGAGAAAAACTTCAAGCTTTTCCTTAAAAATCAGGGACAAAACAAAGATGTCCACTCTCACCACTTCTATTCAATATAGTTCTCAGAGCAATAAGGCAAGAGAAGGAAATTAAATGGATAATACAAAATTAGAAAAGTAGCCGGACTATCACTGTAATAATATGATACTTTATCTAGAAGACACAAAAAATTACACCAGAAATTTCTAGAACTGATAAATCAATTCAGCAAAGTGGCAGGGTACAAGATCAAAACTCATAAATCAATATCAGGTTTATACTCCAACAATGATTCAGCTGAGAAAGAAATCACAAAAACAATCCCCTTCACAATAACCTAAAAAAAAAAAAAATCTGGGAATTAATCTAACCAAGGAAGTGAATGAACTCTCCAATGAAAACCACAGAATACTCAAGAAAGAAATTAAACAATACCCTTGAAAATGGAAAGGCCTCCCGTGTTCTTGGATAGGCAGAATTAATATCTTCAAAATGGCATGCTATCAAAAGCAATATAAGCATTCAGTGAAGTACCCATCAAAATGCCAATGACATTCTTCATAGAACTAGAAAAACTGGGTTTAAATTCATCTGTTGGAGTAAAAGACCTAGAACATTCAAAAGGATTCTTAAAACAAGACAAGCATTATAGGAGGCATCACAATATCAGATATCAAATTATACTACACAGTTACAGTAACAAAAACTGAATAGTTCTGGCATTAAAATTAAAATGAAGAACAAGGCAATATAATGAAAGTCACCCAGACACACACACACACACACACACACACACACACACATATATATATATATATATATAAAATATAAATCAAAAATATATCAAATATAAATAGATAAAGGAGTGAAAGAAATATTAACAGAGGAGAGGAAAGGGAATGAGTTCGGAAGGATGGAAGGGAAAGTGTGGTAGGCAATGGAGATTAGAATCAAATGTCTTGTATTTTTGTTTTGTCAAAATGAACCCAAATAATATATATATAATTTTCTCACTCTACAAAAAGAAAGGAAGAAAGAAGAAGAGGAAAATTCAGTAGACAAAGTGCAGCACCCTCTAAGGATATAGTCTTGGAACTCTGAGCTGACTAATAAGAACAATTGGTGAAAAGTCCATAGAAACCAAGGAAGTAGCTCCTGTTCCCCAGCATCCACAGGATCCACACTTGTGAGCCCAAGAGTTGCCAGTTAACTCAATTCTCATTCAGGGGCACACAACCACAGAAAGCAATTCCTGAAGATAATCACAAGCAACAAGCAGAGAACTTCCATCATATACAATGACAATACACCACACTAAACTACTGCAAAGGAGCAACCCACAGACACTAGCCACCACCCACTGTATACAGATACAAGCTTGCTGACTGGTAACCTGTGCATTCCCGAGTGGGCCACAACCCTACAACCACAAACAGGCCACACAGATCCACATCAAACAGACTACAATACTGCTACTTCAGATTGCCATATCCTACACACTCTGAAATATACAGTTTTTCTTCATTTAGTATGATGTTGGCTTTAAGTTTATGGTATACAGCTAACTATCTAACTATGTGTAATCATCATATTTTCTTATTACAAGAAAAGTAATTGTATAGTCAGGAACACTGTGAGGCAAGAAGGACTATAAGAACAATGCCATTGAGTTTCAATTATGGAGTTACTTGTCTCCTGAAGGTCCAGATTATGACATTATAGAGTCAGAAGGATGGGGTGAGATCTGGAATCTTTTTTTTTTTTTTTTTTGTAGAAGACCTCATCTTCTCCTGGAGGCAGGATAGTCATCTGTACGTTAAAGAAGCATGCTTCTTCATATAGAAGTCATTATTTTGTTTTTAAGTTAATCTTATGCAAATCCAACCTCTTATTCTAAATTCCCCCTGACAGTTTCACATTGGTGAAAATGAATCCTATAAATGCTGTTTTCAAGTGTTCTAAATCTTCTTGACTGGTTATGAGTTTCTCAAAGTGACATTGAAAGTTAGGAAAAAATATTCTTTTCCCTATTTTCTGTAGCAGGCAGGTTCTACCAGTATATACTATATTATATATATATATAATTATTGTTTAAATTAACTTCCTTTTTAGTTTTATCTTTTGAAACTAAATGTGGTATACCCTGGATTCCTGCTTCCACTGCCACAAGAAATGAACATATATTGCAGGGTATCCTCCAATCATTCTGATCCACCATCCTAACTAACTAATTCCATTGCTCTTTAGTCGTCTCATGGCCCAAGATTACTACTAGAGCTTGAGATATAACCTTGCAGACAGGGGAAAAGAGGTAGAATGGCACAGAATGAAGTCTTTTAATACTGATTAAACTCTGTTTACATACTCTTTGGAAGTCTTCACATAATACTTCAAATTTACTCACATGATGCCAGCTAGCTGCAAGGAAAACTTGGAAATATGGTGGCCTATTCTGGATAGTAATATGTCAAACTGAGATGTGTTTGTAAGGAGAAAGTTTAAGAAAAATGGGCATACATATGGGCAATTTGGAGTCTCAATCAATAAAGTAGGAAAGCCAGTTAAACCACTTTAGGGTTTATTTGTATATTTTAAAAGAGAATATTTCCATGAGAATAAAAATATAACCTCAGGTTTCCATGGGTTATTTTCAGAAACATGTTTCTCCATCTCAGAAGATTCTGAGAGACTAAGTTAGTGCTTACAAATGCAGGGAAAAGGCAGGAGGACTTTTAATGATTCTGAATGAACACAAGGATCCAGATTGTGCCTACTTTATCAACTCCTTGGAATTGTGACAGAAAGTTTATTTTGCCACCAGTTTGTGTTGAATCTCAGCCCCAAACAGACAAGTCCCGTCTAACACCATATTATTTTTATTGCTTAAAATATTACAGACTGCTGATATTAATGTTCTTACCTATATGTCCTGATTTACATAATCCCCAGGCTATTTATGTTTAGTAATACAACCACTTTCCACAAGAAGCTTTAAAATCTGTCTCTATTTAAAAGTGATTTGCAAACTCAAACTTCCATAGGAGGTGGTAGAGGTATCTTTGTTTTGAGTGTGTTCTCTACGTGACATGTGCTATTATAGCCTCTAGTGATATTGATTATCTGGAGAGCTGCAGATTGCCCTGAACTGCAAAATGTTTGGTGGATCTGAAAATTAATTTCATGTTACTTCTCATCAATCAGGCTAATATTCCTCAATGAACACTTACATACACAACCTGTTCTTCTAGGAAGTGGAAAGAATATGTGAATGCACCAGCAGTTGAGAATAACAGTACCAGCTGCAGCTTGTCCCAGTGGGATCCAACTACTTCTGTTTTGTTTTTGAATTTTTATTTTTTTCTTTAACTTTTACATTATTCTTCCAGGTAAAGAAGAGAAAGGTTTACAACGTAAAACAAATTACCAATGACATATTTTCTTTATAAAAAGGTGAATCTATAATAAGCTAGCTCTGCAGAAGCTCTGATAATGACATTTTAAAAACTGCATGTCAATGCAATGTAATTTTCAGTGGAAATTTTCAAATTCATATTACACGGTTTTAAAAAGTGTCATATTACATACTATAATGCTATCTATTGTACTTGACAGAAATTTGTACATTTTTTTTTCTTATTTTAAATTTGTATTGTGATTTTATGACTGTGAAGTGTGGGTTTATAGTTATACTCTATGCCAACATATTCTATATTGCAGAACCCCAATTATTCCAGTATATGTATAGTTTCTTTCCAACGGCCTGCAGTCTTGGCAAATTGTATGGCAATATGAGGCCACTGAATCTCCACCACATAGAAGCAAAGATAGGGTCTTTGGTGTCACCCTTGAGTACCAGTTATAGATTCTAGTAGTAGTAATATTCCAGCATTCAAGAATTTTAGAAGCAACAAAAAGTCCTTTGTTTCCAAGTATTATGTTTTATTTTAAAATCAAAATAATTTTAAATGTTCATGCATGCTCAAAATATTTTAAATAGACAATTAAGTACATTTGTCTAGTTTGTGTGATTTTGTTGACCAGAAGTATTTATTATTCAATTAACTTCGTGTTTTATGATGAACAGATTTAGACTGGGGTCAGGGGCAGTGAAGCCATAAAGAACAACCTGAATATGGAAGGCAGATCTTGATTTGAATCAGAGTTCTTTGGGCTCATGTTAACATGTAACCTAGAGTGACTATCCTCTTTGTTTTTCAGTTTCCTCATCTACTAAAATTGAAAGAAAATTGAATTTTACTCAGAGCTTAACAAACAAATTACAATTAGTAAAAGTTAATAGTGATAGTTACTTAATAAAGAATATTTTGAAAAATAAAAAAAAAATATGTGGAATAATAATATGAATTTATCATCAATTTCAGTCAATTTAAGGAGGAGGACTTGTCATTTGCTTAAACTTTTGTCATGTCATAAGCAATGATTTAGGCCTTTATTGATATCACACTATTTTAAGTGAATAATCAATTTTACATCTTTGTGAAACATCCTATTTATTTTACACGTGAGAACCAAGTATTAGTGACTTATTCAAAGTCACAAAATAAATATTAGAATAAAAGAAGACACCGAAATGCTGTGGTAATTACACTCCCCAACGGAGAATATGGAGGTTAGAGGACGTCTGGGATGTTTTAAACAAAATGTGCTCAAATTTACTATGTGCATATTTGTTTAGTTATCACATCTATGTTATTTCTACCTTGAATTATTCTTGTATTTCATGGAAATTAGTACTTACTCTCATTATGTAACTCTTTGTGGAAATTTTAAACAATGTAATTAAGAAAAGTAGAAATAAATGGTTCATAGTCACACAACATAAAGATGAGCTATATTACATTTTTTCAGATTTTGAAAAAAAAATATAATTTTATACACAACATGTTTCACTAAAATTTATACAGAATTTTCTTATTTCATTAAAAAATTCTCATAAAAGTTATTTCTATGATTGCCTTTGTTAATTATTTACAATTGGCATTTGGAGTTTTATTTTTTTATTTTTCCCCAATTCGAATGAGAAGATGATATTTTAAATAAAAATGCATTCTTCTAAGTACGTATGTAGATACTTATTTCAGAGGATTTTTTCTAGAGATCATCAGATCTTTGTATTTAGTAATTTTTATCTTTATCTTATCCTTTGCACAATCTGATGTTGCTTGCTCAGGTGCTAGCAATCTTAGATGTAATCTAATATATTTGTTATTTCCTTAGCACAGATAAATATTCATGCTGCTCGAGATCTATGAAGGTCATGACAGATGTGTCTTTAAATTTGTCATTCATGTTTAGAGTTTCTGTAATTACTTTAATAAATAATTATTAGCCTGAAGAGCCAAACTACTTTTTAAAAATAGCATGGGATAATTTATTTTTCTAGGTTTATGTACACAGTTAGCAAACCTTTCTCTGTGACCATAAAACCCAGGTGTGAGGTGAAAAAAGAAGACAATATGAAAAAAATTTTATCTAAATTATCATTTATCTACACATATACAATTCGATCTTCATTACTAGATAAAAATCCAAGGAGGAGAATACATCTGTCTCTTAAAACCAAGTAGAAAATGACATGCATACACACGGAGGTGCATCTGTTGTGTATGTAGAACCAATTATACATGTATAGAAAGAACAATATCAAGCCAGGCATGGTGGTGCACACCTGTAATCCCAGAAGGCTCAGTAGGCTGAGGCAGGAGGATCATGAGTTAAAAGCCAGCCATAGTAAAAGCAAGGCACTAAGCAACTCAGTGAGACTCTGTCTTTAAATAAAATACAAAATAGGGCTGTGGATGTGATTCAGTGATCCAGTGCCTCTGAGTTTAATCCCCCACCCCCACCCTCAAAAAAAAAAGAAAGGACAATATCAGTGCTTTCTGCAACAATATATACAACACACACACACACACACACACATATGGATGTATATATTTAGAGAAAGGATATTGTAGAATAGATACTTACAAGAATTAGAAATTTTATGTAATTATATTCTTGGCATTATACATTAAAGATGTGTTTATTGAAAATCAATTGGACCAAATGCTAAAGCTGCAGAAAATTCTTGGTTTGCTATTAGACTCATTTCTGATAACCAGTATGCCTAAATGAATAAATTTATGACAAACAGAACATTTTCATGTGATATTGCAGGGGAGTAGGAAAGGCATTATGGCAAGAGTCATATATTTTTTTTAAAAAAATCTCTGGTTTTTGAGCAAATGCTATAAGTTATTTATCCATCAAATATGCATCACAAAGTAACAAAGGAATTCAGCTAAAATTGTTAGAGTTTAAAATGTGTTAATGAAATTTATTGAATAATAAACTGTCAAAAACTGTTTTTTCCCTTTAACATTTATATTTGATGGTTTATGTTTGATTTCATACCTTAAGGTGAGGTCAATAAATACATACACACACATCACTCATTCAACGTGCCCTCAGTTTTCCAAGAGTTTTACATTTTTCAAACTTTGCCATTAATATACACTTACTTTGTATATAAATTCCTGGAGAATTGAACTAAAGTAGAAATATTTTTAACTTCCAAGTATTGCTAGTGTTGCATAGCTCTTATATCTCATTTACATAAAAATATTTCAATTTGCATTCAAATACTTGTAAAGCATTTAAATTGCTATGGGCCAGGCTATATAGACAATGACCAAACAGACTCCATTTTACCGGAGACTCCATGTCATGCAAGAAAGGCTTCTCCCATGGGAAAACTTCACCTCTGTACCACCAACAATTGCTTAGCACAGCATACTGGCAACCCAAAATGACAAAATTGTTCCTTCTATTCTTTATTCCTATACTTATGCAATGTACCCTAACTGCTTACAATGTAAATGATTGTACACTACTAGGGTCATTTTGACCTACTTCCCCTTCTGCTTATGATTTTAGATCTCATGCTGTTTGTAGTTTTGAATCATTGCAACAGCCAAGTATGACTGATGTACTGATGTGCTTTACTTTTGGCTTTAAATTATAAAAGGTCTGTTCTAACCCCTGAAGGGGGTCAGAGGGTGCAGACTTGCAGCCTGCCCCTTGGCCCACCAGCTGGTGAATCCAGACCACTGGCTGGTAAATAAATGTTTCATGTCCTGCTTCAAGAATGGCCCAGTGATTTATTGCAATCTCACATAAAAAAAAAAATCCCCATTTTTTCTTTCCCTTCCTAAATAAAGGCAGTTAGGATACATTTAGAATAGTTTCCTTTCTTATATTTTCCCCCTCAACCCAAATGTAGAGATCCCATACTTTATATGATTCACAGTGCTTCAGGGGAACAGAACACTGTTTCCTGTCTCGACAATGGGCTAGGTGAAGAAAAAGCATGTCTTAGCAACACCACTGGAGTAGCCAACCTCACTTTTAAGGAATGCATTTAAGGACTGCATTGTCAAATAATCTCATTTCATATGTCAAATTATTTGAGCAGTACATCCTACATAAAATCAGAAGACAAACACAAGCTCTATGTTTTAAGGCCACAAAGATAGATATTGTTGGCAATACTTGTGTGTTTAGACTGCAATCTAGTTATATGGATACATACCAGGTAGCCTTTTGTCCCTTACACCCCTATGCAGTCTTTGGGATTCCCTTTTGTCAATATTTTTTTCCTCTAAAATAAATATAATGTATTCTAAAATTCAATTTCAATATAAAGGTTTGAATATAAAGGTTTGTTGTTGTTTTGTTTTGGTTGGTTTTAGAAATTTGAGGTGGGACCAGATGAGGAACAATACCTCAAATCTTGGGATGCCATTAGATTCCTGAACCTGCAAGTGAAGAAGCTTGTCCTGACATATACTTTTTGATGCATATGATACCACTCACTGATCCATCTAGAGACCTACCCAAACTAAACCAGTGGCTTCTTATGATGAGTACATGCAACTCTTTGTCAGAACCCAGTCTGGAAGTGCCTGTCAGGGCATTAAAGGCCCCTCTCTTCCCAGAAGCAATCCTATGCTAGTGACTGACAGGACAGGAGTACTTGAAAAAAAAAAAAAACACACACACCCACCCCTTTTGGTTAATTATCAGTATTCTTCATTGCCTTTTAGAGTATCATGGTAGTATTCCTATAGTTAGTCATCTGCTCAGTAACAAATCAATTACTGATTTCCTCTCTTTACTTGCTCTAATTCCATACTTCCTTACTGGAGGTTTCGGGAATCATCTCCCAAATAAACCACCTGTTCTCACATCCCTCCAAGCAAAGGTCTAATACTGGATAAACTCATGACAACATTTATGCAACCTTTTATTTCAACAAACGTGTATTAATGCCTATCATAAACCACATATTGTTCTCAGCTCTGGGTTTTATAGTAACCAATGAAGCACACAGTTTTAACGCCTTCATTAAGCTTATATGCTAATGGCTGAGTGAGGGTTTGAGAGACAAAAGATAATGAAAAAAGTTTAAAAATATGTAGTCTTATAGAGAGAACTAAGGAAATAGGGACAGAAAACATGTTTTATAGGGGAATTTCAAATAGAATGCACTGAGAATATAACATGAGGAAAGTAAGCTTGAAGATTGACAAAGTGAGGGATTAAGCTATTTTCTTGGAGAAAGGGCATCCTCATCAGTAATACTACTTCTGATGAATAAGCATCCAAGAGAATATCATGAGGACTAGATGGCTGAGTGCAGTAAGCAAGTACATTGGGGAAGAATAGAGGGCGAAATCAGGAAGAACATCCTGTGTTGGGCAGGGGCACTCATGTCAGGTGAGGCTTTGTTTATGAAGAACTGCTCTTTCTATATCCTTCTCTGAAAAGAGCATTTCTATATGAACTTTCCCTAAAAACAAATTTCAAGCACTCATTCAGGTTCATCACTATGGAAATTTGAAGGAATACTAAAGAATCGTGACAATACAGAAACATAAATTTTGGAACTGCCATGATGGATTCTCTGACTTGTATCTGATGGACAGTTTTCTTGTTCTCAGTTTTGGTATTTATGATTTTAAAGCTAGCAAGATGGCATATACTGATAAAGCATTCAGTAGGTAGTAATACTGCAAGAATCTATGAAAAAATAAAAAGCAACTATTGGCAAGATGTTTTGACTTAAAATCAATAATTTTATTTTATTTCCTAGATTAACTGACTACAAGTAAGAACTAATTCTATTACGTCAACCAGAACTAACTTAATTATACCATTGTCATATTCAATATCAATACACTGAATTTTGGTTATCTGAAAAGACACGTAAGTAAATATTTTGGGGGTCCATATTTTGAAATTAATGTTTTCAGATTCAGTTTAAATTTTATATTTAATCTCACATTATAAAAAATTGTTTGTCTAAAGTATGAAGCTTTTAAATTATAGAGCCAGGGCTGAAATCCTTACCACTTGACTCGAATATCTTACAGCAACTTGTTTGGAAATGAACACAAATAATACCCCAAACAAAGCTTTCCATTTGTTGTTGTCTTTTGTCATTTTACACTAACATTTTTGTCCATAAGACTTTTAAAAAATGACTAAATTTGCATGCATTTCAAATTTGTGCCAAAGATAATTCAAGAAAGCATAGTTACCTTCACCATAAACCCTGGAAGCTACATGTCTACATCAGAGGTGGGAAGTTATATTCCTGAACTGAGAACAGGTTTACACTCTGAGATAAATATGGTCAATATTGCAAAGCCTTCAGTGACAAGATTTGTTATTGAACTGTTTTTTTTCCCAATAATCTGGCATACTTTACATTTTCAGGGAAAGAAGCTAGCACATTAAAAATATATGGATCTCTCTCTCTCTCTCTCTCTCTCTCTCTCTCTCAATCAGCATAGAATATGCCCCTTACTTGACTTACAGTTCAACTAGGTGCTACCTATCAATACATGATCACATTAGCCTTTATCTTATTTCCTCATTGGCTGCCTAGTCAGCAAGGTATTGATTTTTTTAAAGATTCTGCTTACAGTATATGAATGTTCACTTGGCTTTACTCCCAAATGTCTTTAAAAAACCTTAATAGTGCACTTCTCTGTTAGATGTCTTTATTCACCTTTTAATAAGCCTGCTTGCCTCTTGTAATAATACTGCACCTTCTGTAGAATCATATTTATCAGCGAGACAGCAGGCTATGAAAGAAATGCAAAAAACCGATGCTTGAGCTAAATTTAATATGAACATTCAAATAAAGATGCCAATAAAATCCACATTTTAATACAAGTATTATACACTTGCAGAAAAGAAAGTGTCTCAATGGATAACACATGATTAAATCTGCTTTAATTTAACTCACTCAAATATTCCTCTAATTCCTAAATGTATCACTATACACAATAAAAAAACCAGAATTGTTCTTCATATAATAGTCTATTAATTCTAAGAAATAAAACAATTGGGACTTTAAAGCATTTATATCATGATATGCTTTTATTATTATTAAGTTAATTTCCACAGAGAAAGCTGGTTGTAAGCATTATTACCACACTGGTTGAACCTGTGAGTAGAAAGAGCAATTATGTGGAAGAAGAAGAGAGAGAATATCACTGAATAGGGGCCTGGGTTACTTTATTAGGACCATGCTGCCCGAATCACTTATTCATGTACAGGTTGATGATCCTTAATCTGAAATTCCATATCTGAAATTCTACAAATCCTGAATTTTTTTAAGCAACAGAATAGTGACACAAGTTAGAAAATTATACAATAGATGACATGATTTTCATACTAAAAATATTGTATAAAAGTACTTTCAGGCTGTGTACATAATGTATATATGAAACAAATTATTTTGTGTTTAGACTTGGTTCCCATCTGGAACATATCTCATTATGTATACATAACTATTCCAAAACATTTTTTAAAATCTGAAATCCAAAACAATTGTGGTCTCAAAAATTTTGGATAAAGGATATTCAACTTGTAACACCTTCACAAATTTGCAATTTTCCGGTACTACTTCTACTTGTATTTATTTATTTTTTCCATTGTAAATTAGTAGGTATATATCTAATATATCATAAAGGAATCGATATTTTTCTACCAGAGATTTGAGCAAACTCTTCTTGTATCTTGATGAAATCATTTTGGGATAATAAATAAATTTTACACAAGACAACCACATCTATATAAAAAAAGTTTTTTTGTTTTTTGTTTTTTGTTTTGTTTTTTTTTGGTGGGGGAGTTAACGGGGATTGAACTCAGGGGCACTCGAACACTGAGCCACATCCCCAGCATGATTTTGTATTTTACTTAGAGACAGGGTCTCCCTGAGTTACTTAGCACCTTGCTTTTTGCTGAGGCTGGCTTTAATTCTGTGATCCTCCTGCCTCAGTCTCTGAGCCGCTGGGATTATAGGCTGTGCCACCACACCCAACCAAAAATGTTTTCTTGAATCAATTATTGTAATAGAAATTATTAATGTGAAAATATTAGTTAAGAGTAAAGAGAAACCTTTCTGAATTAAGTGTGCATTCTTCATTCTACATTATTTCTTCTCTCTTCGGTGTTGAAACTAACATGGATAAAAACTGATCATTAAGATAATTTAAACCAGTTAATGGCAAATTAAAAAATATTTACTACATTGTTGTTATATGAACTATTTTCAGATTCTTCTTACTTGAATAACTAAGTTCCTTCATGGGAGACATTATCTCATAAACAATAATATCCAAACTTTTACATTAAGAAGTAAAAGCAACTCAGGGGCCTTATGTGAACTGTCCAAGTCACATTGCTAGTTAGTGAGAGAAAGGTGATTAGACCCAGGGTCTGTGAGAAACGATGTTCACTGTGAGTGGGCAGACTTTTGTTCAAATTTATGCTTAATGTTTATTACTGAGTGCACTGACTTTAATTTCTGTTTCCCCACTTATTAAATAAGAATAATAATAGTAACAACCCCAGTAATAATTTGAATTTCATCTAATTTCAAGATTTCTTGAAGGATTATAAGAAAGTGACTGACATATTCTAAGACCTCATTTAAACTTATCTTTCTCTCACCCAAAAATATCAGATTATATATTCTTAATTGAAATAGTGGAGAAAAATTCTGAAAACAAGAGTGTGAGTTTATAACAAGAACAAATTTAGGAAATTTCTCAGGTGTCAGACTCTAATGAATATTAATGATCTGTTACCACTTTGTGGTTACTTCTGATGATCTTCAACAACCAAAACTTCATCTTTCCTTGGCCCACATCTTTAGCATTAGCTTTCCTTCAATATTGCCTTTCCTCCAAAGTCTGGTGACAAAATAAAGGAAGAAGAGCAGACCTCAAAAGAGGCCATCCATCATTAGGTTTCTCTTCAAAGTTTCATGAAGTCTTCTCTAGGAATAGTCTCCACCTGCAACTCTTTTTAAGATTCATCAAAGCTAATATAACTCCAAGAATTTGTCTACTGTTTCTTGACTTTACCATTTTACTAGCACTGATGATACTCAACATCTAAGTTAGTTCAAAAATTTCTCTATTTAAAAATGACTTCATAAAGAACTTTCTCTGGGCTCATTGGAGAAAATGAAAGTAGACACTTGGAAATGAACAAGATAAACTATATTTTGGAAAACATGTAACAAAATTCAGAAAAATACATTGAATCAAATCTGAGTGTATAATGTGAAAATAGAGCATCCCTTTCTCCTTTTCTAAATGAGCATGAGTGCTCTCTCAGAGTCATCAGAAATAGACTAGCCTTCAAGAGGAGAGCAAATTTCACTTAAATAGCATCCACTCCATGTCAGATGCAATTAAATCATTTCTAGAATATAATCCTACTTAATCTTCAGAATGACTTTCTGATATATTGTTCATTTTAACATATAAATCCTGAGGCTTATAAAGATTTACACACACTTGATATTGCATGAACTGTAAAACATAATTCAAATTATTTGCTGTTCTTTATAATCTATCATGCTATTAATATGATATTTGTAATAAATTTGAATATTCTGCTGATTTTTTACCATTTTTTTGGTTATGACAATTTAATTAATTAGATGATTTTTCAAAAGCATTCATGAAGCATGCTTATGATATAGAATAATGGCAAAATATTTAAAGTCTTAAAAACCCATTATCCATCTGAGGATTTAACTAAGCATAATTACTTGAAAAATATTAGAAAATGTGAGTTAAAAATTTATTGTAAAGTCTGGGACATGTTTAAAAAATTAGTTTTAAGAAAAGCCCTAAATTTGACATTGTCAAATAGCATAAGAGAAGGTCAGTTCTACTGCTTTAGCTTTAAATAAGTGTAAATGTTATACATTTTTTGCAGGGCAGGGGTCACTGGGTATTTAACCCAGAAACACTTTACCATTGAGCTTCATCCCCCAGTCCTTTTTATTTTGTTTTTTATTTTGAGACAGGGTCTTACTAAGTTGCTTAGGGCCTTGCTGAGGCTTGCCTCAAATTTGCAATCCTCTGTTGCAGCTGCCAGAGACACTGGGAATACAGGTATGTGCTACCACACCTGGCAAATCAAATGTCAGGAAAAATGGCCCTTTTTGTTTGTTACCCCCCCTCTCCTTCTAATACTGGGTATTTAACCCAGGGCTTGGTACATGTTAGGCAAGTGCCTTGCCACTGAGCTGCAAATGTAATACACTTACACTTAAATTATGCATGCATTCTTACACTTATGCATTGAAACTGAATATGCATATACACAATTCTATCCTGATGGGTCTAAAATATTGGATTGACATCCCGAAGTTTATATATAGACGCCTAAGGAGATAAATGAAGTCATCTTAATCTGTTATCTTCAGTTTTAAACTTCTCCTGTACTCCAGATGTATTAACATTGGTTTTCCTTTTTCTGCCAATGTTTAATAATGTTTGCTTTAGAGAAAATCCCTTTAGAGACATATCTAAGCTGAAAATTTGTCACTAAGAACCTGTGCTATTGCCTGCTGAAATGCAACACTACACCTAGGAATGCATTAGCAGAACCATTTTACCTTGCTCTGACTGACACTTAGCTCTAGTGTCAACGGTGCTAGTTTTTACGTTAAACTACAAGCATCTATACAAGATGACACTCAACATTTTAAAAATGATATTGCATATGCTATTATGAAATATTCTTTTAAAGAAAAAGGAAAACCTTAAAAACTACTTTTATTTACTTGGCAGGCAATCACATACCAGGAACCATGCTAGTGTTGGTGTTATTTGCAAACGTATTTGTTCCACATTAAGCAAAATATCATCTCCACCTCAGCATGAGATCTTGGCACAAAATTAAGTTGGTTCTTTTCAGAAAGCTTTCAATGTCTTCCTCTAGTTATTGATAAAAAAGGAATCTAATTTCTAATGGAATTCAAAGTCTAGCAAGTTTTTTATTTTACTTTCTTAAAAATATTTCATATGTCTTCTGAAATACTGTCTGATGTCCATTTTTAAAAATTAACTGTGGAAATACAAATTACTTTATTGAAGACTTTTGCTTGTAAAAGCAATTAAAACATACTTATTTAGTTTCAGTTTCTTTTTGTTCAAACAACCAAATTCCTGGCCAATGGCCTCTCATTATAAGAATAATAGAGAAGAAAATAATATTACCTTTGTTGTTTTGACCTGGTTATTTTAAGTCACCTAAACAATAAATGTTTCCAGGAAGTCAATTGCATGTGTTAGTGATTTATTTAATAAAAATATGCCCTGGAGAAGAAGTGCCTATGGGAAGTATGGGTTTAATCTCGCCATAAAACAAAGGATGCTTCCATTACTCACTTACCACAGTTTTTCTGCCTATTCTTTGAAGGTTAACCTGAGTTCTGAGCAGAAGCAGAGATGTTGCCTATGTCCATAATCTCTCAGATCTTGGTCTCTCCATAACTGGCCTATCTTTTGCCATACACACCTCTAGTCTTCAGGGAACTAAGGCAGCAACTACACTGAGAAGAGAATTAGTATAGTGGCCTTTGTTCCAGTTATTGTCATTAAAGTTCAGGTTTGGCTACTGGCTACAGAACACTGATTGCCCTCAAGAGTCCACATGCTCCTATGAAATACATTTGTACCTGCATTGAATTGATCTCTTTGTATGTATGTAATCACCCCTCTTAAGCATCTTGCTAACATACATAAATTTCTCAATGTTGAAATAACCTATCACACCTACCCTTTCCAGTAGGCCAAATGGATACAAAATATAGTCATGCCTGAAAATCCAAAGTTATTTCACAACACTCACATTCATTTCTGGTTACCCCATATGGAGCCACAATACAAAATATTTTATATTCTATGCTTATAATAATTAAAAGAAACTTCAAGTATCTATAATATCAGACTAAGTAAATTTTATAGCAAAGAATATTACAAGGAATAAAGGTTATTTCCTAATGACAAATGGGACAGTTCAACAATAGAAATATAATTCTAAGATTTTATACATCAATAAATTTCAATAATATGAATTAAAAAACTGGTAGTATTGCAAAGAGAAATAATTAAATGCACAAATATAGACCAATATTTTATACCCTATAATAACTATCAGAATAAGCACACACATACACATACACATGCACATACATAATCAGCAAGGATATAGAAAATGTAAACAGCACCATTGCCTAGCTTGATCTCAGTGAGATATGTAGAACATTCTATTCAAGAACAGTAGATGACTTTCTTTACAAATACAAACAGAACCATTTTCAAGACAAACTGCATTCTAGGCAATAAAAATATGTTACTATATGTTAAAGAATTCAAGTCATGCAAAATATATACTTTGAATAGGAAAGAAATTAAAGACAAACAAGTATACAGAATATCCGCAATTATTTGGAAACTATATGTTATGTTTCTAAATAGAACATGTTCAACAAGTAGTAGAAAGTGAAGTCAAAGATAGTTAGAATGAAATTAAAAAGAAAACAAATTTATGTTTATGCATATGTATATATATATATGCATAAAATGTCTATCTGTGTGAGATGCTGATAAATAAATGTTTAGGTAGAAATTATGGAAAGAAACATTACATGTACTAGAAAAAAAATGGTTTCATGTCAGTGACTTCACTTTACATAATAATAAATTAGAACAAGTAATTCCAAAGAAGGAAGAAAAGAGAATGAAAAGATGAGGAATAGTCTACAAGGAAATATTTGCAAAATATTTACCTAAACCAAGAACATATAATTTACATTGTTGAATTACACACACACACACACACACACACACACGCACACGCACACGCACACGCACACAGTAAATTTTTAAAAATGGGAAAATTACTGGAACAGATATTTTTCCACAAGAATATGTAGACAGATAATTAGCATATGAAATGATGTTTACTTACCATTAGACACTAATGAAATACAAATTAAATTTACAATGAGATATTACTATATACCTATTAGAACAGCAAAAATTTTAAAGTACCAAACATTGGCAAGAATATGGAGAAAACTGAAATCTTTATTATACAAGAGGTACAACCTCTTTGGAAACAAATTTGTTATTTTTTTGAAAGTTAAAACATAGTCATCACATGGTGCAGACTGTACTCCTAAAGAAGGAGTTTATCCATACAAAGACCAATGCATAAAGGCTCACTGCAGCTTAATTTGTAATTTTCTGAAACTGGAATCAACCAAAAAGATCATGAATTGGTGAATGGACAAAAAATAATGTGGTATATCCATACAATAGAACCCTTGTCAGCAATATGAAAAATTGAATGTTTGATATAGACATCAACATTATTAATTTAAAAATTATCAAACTAAGTGAAATAGGCCAGACAATATGAACACAAGTTATAGGAATCTAGTTTTATAAGTGCACACAGAGTAATCTATAATGATTAAAAGCAGTTCAAGTGGTTGCCTGTTAAGTAAGGTATATAGGAGTTGGAAGGATGGAAATTTCTAGAGGTAAAAAGTATGTTCTAGAGGTAAAAAGTATGTTCTTGATTAAGTGATAGTTTCATGGGTTCCATTTATACTTGTTAAAACTTATCAAATTGTGCATTTTACATATTTACAATTTACTGTATGTCAACTATACCTCAGAAAAACTGTGGCACAAATAAACAGGACTCAGAAATACAGTGCGTGTACATAATTGTGTTTGTAAAATTTTGCAAAAACTATATAAAATTTTAAAATCTGTTGAGTCATATGTCCTATAACATTTATTTTTGGATATATCTTATGTCATATACTTTTTTATTAATTCTGATAATGTATTACCTTTACCCCTGTCTTGAAAAGAAATGTAAGATTTCATAGAACCATTCTATAATTTTATAAAATTTTATACTCCATAGTTAAATATTTTGTGGCCTTTCCTCTCTCTCTCTCACACTCTCTTTTATTTATTCTTTCCAGGTATACATGACAGTAGGGTGTATTGTTCCATATTATACATACATAGAATAAATCTAACTTGTTGCAATTAGAAATGCATCATTGTGGTCATATATGATGTAGAGTTACATCGGGATTCTATTCATATATAAAAATAGGAAAGATATATCTGATTCATTCTACTGTCTTTTCTATTCCCAACTCCCCTGCTTTCCTTCATTCCCCTGTGTCTAGTCCAATGAACTTCTATATTCCCCTCCCTTTTTGTGGGTTAGTGTCCACATATCAGAGAGAACATTCTACCTTTGGTTTTTTGGGTACTGGCTTATTTCACTTAGCATGATACTTTCCTGTTCCATCCACTTACAGGCAAATGACATAATTTCATCCTTCTTTATGGCTGAGTAACATTCCATTGTGTGTATATACCACATTTTCTTAATCAATTCATTTGTTGTAGGGTAGATACCTAGTTTGGTTAACGCTGATACTTGGAATTGAACCCAGGAAAGCTTTTTCACTGAGTTGTATTCCTAGTTCTTTTAATTTTTTTTTCTTTTTTGAAACAAGATTCACCAAGTTGCTGAGGCTACCCTCAAACTTTGATTCTCCTGCCTCTGTTTCCTGAATTGCTAGGAGTACAGGTGTGTACCAATGTATCACACTCATTCTCCATTACAAGATGAATAACTGGGTGTTTTAGCCCATAGCAATTCTAATTATTGGGCAAACAGGTACTCATGAAAGGGGCAAAAGATATTTCTTGAGGATCTACTATGTGCTATATATTCATATACATCTCTCTCATCAGCTTTCTAAGACAAAGTACATTACAACCATTTACAAATGAAGAAACAATAGAGATCAGAAAAAAATTCTACCTAACTAATAAGTGTTTTAATAAAGAATAAAACTCTGTGGTAGATAACTTCAGAGTTTAGAAATACTTCATGAACCTCCCTAATGTTCTGGCACAGCACATTTGCCTTCCTGCAGATAAAGAGGCACATCTCCTCCAATAGGCTTGACAGAATATGTTAGTAATTCTGCACATTATAATTTAAGTCAATTTTGCACACTAATCAAGACCACACTGTTGAAGTGATTGGTGGGGGAAGTGATTACATAAAAATAAAACAATAAAGAAAACATAAAAAATACAAAAATGGAAACCAGAGTTCCAATGTGGATGTAAGGTACAAATACCCTTTTGGCTGAATCAACTAAAATAAGTACCATCTTTTATTTCTTTCCTTCACTCATTCCTTAAATATTTATTTGCAACAGATTCTGTATTAGGTACTACATAATATATTAGGACATAGAAGATATATAGAATTCATCTCTGGAACTTGTAATGTGATAAGGGAGACAATAAACTTCATTAGATCACAAGATACAAATACATAAATATATGATTTGGCAGAATCTATAGAAAATCTCTGAAATTTGAAGAGGGAGTCATATAAGTAGGCCAGGAATCAATAGTGTGAATACCTGTTTTATTTGTTTCAAAACAAATGAAGGCTTATATCAATAGAGAATGCTGACATAATCAGCATGTTATCTGACCAAAAGTCGCGCATTCCTTCCAGTAGAGCATAACCAAAGCACAGAAATTTGGAAGGCTTCAAAGGAGATATACAAAGGTGAATATAGGATGGAAAATATAACTCTTGTGCAGAGATTTAAAAACTTAAATCATTTTCCTGGAGAAAAGTGGTGAAGGAATTTAGTTTGAGACCTTTTAAGTGAGACCTTTTTTCACAAACATTAGCATTAGGTAATTCACAATTTTGGTTCAAAAGAACAAAAAGAAGAAATCAGCTCTAATTTATAGAATGAGGAATTTATTTATATTCAAAGGAGTGTTCTTTGTTTATTCAGATTGGGTATGAGAAATGTGGCTTCACTTTAACCTGATGATATTGAAGACCCTTTCCACACTAAAATTCAATGAACTTCAAAACAATTTATGCATTGTTGATGGCACTGAGTGGAGTAGACATTTTCAGTCCTTTCTTTTTTATTGTAACTTAGAAATGCATTCCATGTTAATTCAACAACATTGTTAGTGAACACTTTCCATCTGTCAGTAAGATGCTGAAAATTACTGAGTCATAGCACAGTGCCAAAAAATGAAACTAAGTGGATGGATAATTTTGCACTATCAAGAAGCAGTAAATTCCAGCTGTGAAAACTGAATGGTACAAAAAAAGCCCTGGAATTTAAGTTTGGCACTACCACCCCCTCACCCCACACCAATAGCTTCTGGATGTTAGTCATAACCTTTTGCCAGTGAAGTCACATGAAATTACTTTGGGCTTAATTATTCTAAACTAGAATTTTTTAGCATGTTAATTTCTTGCATTTGTTTCAGTGCCAACAAATAAAGCATTTGGTGCCAAAACTTAACTGTGTCTTCCAAAAAAAAGATATGGACAATTCAATCTCACTGGTCAATTACCAAGTTCCATAATATGAGAAAAAGTAAAAGAAATGCTTTCTTATTATTAAACCTTTAAAAAAATTGGAACAAGGCACAGTGTTAATAAACTTTCCTCAGAATGGTCAGGTTTTTGGAAGTAGGTTAAGAGTAATGTCAGGATGAAGATATATTCAAATATTCTATTCTCAGTAGCTATTCATATTTTAAACTATTTAGTGATCATTTATTCATCCAATATTGATAAGACTAATTTACAGTAATAATTCTAGAATTGTTTCTCTCTACTAATAAATCCTTAGTATTGTTTACTATTTATTTAGATTATATAAATCTTTTGAAAAAGAACATTGTTCAGGCAATTGTTTTAAAAGCATTATTACAGTTCTTTAATATAAAGATAGAGTTTTAGAAAGGTCTCCATTCCCTAAAAATACTGCTGGTATGTACTTAACACACACACACACACACACACACATACACAGTATTCCAGACATTGTCAGTGAATATAACTTGACTTACCTATACATAGAATACGTTGTAAAAGTTTCTATCATAAAAATCATAGTTCTAGAAAAGTTTCAGGAAGGAGAAAATACCTGATTTCCAAATTATAATATGTCTGTGTTTATTTATTCAGGAAATCCAGAATATTTACTCCTAAACTTCTACCATGTCTCTCTCTCTCTCACACACACAGACACACACACACACACACACACACACACACACACACACACATATATATATATATATATATATATATATATATCTCCTTAAAGTTTTTCCCTGTAGATGGCTGCCCCAGAAGACTAATTGTTTTGAGAATATCTGGAACATGTGCATCACAAAATTCTATACCAGGACTTTTGATTTTAAAGTAAAAAAAAAAAATGAGAACTGATTAGATTGAAAGAATGTGGATTAATTTACAGCCTTATCAAGTTTTGAAGGAGACAAATACATTTATATGAACTAACACTACTCATTCTTTAAAATAAATTATATGAGTAAACCTATAGAGCCATTGTCAGAAACAGAATGAATGAAGACTCTCCCTGACTGTGGAATAGATTTAATCCTGCCTTTATGAAAGTTAATTTTGTATGTTATGTTTAAATTTGTCTCTGGATTTATAATATAACTATGGCCTAAATTTATCATACAAAATTCCAAGTGACCTTTCTTAATTGAACTTTCCCATGCTCTTAGGAAATTCATGAACATTTATGAAACATACCCGTGAACAAAAGTTATAGACATTTTAAAAGAAAGACCATTTCTCCAATGTTGCAGTGTCAAAATATAATATAAACTGAGGCAGTCATAGCATGTTGGAGGACGGGGAACTCCCTGTACAGTAAGTGTGTAGCTGTCATGGTCCCCATAGAGGAGGAAAATGTTTTCCAAGAGTGGCACATGTGATTCAGAATTGCAAGCTTGGGATCCCACACCAGAGAGTTAAACTGTGTGTGAACATCATGTTGGATAACAGAATGGCTGGTGAGAAGTTACATCCTATTCAATTCTCTTTCATTCTTTCTAGTTGCATCATTATAAAAAGTTTGTTGTGGATAGAGAGGGCTTCTCTAACACTCACTAATGACTCTGAACTTTAAAATGTCAGTGTAAAAATAGAAATGTTCCAAAATGAGATTTAATAACAAATTTGCTCATTGTACTTGATTTTTTTTACCTTTAGGGCAAACTACTAGATTTCCTTTTCAGGTCACAATCACTGGTGTGTTCTTGCAGGGAGGGGAATTTTATAGCTGACTTGTTTAGAATTTCCCACTGATGAATAGTAATAAGATAAAGCAGAGTGAACTTCAGTTGGTTTATTTTTGCTTTCAAAATACCTACACGCAATATATCCTTATATTGCCATTCTTACTATTGCTTACTCACCATGATTTACAAGTATTATGATTTTTAAAAAAAATTTAAATTTGCATTTTTCTTGACATTTTATTATTCCATTTATGTAAGGATCATGTTTATCTGTTTCTCTGCAAACTATTGCAGATCAAGGAAGTTGTTTTGAGAATAATGGTTAAGAATATGGGCATGGAGCCAAATCTCATGGATTCAAATACTTGCTCATTCTCCACTTGAGTGACAATAACAAATGTATTTACAGTTCCTGAGTCTTATATCTCAACCTATAAAATAGGGATACTAACAGTTTAGCTCTCATAAGTTCATTGTGAAGATTAAATGATATAATCCACATAATATACTTCGCACAATGCCCAGCACATGATGTTTGTTTATTTTTGTTGTTGTTGTTTATTTGTTTTTTGTGCTAGGGATTGAACATAGGGGTGCTTTACTACTGAGCCACATCCCCAGCCCTTTTTATGTTTTATTTTGAAACAGGGTCTTGATCAGTTGCTGGGGCTGGCTTTGAACTCATGTCAGCCTCCCGACATGATATGCTTTTCAAACGATTATTTATACCTATTATTGAAATTCTTTAAATTCCACATCATTAATATAAATGGGTTACTTAACATTTCCACATGTGTTTATAGATTTCTCCAAAAAATGAACATCATAAAGATAACAAGATTAATCAAATATGTAAAGTATTTAAGAGAAATGGAAAATATAAACAGGGCTCAATGTTGTAGGATGGAGTGATGGTGTCTACAAAATTTAAAGTGCCTGGTGTTTTCCTCTGTTTAGAAAGAAAAAAAAAAACAATGATTTAAGGGCTCTTGAAGTATAACTATGTGAATACTTTTTCAATTCTTTATTTATAATACTGGATTTTAAAATATATATTCCCAATGTTAATTTTTAAAAATGTTGGAAAACTAAACTGCAACGATTTTTTCAGGCATTCTAGAAAAGGACATAGTAAATCCTAAATTAGTATAGGTACACTTTTGCATATATCTTATGTTAGTAACTCTCAAATTTCTTCACTTTGACTCAATTAAATATCGTTTCCTCATTCAATTGTCATTGTCCTTCCTGACTCAACTGAATTATCAGATTGGGAAGTTGGTAAAATGATTTATGATTAGTGAAAATAGTTTCTTATACTTGCATGATTCTTGATAATTAACCAATGTTTTTTTTGTTTGTTTGTTTTTGTTTTTGTTTTTTTCTGCTTACTGTTTAGTTATCAATCTTTTGGTCTCAAACATTACAAAGACCACACCAAAGAACTGGGAGGTAATTCCAAAGACTCCTCTTGGAGCAGCAGTCACAATCAGACTGGGTGTATGCCAATTTCAGCAACTGAATGTTCTTCCACAGAAATTCTAGAATGTGTTTTCACAAAGCAGTACTACATATATCTATCACCTATGGGCATTTTAAAGAAACCATAGAAATGTCCAAAAAGGTATGTAACTTCTTGATATATAGGCAAGATTATTAACTGACAGAACTGCATGATTTGATGAAACACAACCTTGATTAATTAGAATTAGATAACATTGTGGATAGTCTCATTACATCTTGTTTGGGGATTCAGAAGCTAATTATGAATAAGATATAAACAAATTCTATATTTGATTTAAAATATTTAATCTAATAAAAATGTACAAATAAAGATTGTAAAGCCATATAACACTATTAAATCATATAAGAAGTTTTTTCCAATATAATTTACTTGATAATAAAAGAATTGGATTAAAGTTTAGATATGTCTTCAAAAAATTTAAACAGGTTATGTATTATTACAGGGTCAACAGCTCATTTAATCAAAATTGTGTGAAAAAAATTTATGATCTAAACACAAGTTCCCAGAATTCTGATATGGAAATTTGACTGTCTGCCACTCAAATTTAAATATAAATTATTAAAACACTAAATTCCTGAATAATTGATTTTAATAAGCTAAAATAAATTAATAACCATTTACTTTAATTTTATATTGGCATTCCAACAAATGATTACTAAAATACTATTGTAGTATACAGATATTATATAACTATTAATTCAGAATTAATATTAATAAATGAACTTAAATAACAGATTTGATTACCCTAGGAAAATATAGTTCACATAATTCACAGGTTATCAAAAAGATACTTTGGAAAATGTACTAGAATAACATGAAGTTTAACAAATAATATCATTTTACATTTCTTCTGGCTTTTCTTAAATATAGGTCAAAATTTAGTATCTATACCAAAAAGGAATTGTATATACTTGGTGTATGTAGTCTTAGGATATAGAATCAAACAGAAAACAATATGGATAGTGTTATAGTTTGGATATGAAGTCTTGAACATTACAAAGACCCCAAACTCCTGTGTTTCTGCAGAAATATTCAGAGGTGAAATGATTGGATTGTGAGAGCTGTAACTTAATCAGTTCATCTTAGTTTAAAGGGACTGACTAGGTGATATTGGTAGGCAGGTGGGCATGGTTGGAAGAGGTGGGTCACTGGGGACATTCCCTGGAAGGTTCTCTCTCCATCCTCACTCTTTCTCTGTGCTTTCTTGCTGCTATGTCTTAATCAGCTACCCTCTGCCACGTCTTTGAACCATGATGCCTCACCTTGGACCCAGAGTAATAGAGTTGGCCACCTATATACTAAGACCTCTGAAACATCAAGTGCAAACAAACTTTTGCTTCTCCAACTTGTTCTTGTCAGGCATTTAGGTTCCAGTGAGGCAAAAGCTGACTGAAACAGATAATATGATTCACAGGAGTGATAAACATCATTTCACAGAAAGATCTGTTTTCTATTTCTCTGACTCCTAAATAATACTTTTCATGTCACTTTACTTTTGGTCAAAGGACATTCCTCATGAAAAATTTCTGTGGATAGTTTTTTCAATATGCAGATATTTGGAGAAACAAGATTGTTAATTATAAGGTTTAAATTTTAGATCACATTAAGAATAAACACTAACTTACTCATATATCCAAAATTGAGAAAGAAGTGGCAGATTCACCTCAAAGTAAATCCTACATCACTTCTTCCATTGTGTTTTCACATGGTCACTGAACATACAAATGGTGACTTCATCATTAAAAATCTAGCCCAGTGTATGTGCATCCTAAGCAATAAATTTAAGGCCGATTGAACAACAGAATCATTAACTACCTATAAAATATCTGTTAAGTATACAGAGATCACAAAGCCAATACATGATAAAGTTAGAACTTTCTAAAATAATGTTTTTTTCTCATTATTATATTAAGTCCTGAAGTATTAATGGATTAAAATGGATAGTTTCTCATAAATGAAACATAACAAATTGATTTTAACTGATAAGCACAAATATAACTTTCTTTTAATAGGATTTTTAAAAATCAAGCTTTCCACACTACACATAGATGGAATACCATGTGTTGGTGCTGAATAAAGACAATATAATCCTTCATTCTAATTATTTTTTTTCACTAGCATGCAACTTAATCACACAAGCATGGCATTAAGCAAAATTGAATAACATCTGAGAATACAAACGGTAGAATATTCTCCATAGAAATGTCAGCCCAAAGGATACCTGAATAGACTCTTATATACCAAAAACTTATAAATTAAAACAAAGATAACTAGTGTTTTTCCAAAAGTAGGCCTAGGAGGAAAATGTTTTAAATTTCTACATTTCTTGCTCATTTCTTTTTTGTTCTTTTCCTATAAAGTGTCAGATTCTTATTTGTTTCACATACTACTTTGAATCTCCAGCTAGATATGTGTATGTGTGTGTGTGAGAGAGAAGTGTGTGTGTGTGTGTGTGTGTGTGTGTGTGTGTCTGTCTGTCTGTCTGTTTAGAGAATCAAATAAACTTGGCAAAGTTTGAGAAGGCACTATGACAAAGATAAAGTTTTTCAAAGAAAAATATAACAGAATGTTAAATTTCTGATTCAATGTCTTTTTGAAATTTCAACTGCTTCAACCAGCTTTCTTATTAAATCAAATTGGGTTATTTGTGAACTCAATTTTAATCCCTATTGGACAAAAAGCTATTTCCTCTCATGGCTTTTACTATGGATATATCCAGAGACTAGAATATTTGGTATGCCTCCAGACTCATTGTGTGGGCTCCTTGCTAGTTTTGTGCAACAAAATTTAAATCTCACCATTTTCTTATGTTATTAAGAGGAAAAAATAAATAAAAAGACATCAACAAATAATTGCACATCCTTTTGGTGGAGACAGTTGATGTATGAAAGTTCCTGAAATAAAAGCATGAAAGCTAAAAAAAAGTGTTGTATTCAACTTAGACTAGTTAATAATTCACATATAGGCCATTCATTTTTTTTTTTGTATGAAAGCTAGAAGGAAATTTCCTGGTTCCATTCATACTGCCAGGCAATCCTTGAAAGACTCTATTGGAACCAAAATATTTCAACATAAGTGTTGCTTTACTCTCCTTCTCTCTCACACACACACAAATACAATCACACAAAGAAATGTCATTGAAAGAAAAAGGAGAAAATATTACATTTTGCAGAGCAAACAGTGAGTGAGAAAAAAGCATAATATCAAAAAATTTTACCATGAAATGTAGCAATATAATACTGTAAAATATATTAGTGAATTAACAGCAGCTTACTTGCATATAGAAAGTAATTTCTCCACATTATTGTTTTTTAGAAAAAAAATGAAATAATTCATTCTTATTATTACTACTTTAAAAATATAGAAATGTATCAGAAGTTAAATGATTATTTTACAAAGATCTTTCTTTTAAAGAAACAATGATGGTGTGCACACACACATCATATATTTAAAGGAACAACAAGAGCCATATAATCATTTTTAAAAGTTGCAAAATTAGATTATCAACCACACAAACTCCAGTGGCACTTACATACCAAGTAATATGTCCAAAGCTGGGCTGAGAGATAATGATTCTTTAGGATGTTATTAAGTGGATTTTCAAATCAATACAATCAAACTTAATGACACAAAAATATAACTACTGGTGCTGAGAAATAAGAAGGAAGCTCTAGGTGAATTTCTAGAGTGCTATACTGTACAGGTTTATAGGGAATCACGCCCTAAATTTGCACTGGACTACAAAAGTAAGGAAGGAAACTAAAATGAAAATGGATTGCAAATCGAGGTTTTTCAATAGAGAAGAGACTAATCATTCAACAGACACTTAACACAAGTCTAATCTATACACTGCTGAGACCTGAGAACATGGATCAAACACATTGAAATAGCAAAACACATTGCATTTTCTAGAGAAGCTCCTCACAAAGAAGCACATATGACTGCCTCAAACAATAAGACCTTCAAATGTTAGAGTTAACCTTTAAAACATATATCTATTTCTCACTCAATGAAAGCCTCAAAGAAAAAGCATCCAAATCCCATGGTGTATTTATACAATTTGCATAAATATGTGACATATTTATTTTTATTGAAAAAAAAGAGGTGGTTTCTTATCCTCTTTAAATATTAGGATTGTTTGAATATGACAGGATAGAAAGGGAAGGTAGGAGGAGAGATAAAGGGAAGTTAGATAACAGGTACCAAAACACAGTTAGATAGAAGTAATAAGTTCTAGCATTCTACAACACAGTGGGTGCCTAGAGTTCAAAATTGCATTTTATGAATAACTAGAAGAGAGACACTTGAAGTGTTCAAATATGATGTACTTATTAGGGGAATGAAAGTGTTAATCATCCTGATTTGATCAGTATGTATTCTATGCATGTACTGAAATATTACGCAGTACCTTATTAATGTGTACAATCATTATATATTAATCCAAAATTGAAAAGAAGTTGAGTGCAGTGGTGCATATGAGTAATCCCAGCAACTTGGGAGACTGAGACAGTAGAATAGCTAAGTTCAAGGATAGCCTAGAAATTTAGGGGGACCCCATCTCAAAATTAAAAAGGGGGTTGGGTGGGGAAAGTAGCTTTAAAAAATGGCTGATTGCACATAATTAAGGAGATAGATATGTTAACTTTCCTTATTTGGTCATTGGGCACTGTGTATGAATATTTAATTATCACCTTGCATCCCACAAATTTATACAATTAAAATAATAGTCGGATATGGTGGCACACCCCTGCAGTCCCAACAACCATGGCAGGAGGATTACAAGTTCAAGGATAACCTCAGCAACTTGGTGAGGCCCTATGCACCTTAGTGAGACCCTGTCTCAAGATAAAAATATATATATATAAATAAATTTTTAAAGGGCTGAGCATGTGATTCAATAATTAAGCACCCTGGGTACAATTCCCAGTACTGAAAATAATAATAATAATTAAAAAAACTAATAATAGAAAATGAGGAATGTGAAATGCTATGCTTTATGACATAAAGAAGTTTCATGAAATTAACTTAGCATTTACCCACCATGAAATTTTATCCTGAGTTTATGACTAATCAAATAGCAGCACTTCTGCCCTGCCTGCCTCTGTGAATATATATGTGTGTATATTCTGGTGTCAAAATTATAGCAGTATTTGTGACTGATAAAGTCCTATATAATGACATTATTAAAAGTACCTAAATATTTTTTTTCTCTTTATATAGGAAGAATGAGGTATATTTATTCTTATGTCCATAAGAGGTTCAAAGCAGATGTGTCAGTGTCAAACAACCCTAGATTCAAAGCCAAGTTTAGCACATGGTAGCTGTGGTACTTTGGGCAAGTTACCTAAATCCCCAGTGCTTCATTCACTTTTTATGAGTAAAATAAAGATAATAAAGAGAAAAGAGAGATAATCATGTAAAGTCTGTAACATATCCTGGCCTATACAACAACTAAGTATTCAGCATTACCATTAATTAAGATGATGGATCAAAATTGATTTCAGCAATATAAGCTAACAAAAACAGTTAAATCATACCAAAGTGAGGAGGATAAAATACAGAAATATAGAAATAGCATTTCAGCCAAAAAAGTTATTCAAAATTAATGTCATTATTCCAATTTTCCATGATAAACAAAAATGTAAAAGACAACAAGACAAACTAGCTAGTAACATAAACCAACCTACTAAAATCCTTAATAATTATTATAGAAAAACGGGTGATGATACGCAATTTCAGTGTTTGTGAATTAAATGTGAAGATCAATTACACAGAATGGTAAATGGCAATTTTATAATACTGTCATAAGTTATAAGGATTACATATTCCAAAGACACAATTATACTAAAGGCAGAATTAGGAAAATAACTTAGAGACATGTTATTATTGCCAGTGATTACATATGTAGCTTATAAGTGTTATTCAATATAAATGGAATTTTAGAGCACCTAAAGCTTTTCATTATTTCCAGTTCCGCCATAAAAATTAAATGAGAATAGTGTGGAAATCAAGCAAATGCATTTATACAATTCTGACCATGCAGCCAGAAAGTTCTGTGTTTAATTTGGACAAATTTTGTCTTTTCTAATCAATTACCGGACTAAATAAATTCTCGTCTTTAAAAATGAGAAGTTGGCACATTTGCCTATAAAATAAGCTCCAGTAAGTTTTAATAAACATTGATTAAATGAATTACACATAGGAACTACTCATTTCAATTTCATTCTTGACACTTTCAAAATGGAATAAAATGTATTCAACAAAACAATGTAACCTCCATTTCTGGCAATGTTAATTCAGAAATATTGTAAGTAAAATATTTTTTATGAAACTGTTGATGTTTGAGAAATAAATGCCATCTTAAGTAATCACTTCCATTAAAACATGCTTAAAGCTTTTCATCCTTTGTCTTCACTATGTTTAAAAATGAAGAATAACAATCAATGAATCAATGGGGAATTAATGGATTTAAGCAGATAAATGAATTCTAGAATCATGTGAAAATGCCATTTTCTTGTTCTAGTCACTAAATTTTAATATCATGTCCACACTTGAGTATAGGAAGATGAGAGTCTTACCTCACTTTTTAAATTTGACTGTTACAAGCAGTTTTGAGTTATACTAAAAAATACTTGTTAGTCTTACCCCTCTCTACTTTCTAAAACAGATAAGTTGTTATATCACTAGGAGACAAAATTTTCTCAAGGAAGATCTTAGTCTCTTTGAATTATGTTCACATTTGTTTTGCTGTGATCATGTCAGATGCTGACACAAATACAAATAGATGAGGTATGTCTTCACAAAACACTCACCACAGTTGGCTTCATCTGATGCATCTGCACAGTCCGGATCCTCATCACAAACCCACAGCTTGGAAATACAATGTTTGGTAGTTTTACATTGGAAATAGTCAGGAGAACAGCTGTTTTCAGCTTAAGAAAGGAAACATCTATCAACATGTAGCTTTGAAGAAGAGACTATTTTTTATATAAAAAAACAATTACACAAATTTTTAAGGCAATTTATCGAAAACATATTATCTTTTCATTAGTCATGTTCTGAAAGTGATGGATGTCAATTTTCAAATACCTATGTGTTTCTAACATTCTTTCTAGTACAAAAAAAAAAAGGAAAAACACATTTCTGCAATGATACATTGATTAAAAATCAGAATTTTCAATAAAACATTTGATTAGATATTTGTAAAAACTAATTTAAAAAATCAAGAATTTAGGTTTTTCAAAATATTTTTTCCAGATTAATTTAATAGATATTTATTTATGAACTTTATCCATTGAAAAGAAACAAACTGGAGGATATTACGTGAATGAGCCAACAAAAATCATGAAATTCAATCAAAGTCTCCAGAAGTTGTGTTGAGTTTTGAAGGAAGTGGTGAACATCCGATTTAGACTATAAACTGCATCACAAATCCTACTCAGTTTAATGGTTCAGCTTCCAGAATGGCTAACCATAAAGAACTGGTACTGACTTTATTCTGAATGCACCATCTTAATCAAATTGCTGGATGACTGCACATTATTCACTGATAAAAGTTTTAGAGGAATAATATAAAACTTCTGCAAGACAGAAATGTTGAAATGTTGACAGTAGTTTGGTTGAAAACTTAAAACCTGACAGGTGCTCTATCCCTTAGATTGTGTGTGTGTGTGTGTGTGTGTGTGTATGCAAGTACATGCCTGTTTACATGCATCTCTGTATTTGTTGTAAACTCTTTGCCTTCCATTTAAAGTAGTTTGATTTTTTGGAGGAAGGTGGAAATAAACAGTGAACAGAATAAAATATATTTTTATCATAATTCTTTCAAATAACCTGTTAAGATTTATTAAATGGAACATTTATGTACATATTTTTAAAAGGAATTTTCTTAGCTTATTTTGCTTAGATATTATATACTTTATCATAGATTCAATACATGTTTCATGGAATCTTGAACTAAAATGGAGTTAATTTCAAGTATCCAAATCAACAGAAGAAAATTACCTGTATCTATTTAACATGGGCAATAAAAATGCAATGCTGTTTTTGATGCTTCACTTCAGGATGATGTAGATGAGAGATGTCATTCATTTCTCTCTTAATCTCCAGGTAGATTTTAAAGTAAAGATCACCATGTTTTAATTTTCTCTACAATTTTTGATTACAGCATCATAAATAACCCATCCCATAGGCACCTAGTAACAACTATTTGAACATAATCACTGTCTTATTTTTCTACACTATATGATTTTATGATGAATAATAATTTTTAGACCAATTTCAGTTGGGAGTCTAAAGTAAGACAAGAATGAACAATCTGTGTCAACTTACGACAGTCTCTTTCGTCTTCCTCATCACCACAGTCATCCTGCCCATTACATCTAAGGTTGATTGGGATGCATTTCTGGTTCTTGGTGCACTTGAACTGACCTGACAAGCAGACATGTGTGTCTAAAACAGAGAGAATAAAAAAATCTGACCTGAGATCTATGTCTGAATTTAAATCAGCATATACATAATCTGTTAGGGATTAGGTTTTCGTTCCATAGGAATTTTATGACCTACCACAGTTGAGTTCATCAGAATTGTCTCCACAGTCATTTTCTCCATCACAGATGAAAGCAGGCAGAGCACAGAGTCCAGTTCCACACTGAAACCGGCCTGGCTGACATTTAAATTCAGCTAAGATAGAAAACATACAGGTATTACGGAATGACAATCTTAGCTCATGACTTTTTAAACGGAGCTTTTCCGACATTAAAAGTTATTTGTTATATTATTATGTTAAACATGTCCTGGAGCACAGTGTGAATGTCTCACATCTAGAGAGCTGTTAGCTTCAGATATACAGCTAAGAAATGCAACTCAGATGGCTTCCAGATTACCTTTCATAAACTAACTTAAGAAGGAGGAGCTAACAACATATAAATATAAAAAAAAACCCTGCATTTAAAAAATCACATAAATTCTTCTTTATTTCAATGAAGTGGTATTGAGAGGTTAAGTTGGAGAGTAATATTTACTGGAACTAAAAAAATCTTATTTGGATATCACTTTTAAAAAAATTCAGTGTTCTTTGTTCACTTTCTCACCCATGGTTTGCCCATAATATGCATATCTGTCCTCAATAATTTTTCTCTAGCTCTGCTTAAAGCAAATTTTCTGAATCTGTTACATTTAAATACATTTATTGATATTCATCCTTATACTATCATTATGTATGAGGACAGACTCTGATACATAGCAAATATTTCTTACCTGTCAAACAAATATTATTCTAATAAACAACTTCCAAATGACAATGCATGTTCTTTTGCTATATTCTTAATTTTATGTAAATAATAATAACAATAATATTAATAACAATAATAGGATCTACTGAGAATCTATTTTGTATCATGCTAGACCTTATCACATTTAGTTATTTATTTAATGGCACTATAACTTTCTCACTTTGACATCACTATGGCCATTTGACTAATGAAAAAGCTTCCTGGATATATTTTGTTTTTACTAGTGTATAACTATACATACTACTACAGTTTATTTTGACATAATCATATCAGCATGAAAATAATTCTATAATTCCACACATTGGTCCCCAGTACTTTCTCTTTTTATCCACTCCTCTTTCCCCCTATTCTCCTCCCTCTTTTCTGCTGTTCATATATATGGATGTACTATATATATGTGTGTATATATATAAACACATACTACATATGTGTGTATATGTATATACATGTGTATATACACACACAGAGACATATATATATGTGTGTGTGTGTGTGTGTGTGTGTGTGTGTGTGTGAAGACACAAAGTATCAAACAGCTTAAACATTTAGTGTGATCAGTTAACACATTTTACAGATTGGAGTCAAATAACTTCCAATTCTTTAGAACTCTCTTCTATGGAAGGAAAGCGCGCGTGCACACACACACAGACACACACACACACACATCAGTGCTTTATAGATATACATAAAGGCAAAATTTGCTATTATATATTTTTATATGTGCATAGAATAACTTGGTCAATTCCATTCCATGATTACACTACTTTCCCATCCTTCCTCTTTCCCCATCAATTCTATTCTTCTACTCAACTTATTTTCCTTCTATTTTTATGAGATTTCCCTCCCTTTCCCTTCATTTTGGTCCAACTCCACATATGAGAAAAAAATATTTGACCTTTGACTTTTTTCAGTTGAACTTATTTCAATTAGCATGATGTTCATTTCTATCCATTGACAAGAAAATGCTATAATTTCATTCTTCTTTAGGGCTGAGTAAAATTACTTTGTGTATATATGCCACATTTTCTTTATCCATTCCTCTGTTGATGGTTTCATAAGAGGCACATCTATGATTACAGCAGCATTTTCTGGATATTCATAGTCCACTCAAGGATGCACAACTTATAAATTCAAACTAGAACTCAGAATAGATCTGTCTCTGAAGTCTTCTAAAAAATGTTATTTACAATGAAACACTTACTTTTTGACTAATGATTCTAATGTCTGTTACTGATCATTGACTGTGACATTAATAACACTCTATTAGTTCAAATCAGTGAATTAAAACTAATAAATGACATTTTAAAATTTCTTTGGGAAATAAACTATGCTTTTATAATTAGAGCATTGACTAAGAATTTAAACATTTTAAAAAACAACTGAAAATATGTGCTTTCCTTCCAAAGAAGAGAGTTCTAAAGAATTGAAAGTTATTTGATTCCAATCTGTAAAACGTGTTAACTAATCACTCTAAATGTTTAAGCTGTTTGATATTTTGTGTTTTCATAGTTTGAAAATATGCATTTCTAAATTTGCTGTTACTTCATATAAAATTTTCTTTAATATTTATTTATTGTCAAAACAACCTTCTCATCAAGGGGGTTGTAACTATGAAATGAACAGCTGAGAAAAAACTGAGAAGCCCATCTGACCCTCATATTTCTCAGTGGAATGATGCTTTCTGTACTAGAGTATCATAGGGAATGTAATTACAAACTTATGATGCCTGAGAATTCTTGATGCATCACTCTTAACTACATTATATAAATATCATTATGTAAATTTGCAAGTGCGTGACTCTCAGATTAAGCTTTAGTGTCTTCTCAGGTGAAGTTATAGGTATTATCAGGGACTCTTAACATCTACATAGTTTGATGATGCAGCTACTCAAAAAATGAAATATAAATACTCCACAGATTCATATATGCCATTTTTCACTTCACTTCACCGTGGCTCTCAAAGTGTTATGCCAATAGATGTTCAAAGATGTTGAACCATCAACTATAAGTCAAAATTATTTGCTGAAGACCACAGAGATAATGCCATCAATAAAATGTGAAGGATGGTTAGGAGAAAACATAGGGGAAAATCTTCATGACATTGGACTAGACAATTTTTTTTTCAAATTTAATGCCAAAAGCATGGGCAACAAAAGCAAAATATACACAAGAGGTTTCATCAAAGTAAAATGGTTCTGCACGACAAAGGAAAAAACTAGAAGAGTAGACGGTCTATGGTATGGGAGAAATGATCCAAAAATAAATATCTGAAAAAGGGGTTACTATCCCAAATATGAGAAAAGTGACTCAATATGAAAAACGAATTACGGACTCAAAAAATGCTCTATGGGCTTAAACAATTTTAAATAGAAAAGAATAAAATAGACGAAAGTTTCAATATCACCATTCCTCCAAAAAATAAAAATAAAAACATCACCTCACATATATTAGAATGGGCGATATTTAAAAAAAATAAATAAATAAACTACCATATGATTCAGCAATTTCACTACCGTGTATACATATCCAAAGAAAAATAATGAAATCAGGATATGAAAAACATATCTGAATTCCAATATTCATTGAAGCATTATTCATGGCAGCAATATCATGGAATCAATAAAGGTTCCATCAGTATTTAAATGGATAAAGAAAATATGGCATATAAAAGCAATAGAATAGTATTTGACCTTGATAAGGAATGAATTTTTTTCCTGTGTCACAACTTGCATAAATCTGGAGAACATAATATTAAGTGAAATAAAAACAAGGAACAGAAATACAAACATTATATGATCTCATTTATGTGAGGAATCTGAAAAAAAAATCTAACAGAGTAAAATGATCATTAACTGAGCTGGGAATTTGGAGGATTGGGGAGATATTAGTCAAAAAGGAAAAGTCAGGAGGAATAACATTAAGAGACATTGTACATCATAATGACTATGGTTACTAACAATATACTATATGCTTGAAAAATATTAATAATAGATTTCCCATGTTAACATAACAGAAAAAAAAAATGGTAGCTATGTGTCAGGAGCTACAAATAAATTACTGCTCTGAACTCCATAGCCTTGGACAGCTTGACTGCCACATGTGGGAATCTTTCCATGTGCAGGTGTAGAAAGGCATGCCCATTTGCAGGTGGCCATTGTTAGTGGGATCTATTCCATGCCTGGCATAGAATTTATGAGTTCAATCACTTTGAATTTAGATGCCTGCTAACCTTGGGTGAAAGAAATACCAGTGCACCCTCGTAGCCCTGAGGTGCCAGCTGCCTGGAGGAGGAAGAATTACTACCTTAAGTGATAAGGCCCCCACCAGGCCAATTTCCCAAAGCTTCTTTCCTCTTGTTTATCTTAAAGAACCCTTCCATTGGAATTTCTCTGATGTGTTTCCCTATAAAATAAAGGTTGGTGGGCTTTCTCTCTTTGTTAAGAATCAGACCCATCAGGTCTTTTCCATCCATCAAGCCCCCACTTAAACTATTTTGAGTTCTTTGTTTTTATTTCTTAATACAATACTACTTCTTCAGACTTTTATTTTCAGCTGGCCCACACCTCTGCATGATTACTTATTTCCCTCCCTGAGCAGGATGCAGTGAGCTATGTAAGGTAATACACATGTTTAATGACTTGATTTAGCCATTCTACAATATACACACATATAAAAACACATCAAATAAAATAAATATGGACAATTTTTACTTATCAACTAAAAAATAAAGCATGTAAATATCAGTGCTTAATTGGCATAAGGATCATACATAGAAGATTTCAGTTACAAATGTCTGTACCCCTCTGCCAAAAGACATTAAAGTATTTGATTATCATATATTCTAAAAGTGCGTAAATGCTAGAAACTCATTATATTAAATCTCTAGTTAAAATTATGCCTGCATTATTCTCTCTTTTTAAACAAACACTGAATTAAAAAGTAAATTTTTGTATCAATATGGCTCCAGTATGAAATTTCAGTCAACGTCTATAGTTTAGGAATTGCAAACATTTTAAAGAAAGACAATTGCATGCTATTGGCTTTGTTTCGGGTCATTACAGTGATATATTCTTAGAAAATAATGCACCTTGGCAGTGAAGGTTGTCATGTTAATACAATGCCTAAATAAACATGCTTATTCTTGGAATTTCTATAAACCACAGTAAGTTGTATTTACATTCTTTTCTATACATAGGGAAGTTTATTGTGGAGAACAAAATAACTTTCTTTATAAACCAAAATGTTTTCCAATTCCTTTGATAGTCTCTTTAATTCAGTAATTTTTTTAAAGAAAGAATAATGCAGGCATGTTTTTTTTTAACCTGTTTTATACAAATAATATTCTGTATAGGTTGTCAATTAGAGTGAAAATAAAAACTATTTTTTTAAAAAATAGAGAGCTGTGAATCATTCAAAAACAGAAAGATTACAGTAGACTTTTATAACTTATTTTCCTTCTCATTGAGTTGATTAAATATTGCTTTCAAAAATAGAAATGAACTATGTGAAAAAATTTCCATTGTGTGATAGACTTGGTAGTGACCAGTAGTGGAACATGGCTTATGCAAGTAATTTTCTAGAAAACTTAAATTTGAAACAGCTCTATAATTAGGCAGTGGAAAAAGTTCTACAGCTGAAAGTAGCAGTGCTATGCCAGAACACTCTCTTTCTTCCATACAATCCTAGGATCTTGAACTCAATTGTCAAGGCCAAATCAAGGCAACCATCCATTGGGATATTGAGGGAATTATCAGGATTGACTACCAGCATCTTCAACTTGACAGGACAATATTGGAGTGACCTATGGAGTAAACTGCAAAAGGCTATTAAGGAAAAGTCTGCTGATTGTCCATTCCCACCTAAGTTATCTAGGATGGCTAAAACAGTAGAATCTAACCATGCCCTGAAGACATAATTGGTAGTTACTTTACAGCAATTTAATAAATTGCCTAACAGCAAACAAAATCTGACTTTCAAGTATTTTTAGGATTTTAATACTGAGCAAAAAGTTAAAAAAATTCTAATTAGGATCCCATTCTATCCCTAAAAAGGAAAGTTTCATTCACTGTAAAACATTCTAAAAAAAAAAAAATTCCCATTTTTGCTTCCAAACTGGGAACATATTAAGTTAAAGATCAATTGCTACATGAAACAATGCAAATTTTAAACAAATAACCAGATTTAGGCAAAAGAAAAAAAAAAGATACAAATTGTTGACGATGTCATTCTAACATTCTAAATGTGACAGTTATTAGAATCACACCAAAACATTACAACTTTTTTGTTATATCTAAAAGATTGTCATATAAAACTGTTTTATTTCAATTTTAAGAACCGATTAGAAAATACTTAAAATATACTTTCAATTCTCCAGGTGTGTGTGTAAAAGGAACTCTGAATTCTAAATTCAAACATTTGTCAATATACTCACGACAGTCATCAGGTTCATCAGATCCATCACCACAGTCGTCCACAGTGTCACATTTCCACCAGAATGGAATGCATTTATCAGTTTTGCAACGAAACTTAAAAAAAAAAAAAATGAAGAAGAATGCTGAAGAATCCAATGTGTCTATTAAGGGTATCTCATGAGTGCAGTACGCCTAGTCTACCCACCCTCTTGCTGCAGATGTGAATGTTGGTAGTCAGAGAACTTTCTGCAATAGTAAATAAATGTTCAACAAATAGCAAAATGATCTGCCAGGAAAGTACATTGCTCAAGAAAACCCATTCAGACTCTGCACACAGACACTTCACTCACTGTGTTCCACAACAGCCCAGTTGAGCAGATGCTAAAGAGATCCTGTGGCCCCACAACCTAAAATATTTACTAACTAGACCTTTACAGAAAATTTGCCAAACACCAAATAGGGCAAAAAGGATCAGGAATATCAGGAAGAGACAGCACATGGAATTAATTTAGTTAATCTGAATTACTTTAATTGAATTGTGTTTCATTAAAAATTTGGGTAATTCTGTTAACATCTTCTGTTCCTGTGTTCTTTAGCCTCTGAAGAAGGAGCTGAGGATTATCTGGAGGTACCTTTCCAACTCTGTTGTGCTGTGGTTCCAGGAAAGTTCCTGAACATAGAAATACGGCCTTTACTCATAATGGTATTTGCTCCACATAAATATTAAGAATACTTCTTTAAGACAGTAGAGATTGATAGTTATTTTCAGCTTTTAAATAACTTTCTGTGTCTGACATAACATCCTCCCAACTATTACGTAAAAGCCTCTGTGTATGCTTTTTTCTTTTAAAATATTTTTTTTGGTTCTTTTTAGATGTAAATGACAGTACAGTGTATTTTGACATATTACACATACATGTATTTATAACTTATTCTAATTAGGATCCCATCCTTGCAGTTGTACCTGATGTGGAGTTTCACTGGTGGTGTGTTCATATATGAACATAGGAAAGTTATGTCTGATTTATTCTACTGTCTTTCCTATTCCCATTCCCCTCCGTTCCCTTCATTCTCCTTTCCACATAATAAGGGTGGGGAGGGAAGAATAAAAGCTTGGTAGTATTGTTAAGTTTAACAGACCTGAACTATTAAGAATTCTAAAGCTAAGAATGCTGTAAGATAACCTCCTGTGACCTACAGAAGAACTCTCAGCTCTGCTGGAGCCTACCTACCCAATGTCTCCCACCAACATATTTGGTAAATGCATCTGTTTGATTTGTGACTTTCTTTTATTCACTGACTGTAACAGTTCATGTAATGACTTTCACAGTGGAGCATTTTATTCAGGGTAACATGAAACATGTTCCTGGGCCTTTGTCATTCACATTTGACTCAGAATAAGCTATCTCATTTCCTCTGGGGCAGAAGCTGTGTTTGCATCAAAAGTTGCATACTATTTTCATAAAGAAGGCCATCTGAACCCAAATTCATTCACTGAGCCAATGTAAAATACTACCATTCCTATCAAATTCACTAGTGGCCAATTGTATATAGTAAAAAAAAAAAAAAAATCCAATTTATTCCTTAGTGATCTCTGACCAAAAATCAATTTCTTTCTTAGCAACATTCAAGCAGGAAAATCTAAAGATAATCATACTTCTATACAGACAATCATGTATGTGAAGTAGTTATAATTAAACAACTCATTTAAAATTGTTAAAACCAAGCACTAAATTAATTTTAGTCAATTTATTCTTGTATCATTAAGTGATTCCCCTTCTTCATTTCAATAAAAATTCAGTGAAAAGCATGCATTATAATATTCATCTGGCACTGAAAACATTAGTTTGATAATTTTCTAAAAGTTATTAATTTTCTTTTTGAAGTGTTTATGCTATAATTCCCACACAAGTGAAGAGCTGGCATTTATCTTAGCATGTTATATAGAACAAAAATTTGCAATAGAAAACTGTAACCTTGGTTCCATTATTAGTAATAAAAATGGATTAGCAATCCAAGAGTTTGTTCATTTAAAATACTGCTATTTTCTTCAAGTGAGAGAGAATTTGATGTTAGCTTTTGCTGTAACAGTCTGGACGGCAAGGAAGTGATTCAGGATACAATTACATTAAACATAAGAGTGGATTTTTCTTCCAGTAGCAAGGTGGAAGAAATAGAGCACAATGAATCCAAGGGGAGATCTGACTATTCAACTGATTTTCTCATATTTGCTTAGCCTGTGGTCATGTCTGTTGTGGTTTTTCATAAATTACCAGAGGGAAAAAATTACCTTTATAGATAGTGACTGTCTGGGGATATGAGGCTGAATCTGAAAGCAATTGCCCTGAACATTAAATATTTCCAGTCATTACAGTATATCAAAGCACATTAGTAAGCGGATTTCAAGTCTCCTGTGCATCATCTTTAAAGCATTCCCAATCACGATTGGAAAAATATCTAAACTAGGTCATTTTAAAATTTATTAAATATGCCTGAGTTAAACAAATGCCAACTATTAGAATTATAGATGACATGATTATTGCTCCCCATTTCATTTTTAATAAGTACATAAAATGGTTTTTTGAGTTAAGAGAAGCCAGGGTAAAATATACTTATGCTAACTATTCATACTAATCAACATTTTATTGTCTGAAAAAGACTTCTTCTATTTTGTGTCTGGGGTTCACTTTTTCATACTTAAATATAGTAACTTTAAAAAGACTAATGCTAAATACAAAACATTCTTCATGGTAAATGTTCTCTAAGACTAATATCTTAGTAAAATAAATTTTAAACTGTAATTACTACCCACAAAAAAAGAGCCATAAAGAGACTACAAATATATATGTCTTAGTATGAGGATAAAAATACAAATCTACCTATGGTGAGGTACAGTTGAAACATGAAGGATCTCCACATAAAAGATAAGTAAAGTCATTCTAAAATTGACTGTTTCTGATTAAAATTATTTAAATAAAATGCCTATAATCACCAGTGTTATAAGAATTGGATTTAATTTTGTTTTTACCAGATTCTCAGATTATGTTTTTAATTTTAAGAAAATTATTGGTGTGATTTGCCTGTTTTTCTAAAACTCTATAGTAGTTAGGAACAGATCATTGGAAGCAATCGTAAGATGATAAAACAATCCTTAGTAACAATACATTTAAAACAACAATTTTTCATCAAAGTATTTAATGGTATGATTCTGAAATATCTAGATTCACTTTATTTAAATATCTACCTCTCTAAAAGTTGTGCTTCTATAAATTGGTTGTTCGCTGAGAAGTTAAAAAGCATAGCTTTTTGTTTTTCCTCATCTGCTCAGAAAGGAATCAGAGGTAAATATGTACATAAAGCAAACACTTGCAGAGATAACTACTAATGGGTTATCTCCAATGGATTGTATTAGTAGTATTTTTTTCTTAAAGAAAAAAAAATGAAATGATAACATTTTTTAAAGAAGTATGGCTATAAACAGAATTATTTGTTCCACATTTTTTATTTGTTCTGTCTTGCTATATTTTTATACTCATTATTAACACTAATGAAGGTACTTGAAAATTATAAATATTTAGTGTAATTTTTTATATGAATAATATTTTGGAGTTTCCTGAGGTTTTCATTTAACTGACTGATCAGATGTTCTGGGCCTTGGATAAATATAATTATAGTTTTTTCAAAATATTTTGAAAAGTTTTTTTCATTTTACATTTGTGGTAAGGCCAATGCCTTAGTACCTGTATCTTTCTGTTGGAGATGCTCAACTGTGTTTCAAAATATCTTCTAGTCTACTCTATTTTCAGTTGGCCATTATGGCTTACCATAGTACATTGTGGCTACAGGGGGCATCTCCCAAGTCAGCACAAATCATGGAGCCTCAGGGATGGGCCTCAACAGACTGACTCAGAGATCTCACCAGAGAAAGGGACCAAAGATTGTTTCAGAATAATCTGGAAGTTAAAAATCCGCTAAACTAAATAACATTAATGAGACTTATATTTTAAAATTAAAGTGTTATGATTTTGCGCTTAATTAGTTTACGGATGCTATACCTCATAGTGACTTTAATTTTCAGTTCTTTAAAAGGATGTATTTTTTTTTTAAAGAAAATACTCAGGGAGTTATAAGTAGAACAACACAGTATGAAGAAAGAAGCCTGTGACCTCTGCATTGAGCTAGACATCAGAACCTCCTGACAGCAGGCCACACCGATTGCACCCATATTCTTCTCAGGGTATTCCAGTTGCTGTAGAGGGCAAGTTGTATAACAACAATCATTATGTACCAGGAACCTTTCCCATTTAATCTTTATAACAAGGGACTGAACATATTATTGCTATTGTTTCAATGTCGCCTCCAAAACTCATATTGAAATTTGTCATTTTATAATATGGGGAGGCAGGACCTTTAAAACATTACATAAGATCACACGGCTTCAATCTTATGAATAGATTATGTGTTTATCTGTCTGGGGAATGGGTTAGTTTTCCAGGGAGTAGCTTGGTTTTAAAGCAAGCAGTCTCACATGTGTCCTCTTGCCATTCCCTCCTGCTGCCCACTCCCACTTGCTTTCACTAGATGCAGCCCTTCCATCTTGAAATTGAAAGCCTCCAAAATTGTGACAGAAATTTTGGTTCTTTATAAATTACCTTGTCTGTGTTATTCTGTTAAATATCAGACTTAATACAATTATCATCCCATTGAAAAGATGAGAAAATTGAGGTACCACAAAGTTAGGTAACAACCCCAGGTGATCCAGCCAGTTTAGAGCAGTCAGGATTATGATCCCTATGAGTTTGGCTTTAATCTGTGCTCTTAGCCACTACAAATGCTGACCCCCGGAAAAGCCAGATATCCTTCACTTTTTATGTGTGATACAGTTCTAATCTGAGAAGCAGGCTGAGTTAGCATTCGCTTCTCTATTTTGAACTTAAACTCTAAGAGAATTAACGCTCTTGACATGAAGCCATGACTAGTAATTGGAAAAACAGCATATTCAAAGCATCAGATTACAAGACTAAACTAATGAAAAAAAACAAAAACAAAAACAAATTGAGGCTTATTTAACAATTTTATCCCAAACAAGATAGTTATTCAAATGTAGCAAAGTGCCATTTAATAATATTTGTGACTATTGTCTACAATTTGAAAATAATAAAATTAAATTCATCCAACTACCATTATGTACATAAGTTTTTCTGGAAAATATTTTTTAAAAAATTAAAGTTTGAAAGATGAAACAGAGGTTTCAGAAGGGAACCATTTTAATAATTTTTAATTTTTAAAAATCTGAAGAATTATTCTGTATCTAACTCATCTTTTCCATGTCACCATGTCTGAGGAAT
The DNA here is from genome assembly GCF_001458135.2 of Marmota marmota marmota. Lineage (NCBI taxonomy): Eukaryota > Metazoa > Chordata > Mammalia > Rodentia > Sciuridae > Marmota > Marmota marmota. The sequence continues at coordinate 29,960,719 of NW_026000037.1, forward strand.
GGGAGAGATGTGGAGTAGATTCATAAAATTTGTTTATTTAAACTCCACACACCCTTGTTTACCCTGTGCTTCAATCATCTTGTCTTCTTAAATTATGTGAAATATCTGATGCTTCTACTAGGTCCATTTAAGATTTGAGCATTATTCTGCATGGATCTGTGTAAGAATGGTTTTTATTTTTGTTTGGTTCTTTTTGACCTCCATGTCCTAGTGCTTCCGTAGTTCCATTTTGAAAATATGCATTACATGGTTTCTTTCTCTACTCTGTGATCATTTCTACAAGGTGTAGAATGAACATTCATTCCATTCTAGACAACAACACAAAAAAATAATAACGCTACAAAAATGGTATAAGCACATAAGCAAACTCATCAAAAACATTTATAATAACTTGCCCATACATCCCATGAGATGATTTCCAGACCTCCACTCACCTGACTAGCTGTACAATTGGATAGACAAGTCCTGTTATCAGCTGCAAGATAAAAGTTGGTGGGACATGCACAGGTGTGAGTCTTTCCAGGCGCTAGGAGGCACAAATGACTGCAACCACCATTGTTTATCATGCAGAGATGTTTTGAGACTACAAATGAGAAATAAACAACAAAATAAAATAATCAAGACAAATTGTATAACATGGGAATAAAGATAAGACTTTTAATCTCCATAACTTAAATTTAAATAAATCTTTGTAAGCAAGAACTCATCAATATTATGAATATGTTTATTATAAATGCTACTCATTGTCCAATAATATTAATTTCATATTAAATACATTTAAAGATTCTTTCTATAAAAACAAGCATATTAGTAGCAAACAAATTTTTCATTAAATAGATACCATTAGCACTGTGGATGAAGACATACATGTTTAAAAATACAAATGTAAAATAAAACAGTGAAACAATGCTTTATAACCAATAGTATAGGAACTTTGCTTTCTAGTCCAGATATGTATTGTCAATAAAATTATCAAAACTTTTCCCACAAGATCTGATACAATTTCTATTGGAAATACTCTTGAGTAAAATTGATTTGTCATTTTTAGAACCTTAGCGTTCTTATAATTATACATATGTATATATATATATAATTATATATGTATGTATATATTATAAGTATATACATGTATATATACATTTCCTTCTATCCAACATTCTAGAAATTACAAATCCTATAAATATGTTGTAAACAAATTATTTCAAGTATGTAATTTTCACTTTTCTGACTATGTGTTATTGCCATTTCAGCTTAATATGTTTTGAACAAACCAATAATTCTTTGTGCTATTATTGAGCTTCTAATCATATCCCTTAATAGCAGTACTTGATATCAGCTGAATTCATCATATAAAATAACACTAAAATGTATAATCTGGTCATCTTTCTCAAAACAAAATTACACTTAACCTTGAAAGAATAAAAAATGGAATGTTACTGAAAGATGTTGATGCATTTATGGAAATCATGGAAAGAATAATTACCATCAGGTTGTCTATAAGAATGATACACCTGGATATCTGTGATGGCATGCCATGAGTTAATCAGTGAGAGTCTGTCTGCTCCCGAGGTTTTATGGGCACGGCTGAGTGACTTGGTTTTCCCATCAGTCCAGTAGATGTAGTCTTCAAACAATGTTAGTGCAATCACCCCTGGAATATCTTGATTAGGGACTGTAATAGGAGATGGTAAGATTAATGTTCAGTCTTGGAAGACTGCCAGTTAAAATATTCAATACTACATGGGCTGACAGATACAACTGCTACAGAACTTCATGTGAATAATTGCTGTGACAACCTGTCAGGTCTGCAAGGTTCTTTATTACTGGTTAAGAGAATGCAAGAAAGGGCTCAGGAGTTCACTTTGCTCAGATTTAGCTTTGTTCAACCTCTGGGAAGAAAATAAAAATAAACCTGCTCACCATTAGTGGAAGGCTGCTTCACCAGAAACAAAGAGCATCCAACATTTTAAAATTCAAAATTGGGAGAATATATATATCTCCAGTTGTTCTTAAATAAAATCCTAATCCTAAAATCTAAAGGTCATTGACCAATTCTCTTCTACATTTAAAATTATTAAATTAAATATCAAGGATGAAATGTGTCTGCTACCTAGAAATTGACTACTATGAAACTACTATAAATCATTTAAGTCATTGAGGTTTTATGAGCTTTTTTTTTTTTTTTTACCTGCAAGGTGAGCTAAGGGTAGAAGTGTGGCAGATAACAAAACATTACACAGATTTAAGAGTTGTAAACTCTTTAGTTACAGGTTAAAAATTATAATTATGCCCTCATTATAGGCATGAACAACGAATTGAACATCACAAAAGTGATTTATATTTCCTTCAAGAGATTACAGGGTCCTATCAGGCAAATAAGATGTAATAAACCCTGTTTCATGTTTTGGGGTTAAATGATTTTACATAGTTTTATAATTTACTTTGTGCTTCCAGTTTCTCAAAACTAAGAAATAATAGAATTCAGAAGATAGAAATTCTCCAATATATAAAAACATTATAATACCTTTTTCTGTATTTTCAAATTTACTTTTTAATATTTCTAAGTGTTTTAATGAAAGATAATCTATGACTCCAGTAATATGTACTTTTTTATTATGTAGATTTTGATAATTGAGAAGGAATGTTTAGATTTGACTGCTCAGTTCCAACTGAATTTGCTGATTTTAGGGATTTGCAGCCTTATTTTCAAAATGCTGAGGAAATTTATTTTAAATCTATTGATTTGTTATGTTTATTATGTCAAATGTGATCAGATAATTCACTATAATTCAGATAAAGTAGACATACAATGAATTAAATGGTAAACCTTTAAATAGGTGGTGAATTATTTTATTGACAGTTCTTAACATCTAGCCAGAAATATACCCCAGACTAGATAATATGCATATGATGAAAGAAAAACTTAAAATATTCAGATGTGCACACTTGATACGTTTTGAATTTGACATAAACATCCAGATGTACACACTTACTCATTTGTGTACTCTTATTAACATGGAGCAAACACTAAAATGATAAGTGGAGTTGGATAGAATGAAAGGAATAGTTTACCATTATGAATCATTTTTAAGCTATTGATACAAATTATTTCCCTCTCTTTTTTATTCTAGATATAAAAATAAATGCCACAAAAAAAATTAACAATTGGGTGGATCATGGGGATGGGTGATCATTATGAGTTTTTAACCCTTATATGTATGTTGGGAAACTGGGGAAAAAATTGTAAAAAATTATGAGGTGCTGAAACATACTGAATTTGTATATCTTTAGATGCAAAGGAAGTAATTTCATCATTAAATATGGGCACAAAAATCAATCATTTCTTTTTAAACTCAGTCCTTGAGAGATTCAATTAATTTCTGTGAAAAATGTAAAATCATTCTAAGAATTTGCCAATTAGCATTTCAAAAATAGCACAGTCTTTGCAACTATTCAGCAATAACTGTAGCTGATATTTATTAAGCACAGGCTTCAGAACTAGGCCAGTGCCTCTCCAAGTGTTTGGAGGTTCTTGTATCATATAAAAAGTATTATCAGGTGCAAATATCAATAGTTTTGAGGCTGAGAATTCTGCACAAGGATATTGACTTTATGTGCCTTAATTCATTTAGTATTTCCCAAAACTCTACTTACTGTAAGATAGTGGACTTCTCTTTGTAGTTGAGAAAACTAAAATTTGGAAAACCTAATAAAGGTGAGTCGAAAACATTAGTAAATGAAGGTAGTGGCATTTGAATCTAAGACAGTATCTCTGGCTGCTAGTTTTAATCCCTTCACCATCCTAGCTGAAGAAACCCAACTAAGTAGACTACATAAAGTAATGGGAAAATTACATAAACAACCTATTAAACACAGTTTATTTAGTGTCTTGGTTGCAATTGCATTGTTATTTTTTCTAGACATGGGACAATTTATGTACGTAAAAACCCTCCACCCATCAGAAACTCGTGTTATGAAAAAATGATAACTTAAAGGAAATCAGAAAAGTTAATTCTTACTTCAGAAAAATAGTACATAGATGAATGTACCAAGTACGTATAAAAAGTCAGGTTAAAGTGAGGAAAATTAGTCTATTTGCCCAAAGGGACCATCTGTTTGTTTCAACTCCTTGTTTGATGTTGGCAGAGAAGAACAGAACTGATACTAGCAGCTTTGGAATCCCATTCCAGGTCTGCTCATTTGGTAAACATGCTTACTTCCTGAACAACATCAAACACAACCACCAGAGTATTTGTCCTAGAGAAAAACTAAAAATATCAACACAGACAATCCTAGACCCATACATATGACACACCCTGGCTCCATCTGTCCAAGCTCTTTTAATACCACAAGCAACACCAATGGAAATCAGGCAAAACAAAAGAAACCAAAACAAATGAAAATCTTCACATAATGCCGCCCCCCACCTTTTTTTTTTTTTTTAACTATTTAGCTTATAACTTAGCAGTATGTTTCATTTCCTCCTTAGGACCTAAATCTCTTCAATAAGAGTTAATTGACTATCTGCTTAAGTTTCTGTTAAAAAAAAAAAAAAAAAACAACAACTTATATTAACTGTTCAATGATAAGTATAAATAAATAAAAGTATTTTCCTTTTTTTAAAATTTTCTATCAACATATGAAGAGTACAATCTACATAGCGATTAACTGAAAAAAATATGTTCTGGGCTAAAATGTCATTTATTTTCATACAAGAAACTTTTCTCATTCTGAAATAATAGAAAGAAAACAAAATAATTGGTTTTGGTTGTCTATTCATTTTTACGTTACGCACATTTATATATACATGTGATATATGTCTTTATCTACTATGTATGCATGTACTTATGTGTAGCAATATGTCACACATAGAAATACATAACAGCAGCAATACAGATATATTACAACATAGTATGACAGTAAGTGGAGATGACAAACATGCAGTGTGATGGTTCAAGAGGAATACTGCATAAACTCTAACACTGAGATGTGGCTGATTTTACGGGAATAAGTAAGTAATCAGTGTTTTCTCAAAATGATGATACCTATATTTCTAAGAAAAAATATTACAATGATATTCCCATGTAAGACTCTATTTAGTTAATTAAAAGAAAAATGTGAAGAGTAAATTTAAGGAAACTTTTATTTACAGGTATCCTGTAGACACATGCAAAAAAGAAAATTAGAACTGCTGGGAAAGCTGTAGTTTAACAGCTACTTATCATATATATAAAGCCTATTTTAAAGCTGCTTACTGTAGTTATGCCTCTGCTCTATGTAACAGCATTATTTATTGTACTGTTTCGAGCATTTTACTCAAGCACTAGTTTCCTAATTTTCATCTCATAGACTGTATATGTCAGAAGAAGGGAGTTGATATTTGGCAAAATCATCATATCATCATCATCATCATCATCATCATCATCAAGGAAATATTCTCTTGTGGAGTTTCTCCCTTTTAGTCAGGTTGGCTGGCATCCTGCTAAGGCTTCATGGTTAATGTGACAGACAGAAGAGGGGGTAACCCAGAGCATGCTCTTTTCTGAAGTGCTGCCTCTAAACCAGAGACAGCCTATCTGAATACACCTGATGAGTCATTTCTTTGAATAGTATTTATCATGCCAAATAAGTACCTTCCTGGATAACCTCATTCTAATTTTACATTTTCACTAATATAGAGCAAAAGTGTACAAGAACCATAGGTCTCATCTTTTGTTGAGTTGAAATTTCATTGTGTTATAGAAGGGCATAAAACTGGGATACCAACAGAAGGGACATGAATTTGCACAGTGGATTAGTACTTAGACATTTTATTAGTGATATCCATTTTTTTCTCCAATTTCTCTTCCAAGGTTTATGTTTAGGATCCAAGTGATATTTCCAAATAATGATTTATGGCCAGTGATTACTGGAATTTATTACTTAAAATGTCTATAAAGACTTTCCAATACTTTCAAATGTAAAACACATAATTTACAGAATGCAAACATTATATTCTATAATTATTTTTATGATGAAATAAAGATAAAGAAATAACTATAGAGTGTAGAATTGATTTGTTATGAGTTGTTACATTGTATTTGGAAGAAAATACTTAAACAAATTGTGATACTTTATGGTCAAACTGAACTTTGATATAAAATTGACAATGAAAGATTAATCTCCCAAGACTTTAAAATTAACAAGACCACCAATTTAAACATTAATTTTTTTTCTACTTTGTAAAATATATTTTAAGACTTCAATTTTTTTTATTCTTGATGCCCTTACCCCAATAAAAGTTCATATATTCTCAAAATCAAAAACTATTTGAATTTTTCTCCTTTAAACAAGCATTCTACCTATGAGTTTGTTGTTTGTTGTTTTTCTTTTTTGTTTATTTCTTTTTTGCACATGCCAGGCAAGGGTTCTATGGCTATCTTATATCATCAGCCCTTTTCTCCTTGTTTTGAATATCTTCAGTCTCTTTTGAACAAGTCACAGTTCCAGCAATAAACAGAAAACACACCTTCAAATGATAATTGAAAAATTTAATATTGAAATTATTTATAGAGGTATGGTCCTATCTAAAGGACCAATTACAGATTATTTTTCCTAGATCTTTTGCCAGAACCTGGTGAAAAAAATGTAGCTGAGAGAAAAAAGTCACTCAACAAGAAGAGTAGCCATTGGTGGACGAATTCAGTCATTGCTAAATCACTGTGGTTGGGCTGGAAGGAAAGGGGGTGGAATAACATTGAAACTTCCCCTTTGTCCACCACCTAATGTTCTGCCAGTGCATCCCACAGAATAAAGTCTACTTAAGACCAGAAGGGAAAAGAGCCTGGGTGATGTAAATCATAGCAACCAGCCTTCCAGCACCTGGAACAGGGCAAAAGAAGCAAAGACGGGAAAATAAGATTCGCTGCAATTAAAATTCCTTATATTTTTTTATGTTGCATATCCCCGCCCCCCCC
>NW_026000037.1:29969120-29973870 GCF_001458135.2 Marmota marmota marmota
CCCCATGGATCAAAGCCATCAATGACACCATTCCCTTGGCAATATGGTACAAATGATTTAGCCTGACTAGAGCACCTACTGTCTTCAGAAAAGACTAGAGCACCTTTGTTTTGAGAGAACCTATCACTAACATTTTTCCCTGATATGCTTACAAAAGGATAATAGCACACATAAATAGGGAAGCTGGGGGTGACTAAAATAGCAAAACACACACACACACAAAAAAAAAAAAACATAAAAGGAATACATGAAACAAAGAAAAACAACCGTCACTGAAGAAAACAAGGTGAGATTAAATGAAGACTATAAAACTCTATAGGCTAGGACAAAACTGCAAAGGCTTAGACTGTGGTAACAAAGTGGGTCATCATGCCAGAGAAAATGGAAGACAGAGGTCAGTAGGTGGAAGACAGTGGTCAGTGGATGTGGGTGGATAATGGTCTCTCATTTACAAAAAAACAACAGAGTAGAGTGGGTGGGTGGGAAAATAGCCAGGGTATACTAATCTTCAGAGAATGACTGCTGAGCCAGTAGCTTTAGTTACAAACACCACAACAAAACAGTGTGCTTTATGTAATCTCAGAGCCAAGGACATCTGTTCTTTGTCAGTAATTATGTCCCCTTCAGCTTTGCTTGCAGATTTTTTTTTAAATAATTTTTTCCTCTGAACCATCAACAGTAAGCTACAAGATGTTGCATTTATTGTTATCCTCTATAGCCATTTTGCCTGCCTACTCTAATGCAATTGTGCTTAATGGTAATGAGTAGTACCAAAAATAGATTTTCAGGCAAATGGATTCAAAATTCATTGTTTAAAATGAATAGCAGTATTAAGAGATGACAGGAACACTCATAATAGATAATATTTCTAAATATTTTTATAGACTATTGAAAAGATATTTTTCCAATAAAAAAAATCATGGTTCTTCAATGTCGTGCTAGGGAAGAAAAACAATGTTCTTTCATTCAATATACATCATATGGCATAGCTGATCTAAGCTAATACCACCTATTACAAGAGACTGCCTTTTCTATATTGATACTTGATCAAAGGACCAAACTAAAGTTGTGTGTCTCTCTATAGTGTGGTAATTTGTATTACCGCATTACTATTTTTTGAAATGCATCACTTTTATGAAGGCAATATTAAAAATGAATACAGTATTTAAGTCACTATTAAAAAGGCCTAAGTAATTCATGCTCCATATTTTTGTGACATTTCTTGCATCATTTTGTCCACCTTCTCACCTCAAATAATATATACTTTCTATGCCATCTAGAAATATTAGTGTTATCACAACTCAGTTCTTCCCTCCATCTCACCTATTTTTAAATTAACACAGTAGGAAGTCAGATGTGGCTATTTCAATAATTTAACATCTAAAAGGAATAATGCTGTTAATGAATGTGGACTTAGGTGAAGTTATATAAAGTGTTTAGAGCAGACTGTGAAAATGAATTCTGAGAACTAGACTTTTCCTGGAAATATCATCTCTTGAAATGACATTGCTTTCCATTCTTTGAAGTAAGCAAAGCAACACTTTTTGATGCACTGTGTAAAGGGATATTTCTGTTACTGTGAAATTCTGAGGGCCTTTCTATTGCTGATACCAACCTTCACAGGCTCTTGGAAATATGTTTTCTGAGCCTGGCTTTCAGTATATATAAGTATAAGATTTATGATATTCTACACACATGTGCCTTAGGAATATCTTTGTTAAAAAAATCCTAAAGAAAACTGAAGATGATAAAGAGTACTTTGCCATTGAACAGATACCAAGTACAGGCATTTACATGAATGAAGCATCCGGCCTTCTAACATTTGTGCAAATAAATATGCTTGTAAGATAAAAGCAGAGAGGAGTGTAATACATTACAAGCAAATGAGTTCTAGGGAGTCTTAGCTATAAATAGGGGTAAGTAATGGAATTGATAGGCTATCCTTCTCTGCTCCAATTTCAACCTCAGTCAATTCACATTAAGAAATGTACAGAAGCCCTATTCTGTGCAAAAGAGCATTGACCGATAGTGTAGCAAAGGAATTACCTAGATTGGGGAGTAACTGGACCTGAGGTGAGTCTACTGATCCCTAATCTACTCCTCCTGTGTGCATATTACAATATCTCATATTTGAGATAGATGAGGTTGCTAAAAGTGATTGAAAATTCAAAGTAGGATAATGTTTTAAATGTCCCCATATTAAAAAAGTATATCAAACACATATGACATTAGCAAAAATAAAGTATAATCTATTTAAACACACATGAAATTTAATGTAGCATGTCCTATTCAAGGGACAAATCTGAAAGATATGATTCACACTGAAATTCTGAGACTTTTTAGAAATAGCAGTTAATTTCAATTTATTTTCCTGGTTCAGGAACACTTCTATAGTAACTGAATTGTATTTTGCTTCCTTTCATTAATTTTTATTGTATTGTAAACAGTAGCACATCAACACTGTTGGCATAAAATAGCCTGTGAAGTCTACTGTTTGTAATGGACTGTGAATGATAGGGATATTTTTTCAAAAGTACTGAAACGCAAAATCTTACCAAGTATGAAACACTCTAGAATATTATAAAATAGTAGGGGGCTGCTCATTAGGTTTCTTCTCTTTCTTAGCGAGCTTTGGTGGATATTTAAATTTTCTAAAGACTCCAATGCAACAGCTATTAAGTTTCAAGAGGTACAAAAGAAAATCATCCCCCCTTTGTTTTCTTTCCTCCCTTTTTTTTTTCCATGTCAGAAGAGAACCTTTTAAATGTATTTTATGCCATTTCACCAGTGGCATGCTGAGATCTGGATTCCTTTTCCAACATTAATAAGACTATCACTGCATGGGTTATGATTTAGATTTTTAAATCCAAACACATTACTACTCCCTCACAACATAAACTGAATTCCCCAGAGCAACATACTAACAATAGAGTTAGACTACAATACTGCCACTTTAATATTTAGAATCTTCAGGTCTAGGGATATAGATGTAGTTATTCTCTAAATGAAGAGTTCCAGTAACATAAGTGCATGGAATTTTATATAGTTTGTCCAAAGTACAGCAGACACTTCAATGATAGTCTATAACTTACTGTCATACCCAAACATTACTCTTCAGAGAAATTAGCAGTTATGACTATAAATTTTTCCAGTATGTTGTAAAAGCTATGTAAACAACCAAGATATTTAATATAAGATTAAACCATGTAGTGATATGCTGAAAGGTACTTTGGAAAAAATTTCTGCGGAACACATAAACTTAGAATCTCAAATTTTGAAATAACTTTGTCTTAGCTTACTCTTATATTTTTACTTTTCAGAAAGTATTTTCAGCCTTTGTCAAGACACTGTCTGATCTTAAGTTCAATGGTACCAAAAAAAAAAAAAAAACAAAACCTAAGAATCACATATGATTTTTTTAACTTTGACATAATTAGAATGAAATTTCCATCTAAATAGAATTTCTCACATTTAATTTTATTTTAAATAAATGTTGTCACACTTAATTAAATGGAAAACAGAACGTCTAAGCTAAGATAAATATGCAGAATTATTGCTAATTTTTTTTAGGAGATACTTGTAAGTTGTGTTGTATAGACAGACAAATCATTTGAAGAAAAAAAAAAAAAACTGTACATTTGGGAATACCCAAAATCAATAACAAGAGATCTCAAATGTCACAGATTCTGTAATATGAAATTCAAAATAAGTATTAAAAATTTGTGTACATTCAGGAGATGTAGTTACTAGGAAATAGCAAATTGCAATATCAAACTACTCCACTAAAGCAGGGTCTCAATGGTGGTACCCCCCGCCCCCCGCCCATTTATTTGAAATGTGAATGCCCAATGTAATAGTTTATAAGGTGGTCTTTGGGAAGTGATCAAGTCATGATGACTTCACCTCCATAGGTGGGATTATAAAAAAGAGACTAGAGAGCTGCCTTTCTCTTCCACCATGTGGGGAGAAGCAAGCAGGTGCCACTTGGGAAGCAGTGAGAGTCCTCACTAACCTTTGTTCTTGGACCTTTAGTCTCCAGAACAGAGGCAATGATTTTTTGTTATTGTTGTTTATAAATTGAACAGGTATTTCATTATAGAAGCGAAATCAAACTAAGATGCAGGGAATAGGTTTCTAAGCAACTTTATCATTCTCCACAGAGAAATGAAAAAAAAAAAAAGGGCTTCGACAAAATATAATGATTCTTTTATAATCATATGTTCTGGTTGCTGAAATTAGTAGACATTTGATTGTTTCTCATATATGAAATTTATGTTCACTATTAAAAACAACTTGAAAGCATTCAAGTGGACACACCTGTATTTGTCTAAGTGTGAACTTATGTTCTAGCACATTTTATTAGAGACTATAACCCGTGGACATCACATTTTCACTTGTCTGTTCAAAAACATGGAACATGAATCATGAAAGTCATGCAAGCGTTGGAGTCAGATCATTATGGGTTAAAATTCTGATTAACTTGATTACTAGTTTTTTGGCTTTTGTTAAAATATTTAATTTCTTTGAACCCATTTCCTTGATGTAAAATGGCTTTCATGGCAATTATTTTGCAGAATTGGAAGATGGGGTGATTTAAAAAGCGAACACTGCATTACACAAAGTCCTTTAGACATGGTAGAATTCTAATAAAAATAATGAGTATGAGTATGGTTCTTGCTCTTTCAACCCCAGGAGCAGACCAAGAAAATGGCCATTGAAAACCTAAATAAAAAAAAAAAAAAAAAAAAAA
>NW_026000037.1:29973895-30009531 GCF_001458135.2 Marmota marmota marmota
ATATATATATATATATATATATATATATCTGGAAAGAATCTTCAAATTGCAAGTCTCTCAATAGGACTATTTTGTGTTTCAAGAAAAGGAGAAGGACAGAGTTTCACTTGTCTGCATTCTTTCTTCTAGGTAAATTATTAGGTGTTCTGAAATGCATTTTAAGGAAAGCTACAATAGAGCATGGTTTTTAACCACATCTTTAGAATGGCTGTCTTCCTGATCCTGCTATCAAAATTAATGCACATCTTGGACTAGGGTTGCAGCTCAGTGTTAGAGAGGATGCCTTGCATGTCTGAGGCCCTGGGTTCAATTCCCTCTGACAAAACAAGCAAACAAACAAACAAAAAAGAAGTCTCTCAGCAAAACAGTTTTAAGATTCAGTAAGAACATTTAAGTTGGGCTCACATTAGTACATTTAATTCTTTAAAAATATATGAATATATATGAAACTAATAATTATAAAAATGGCAATTCTTTTCCCCATAAGTGAATAATTCTGCAAATCATTCACGTATTATTTACAAATCAGCTCCCAATAGTTCTACTATTTTATCTTACAGATCTCTCCAATTTTTTCTTCTAAATTACTATTGAATCTAACACTGTATCCCTAGTCCCACAGCTATAATGACTTCAAGCATTTTCTCCTAAAATATTTTAACAGTCTCTAAATTGGTTGCCCTTCCAGGGTCTTTTATTTTCCATGCTGTTGTCAAATCTAATAACAGCACTCTGTCAGCTAAACACCATCAATGGCTCCCTATGACCCAAAGGATAAATTCCAAATTACATAGCACACAAATCTTGTCACAATCTGGCCCCAATTTGCTCTTGTTCATCTAGTGTCATTATCTCCCTCTTATATGACTTCCAGTCATTGCCAAATTGTGTAAACCCCATGCTGTTTCAAGACCCTATTACATCTTTGCACATACCATTCTCTCTGTGTGAAGAATCCCTTCTTCTTTTTCCTATAAAGGAAATTTTACTAAACCTCTCAGACTGCTCACTTAAACAAGGCCTTCCCTACTCCTGTCTGCATTTCACAATGTTTTGCATATATTTCTACCTCCAATATAATTTATGTCTTTACCTGAGTATCACTTTTTCCCCACTGAACTTTGTTTTGAAGACAGAAATTTATTTGTCTTTCAAACTCCAAGGCATAGAATAATGCATGGAACAGAAAGACAGGTGAGTAAATGTTGAATGAATGAAGAACGAATGAATGAATAGGGAAAGCAACAAAAAAAAAAAATCAGAAAAAAAAGTTTAAAAATGAGCCAATGAGCATGTAATTTAAAAGAAGCTACCTGATGTAATAATCCAGTAGCATGTATCATACTGCATTGCATTGTCATAATATTACTATTATATCACCTTACTTTATATTTTAGTGAAATACAATAGAATAGGAATTAGGTAGAGAGTCATGTGACTAAGAGTCTGCCCTCATGCTCCTAAACTAGCAACATTCCAAACTAATGCATGTGAACTTTTTCTTCTTCTTCTTTTTTGGCTTAATTTTACAATGTTGTATTTGTATTTGGTAGGAAGATGAGTTGGAGTAGAGGATATAGCAGAAGAAGAGAAATAGAAATTCACAAGTAAACTTTAAGACATTATCTACATTGGATATAATCTAATATTTTATGGCATAGAACTTAGAAACTTCAGAGTTTCTTAGGTTGGGTACATGATAATAAATGATAACAAATAATACTTCATTTACTGTATGGAATTACTGTATTGTTAAATAAGAATGTATTTGATAATAAGGCCATTTAAAATCATAAAATTTTATTCAAGGGTTAACTTTTTTCCACTATTAAAATGTGGCTTATGAAAAAGAGTCATTGTTCTGAAATTTCTCACTCTTCATATTCCCAAATTACTTTCATGAGTAACATGTACATTCTTCTGGCTAACTTGGATTGCAATTTTAACAAAACTAAAATAAGTGAGAACAATAATACTGGTCTTATCAAGAGAAAAAAAGAGGTCAGTGACCAAAGTAACATAAAAGTTATTGATATAAAAATCTCATTTTCCACCTACAAATATGCACAGCATCCTCTTTTGTTTATGTGACAAATGCAAAGAGTAGAATAATCCAGTTCCTTTTTTACGAATATGGCAAATGAAGGTCTCTTTCATTCATTGGCTGTGAAGTTGGCATAATTCAGGGTAGCTACATTTAGCACCTCATTAGTAACTACCAGCTAATTATTGGCCTGTGTACTTAGGTATTGGCAGATGCCTGACAAGGAACTTAATGAATTTTTCATTAGTCTTTCTGTGAGAAGCTTCAGAAGAAAATATTTCTGAAGGAAAAATTCTCTTACTTTCCTTTTCTCCCCTTTTGAGCCTCAAGATATTTTCTAAATCAAGTTTTAAAAAATAACATTAAGCTGGATTATTTTTCAGCCAAATAATTTGTTCCTTAATACATTATGTACAATTTCTGATATCAAGTTCTTCTACCTGAAGACATTACCATGACTGAAGGATACTTTGTTCATATGCATTTAATTTTGTATTGTTTTTCAGAAGATTAGTTGCCTATACATTGTACACTTTTAAAACAATAACCAGAGGGTGTAATCCATAGTTTTTAATGAACCTAGCATTTTTAAGTAGTTTTTGACACACAAACATAAAAGGCTCAACTAAAATATACTTAAGTATTTTATACTATGGTATATTTTTAAACATTTACCTATGAAACAAAAATTTCTGTAATTTTGTTGTATAGTTAAAATTTAACTCAAATTAATACATTTGCAACAACCTTGTGCTCTTTATGAATGCTAAAATTGCGCAGGTTCATGGTTATATAGTCAACTGCCACAAAAAAAGTTTTTCAATTATATCTTCTGAGAGTTACGCAGAACATTTCATTTGATTTTTTGGGTGAGATTTAACTTCTGACGCAAAGTGTGATTTTGATTTTTCAATATTACTTTTGCTTTAATTAAAATCCTAAAGTAATCTCGAATTCTTCACTCAAATTGCATTTTTATGAATATTTTATCTCTATAATTGGAATGTCAACACTTAAATAAATGATTCATCGAAATATACTCATCATACCTCAATGCTCTTCTCCTTAAGAAAGCATCTTTAAAAACTTTGTTGGCATTTTTTATTTAAAAGGATGTATTTGATTACATATCAACTCAGAGAAATTAAGGTAAAATTCAAAGTGGTGTGGCCTCAGCACCATTTACATTTCTTTGTTTGTTTATTTGTTTTTTCCTTTTGAAACTCAGGGTCTTCATACTTCTCAGGACTTCACACTGGAATGTTTTCATGGTCTCAACTGAATTTTGACAAAAAGCTTTTCTTCTTTCCTTAGCCCTCCTTTAGGAGTTCTTTGATAATCTTAATACCAGAGAAGAAATCCATCTGTTGGGATAGGTCATTCTAACAGGTTGACTTTAATTGGGAATACTCTGTAGAAGATATATTTTATGCAATATTTAGAAATGAAAACACTTGACAGTAAAAGGGAAATTAGGTCACCAAAAATAATAAAGAATCATTTTACTTCTTTATTCAGTAAAAATATAAGCTTAAAAAGCTTGTGCATTTAAAATATTTGAGGGTAATTTGGATCCTTTGTAGTTTCTACTATATCCATATCATATTTATCCATATTTCATTTATTGTCTAATATATAGACATGAATGCTGTGAAAATACTTTGTGTGCAACCAGAGACTTGAAAATTTGTGCTCTATATTTATGATATGAAATGAATGGCATTCTTCCATCATATATAACAAATTAGAATACATAAATAATTTTTTAAAAAATTATATTTACTCAGGTTTTAAAAGGAAAACTGATATTCGATCAGATTGCAGTAATAACTTCATATTTAGAAGTAAATATTCTGTTATTCCAAATCAGCTAGGATACATGAATATATTAATTTATAAAATTAGCACCTATTTACTATAAATTTAGGAAAAAATAATTTGAAAATGCATGAAGTATCAAAATTGTTTATGTATAAATTACGTAACTTCTGATAAATATATATAATTCTAATTTATTTATGCTTTCATAAACAATTATAATAATGAAACCTTAAATTAAGAAATGTATTTGATGGGAGAAAGCATATAAATGAAATACATATTTCTAAAGGAACATTTTATGCACTGGTAAAATAATGACTCATGTATTCTGCCAACCTTTGTGTCTATGAGATCCATCCATGTTGCTAAATTCAATGTGGTTTTCATCAGCCCAGTAGAGTCTTTGGTTGACATAATCTATTGTTAGTGCCATAGGTCTAGCAATCTTTGTTTCTATGACAACACTTTGATTGGTCCCATCCATTCCGACTCTGCCAATGTGAGGATATTCACAGCAGTCAATCCAATACAAATACCTAGGAAAGAAAATCAATAGCCATTTTGTTTATAGCACTCTGGAAGTAAAACATCACATGATATTTCACTTTTTTTTTTTGCTCTGTTATTCCTAAATTAATTTTTGGTATCTCTCTGAATTATAGATCTCACAGAAATCCTTCAATGTAAATTTTTTCTTGTGAATTTTTAAACTAATCACATAGAATGGTTTAAAATATTCACTCAATTTATACATTTCCTTTAAAAAATTATATAAAGAATAAGATATTTTACAAGTGTTAATATATTATAGATGTCCCAAAGTAACAAATGTACATTTCAAAAAGACATCTACAACATTGGAGAAATTTCTATCTATATCTGTGTTTACTTCTATGTTTGTATATATATATATATATATATTCACCAATCTGTTACTTTGGTTTCTCATAGGTGAAAAATTCAAAAAGCCAATAGAAGGATGCATTTCATTTATTTGAATATGCATTGTCAATGTGGTAGCCCCTAGCCAGTGACTGTTAAAGTTTAAACTGTACTTAATTAAATAAACTATATTGTATCAAATAATATCTAATGAACTAGATTCTTCCTCATGCTAGGTATATATTATATGTCCAATGACCATGCATATATGTGGGTATTCCATATAATGGCAAAGATGAAGAGCATGCCTATCACCACAGAAAGTTCTATAGGAGAACACTGGTTTTAATTATGCTATTACAAGTTGCACAGTAGGACATTCCACACATGGCAGGGGTAATAAAGTAAAAGTAATATTAATATTATTGATACTAACTAGGATAAGTTAAATATAAATATTGCATTCCATAAAATACAAATAGCTGACATATCACCTAGAAATTTCATTGTTTTTCAGCTTTTCCCTCAAGGTAAGAAAAGTCACTCTATTTGATTATATAGGATACATTTCATTATCTTTATAATCGAAGATTTGAATTAAAAGACTTTTTATGTCTTTTTCATATTCAAACTTGAAATTTCATTCTATTAACCCAGAAAGGTTTTTCTAGGTTTCATCCTTTCTTTATGCTAAGTCTAATCCTTGGCAATTAATTCTTCAGATTTAAAAATGTGCTGAGATATTTAGTTGAGATTTGAAATGTCCTTTAAACAGTTTTTTTCCTTATAATTTTTGACAAAGATAATTATATTTTGATATTTTACTTCACAATACAAAAGAAATAATGGTTTTCTGGAAAATCCACTTATTAAATAGCAGGTTGATAGAAATAATCATTATAAATAACTTGAGAATATTTTGTGTTGATCATCATTGTTGGGGTATGTATAAAGGCATGGAGTACATGGATAATAAAATAATTATTTGATAGCAAAAATGTCATTGATACACTAATGAAGTATGGTTCATAAAAGCAGAAATATATCTCTTGTAAGGACTAAACTAAAGGTGGAAACTTGTGAGCAGAGGTTCAAAGGGAGCTCTGAGAATGAAAACTTAAACTTGATCCAGGAAATCTCAAGTCAGCCTCTCCTGGGTCATTACTGGAATTGTTATAAATGCTTCCAAATACCTGTCTACATCAATTCTGAAGATATTTTAAAAATTCCAAATCATCAAGTAATAGTAGATGCCACGCTCTTTCAAAAAGGATGTTCTATTTTTTTTAATATTACACTATTTTTAGCATTTTTTTCTTTTTTGGTACCAGGGATTGAATTGAGGGGCACTCAACCACTGAGCCACATCCCCAGACCTATTTTGTATTTTATTTAGAGACAGGGTCTCACTGAGTTGCTTAGCACGTCACTGTTTCTGAGGCTGGCTTTGATCTCATGACCCTCCTGTCTCAGCCTCCGGAGCAGCTGGGATTACAGGCAGGTGCCACTGTGCTCAGCTCTTATTTTTAGCAATTTTTTTAAAGACAGCATATGTCAGTGAAATATGTATTCCAGAAAAACACACATGCATTCTTTTCTACAATGAATTTATGGAGGAGCACCTTTCCTTCTAAAGAAGAGATAATGTCAGACACAAAATAAAAAAAAAAAAAACTCAATCAGAAAAAAGTCATAATGAAAAGTAGTTTATCTTATTGAAATAAATCAGGATATGCCTCCTTGCCTTACTGAGCCTGAATCTTGGGAATACTGATATATTAATTGTTTTTCCCACTAAATGTGATATGCTTACATCAATTTCTCTCTAAAGGGTTAGATACAATTAGACTTATTTGTCCTTTCACACATAATTTTTTTTTAACAAATGGACATAAATGAATAAAATATAAATGTTTACATGTAACATTAAAAATTCCACATTGTTTTAATTGGAGATATGCTTCCTATTTGTATTCAGCTATAACCTCTACAGATTTTTGCCCCCAAATTTAAAATATCTTAGAGATGAAAAGAGAAATTTCTATATTAGATGATTTCAACAAAAATGTTGGAAATTGTTGGATGTGAATAATAATGCTTTTGAGTCCTTTAGGTAAATTGTAAGTTTCTAACAGTCTAATTTCCACAGGAGTTCAGTTCTTAATTTTAATCTGCATTATGAACTTTATCTGCTTAGTATCATCATATCAGCCAAGATAATAAGAATAGAAAAAGTATGTGTTATAGAGTCCCACATCTGATACAGCACTCTCAAGTCTGGTGGGAGGCCCATAGCTGCATCTTCTCCCTGATATTTGAGCCCTTCATTATTTATTTAGCCCAAATATCCTCCAATTTACTATCAAAGTGTGAGAAATTCAGCTCCAGCCTAATTTTTTTTTTAATTATGATCTCACATTTTTTTATTTCTGTGCTTTCAAATCATTTGCCTGGCCCGATGACTCTTCAATTATAAATATATCTTCATGAAGATGTAATTCACATTGCCCCCTCTGCTCTCCACAAATTATTCCTTGATTAGTGTTAGTTCACATTTTCAAGGTAGGTTAAAAGATCAAGTATATTTGAGAAGTGTTTTGTAGGATTCCTCAGAACCCCTATGCTAATGGCATTGTGATTCTCTAAGAGGAGCTGCAGGATCTCTTGTTAATCAGATAGTTTGGAGTCATACATCTGTTTTCTTAGAAAACTCATAGAATTGTTGTACTGGGGAAATTGTGCATTAATCACTCCTGGTCTACAGAATCTCCTTTCTTTATTACAAGTGTCACTGAACCACACATGATGATATAGGTTCTCATGACTCATAATCAGAGAACTGTATCCTAAGAGTCAATGATGGAACATTTCTGATAAATTCCAAAGCTATGCTTAATTAAGCAGATAGACAAATTTGTTTTGAATAATGATTGACAGAGACCATTTTATATAGCAGATAATTCTAAGTACTAGGGAGATGGAGGTAGACACTTTTGCCTTGAAAGATCTTTCTGTGGATTCAGTAGAGGCATATTTTTTTTTAAAGCATGAGAATTAAATAAAAATTAAAACATATGAAGATAGAACTATTTTACTACAGAACTACAAAACATGGAAGTAAATTTTACCTCGAAGGAGGGAGGCATTTCTAAGATGGCTTGTGCTCATTATCAGTCTCTTAATGAAAATCTTATTTTTTAAACTAGCTTAGAAATTCCATAAAAGTAATGATCTCTCTGTTAGATTTTAGGAAAATGTAAAATTTAGGATTTCATTTTGGCTTTGTATGAAATCCTAAATTTTACATTACCTGCCTGTAATCCCAGTAGATCTGGAGGCTGAGGCAGGAAGATCGCAAGTTTGAAGCCTGCCTCAGCAACTTAATGAGGCCCTAAGCAAATTTGCTATATCCTGGCTCAAAATAAATAAAGAATGGCTCAATGGTTAAGCACCTCTGGGTTCAATGTCTAGTACAAAAAAAAAAAAAAGATTTAATTTTGCAACAATTATTAAAAATTATGTATGTCATTTAAGGACTTCACTGATAAATGTACTGATCAAGTGAGACCCTAAGAGGTTATTTGCTTTTTTGATTATGATAGCACTATAACTGGAGTAAGTATTCATTTCTGTAGTAAGTTACTTACTTTTAGACTAGCTTCTTTTCTAACAACATTATGTAGAGTCATCAGTCATTAAATCCCACATACAGATTACCTGAATTCAAATCCCAGATCCTCCTATTATTAGCTATGTGAACCTGGAAGCTTTAGTTATCTCCCCTGATCTTAGATTTATTCAAATGCCAAAGAGTCAATAATAGTTTTTTTTTTTAATAGAGTCTTTTTGAGGATTAAATGAGAAGGTGAATAAAACAAATTTAGATTTTTAAAATTTTTAATTTTTTTTAGCTGCAGATGGACACAATATCTTTATTCATTTATTTATTTTTACATTGTGCTGAGGATTGAACCGAATGCCTCACATGTATGAGACAAGAGCTATCCCTGAGCCACAGCCCCAGCCCCAAAACTTAGAATTTTAATGAGCACATAGCAAATGTTTAGCAAATAATAGCTAGTATTGTTTAAACTACTTTGGATATGAATATGTGCATTGATTAATTTTTTTGGTTTAATAATACTAAGTTTCCTGTAGCCTCCATGTACATTATTACATGATTTAGATGGATTTTATATATGTTATTACTTACATATTTGCCAGTTTAAGTACTCATCAGTCAGAAGAATATTATGAAAATATTCCACATCATAGGAACAAAGTATAATTTAACTGAATAAAATATCAATATTCATAAGAATTTATTATCTATTTCAATAAGAGTTAGCTAACTTCTAATGGTAAAATATCACTTCTTTTCAAAAAAAGTCTCATTTACTGTTTTTTTTCCAAATATGTGCATAAGTCTACACTAAACAAAATGATAATTTTGCTTTGTAAACTACAACTCCTAAATAACTACCTTTGTGAAAAAAATTGTTGTAAATAATTAAAGAAAAAAAAAATAAGACATCAGTGAAAATGTTGAAAGAAGAGCTCAAATTCTATCTAGATAATATGCAATATTTACCCAAGACCATGTGAGAAAAATCTCAGCTCCAAATAGTACCTATTGTGTAAGTTATAACCAAGTATAAACATATAAAAGAATGTCTGCTCGTAACCATAACAACAGGCTTCTGGATTCTGAGGTTGTCTTTTATAGTTGAACATAATACATTATTTTTCTTTAAAATGAATTAAGTAGAAGTCTTCTCAC
Source organism: Marmota marmota marmota (assembly GCF_001458135.2). Classification (NCBI taxonomy): domain Eukaryota; kingdom Metazoa; phylum Chordata; class Mammalia; order Rodentia; family Sciuridae; genus Marmota; species Marmota marmota. The sequence continues at coordinate 29,983,423 of NW_026000037.1, forward strand.
AGCTTTTATTTTTTTCTAAAATCAGGCAATAAATTTAGAGAAGCTTCTTCCACTTGCAATTATTTCTAATCTGAATTATAAAATTAATCATTTATATTCATTCCCTATGAATTTTACCCAAATATAGGAATATTAAAATCAGCTGTGAATAAAAATTTAAAAATTGGTGGAAAGTATTTTTTTGTATGTGTCTGTAAAGTTTGATGAAATATTTTTGTGCTTCCCTGCAAAAATAATAAACTGAATTTTCATCCTGGTATGCTTTTCATTCTCTCACAATGAAAGTTCCCTTATGACTTCTCTTTGAAACATGCAGGTTATTTACATATCAATGTACCAGTTTGTGCATAGGAGCAGGTGCAGTGTCCCTGTAGCTATAACCCCATTCTCTGTGTAACTCCAGTTACCCATTTATTATTTTCCTCAACAGTGAATTTAACAGTCTCTATGGTAGGTAAAAATAATGATTAAAATATGGTTTCTGTGTTAAGGTACTCATTTTCTAGATGGAGAGATAAGACATTTACACTAAAAATAGTCCTATAATGTTAAGTGTTCAATATATGGTGGCCACTTAGGCACATTTCAGGAGTGTTTCTGCTAGTGAGAAAATTATATTTCTGCTGATCTTAGAAAAGTCGTATTCTGCTTAGAGAAATAATAAGAACTAGTATAAACTAAGATACAGATGCATAAAATATGCCTTTCTAAATTTGTTTGATTATTACCTTTATTGACAATAATGGATACAGACACCAAGTATTTAAAGTGTCTTTCACATTTTTTTGTCCTTCATATTTTTATTAAAATATATTCAAATTCAAATTAGGGCCTACTATTATTTTCTTTGGGTTTGCTGATAGGTTTTAGGAAAAGTAATTCATGAAAAACATCTTTTAAAATAAGATCTGAGGCTAAGGCTACAGCTCAGTGGTAAAGCTCTGCATAGCATATCCAATCCCAGCACAGCAACAAAAATAAATTCATAAATGAATGAATGAATGAATAAACAAACAAACACTATATGTATTTTAAAAATCCATGCTTATAATAATTTAGGCAGTTTTCTCCATTTTTAAAAGCTCACATCATCTATATTCTGGTTTTTTATGACTTTTAAATTACTATTGTTAAAATTGGAAAAAAAATAAGAGACTTGTGGTTCTTTCTTTTCTCTCTTGTTTAGGGAGCAAAACATGTTCATGGTCCAAGATCATTTTGTTATTGGGAAACTCTAAAGAGATATAGTAAGAAAAAATATGCAATCAATGACTGAAAACTGAGTTGAACCTGCAGCTCGATAGCTTTTTAATTAAATGATTCTAAGACAATTAGCCAGTTGAAAGTTCTTAAACACGCTATAAGGAAAGTAATAAAAACAATCATGTCTTTCTAGAGATTCTGCATAAACAGTACGTGTATCTACAGTAAAAAAGATAAAAATTTCCTAACTCATTAAATGCTAAAAATATATATATTTTCATTTTTATTGTCTTTATTTGAAAACTTTCAATCCCAATAGGTTTATAAATGGTCATTTTCCTTTTTGGAATCTGCCACTTAAAATATATTCCTCAAATTCTGGAAAATTACTCCTCTATTTACCAATGTGCCCAAGCCAGGTGTCTTGAAAGTTTCATTTGTTGTCATTCTGTTATGTTGTTTTGTGTTGTGACTTATTCTTGGTTCTTTTTTACTCTGTAAAGTGAACCAATTCCACACCTCTATAGTTGTGGAATATGTTCCAATCCTATGAGTTCCTTGTAATTGATTGGATATAATATGCTCTTTTCTGTTTCTGTGTGTTCCTACAGAGCCTATTCTTTAGGCCAGAAACATCTTCTGCTCTGAAGTGCACCATATAACTTTGCTACTTATTACTCTAGTTCTGTTAACTAGGTCTACCACACATTCACTTTAATATAAATTCTAAGGTATAGCATATCCTGAAATATAATTCATATTGGTCTTTTCTATGATAACCTAATGTGACAGCTTAATAATTAGAAAAGATAAAATTATGTTCAACATAGTTATAATATTATATCCTCCATTCTATTTTAAAATGCCTATACATATTTTTCATAAATAATGATTTTTACAACTATTTAATGTAAATTATTTAATTACCTCAAAATTATTATAAATTAAAAAAAATCTTTTATAAATTATACTGGATAACAGGATTATTAGAATAAATTTATGAAAAAAAATTCAGATTACAAATGAGCTGATATGTAACAGCCAAGAAGATGATCCATCTGTCTACCTGTATCTTCTTACTGTTTTTACTAACTACTATATACAAATTGATTGTTTTAATTGGCATATAATTTAAAAAATATAGAAAGGAACCCCAAGATATGGCCTAACAGCTTATTTATTTCATTACCTTAGACATTCCAGTGATCATTAAGTAAATCCTTGTCTTATCCCTGATACCAAATATCAGGACAGAAAACAACTCTCTGGGAAATGGGGGTCAATAGTATTGGCATATTCAAACCATATGCAAATCACAGTGTACTCTTATAGTGAGATGTTTTTATTAAATAATCTTACAATTTAAGTTCTCACTTTGAAGCTGGATTGTAATATATATATATATATATATATATATATATATATATATATTTTTTTTTTTTTTTTTTTTTTTTNTATATATATATATATATATATATATATATATATATATATATGAAAATGTGCCCATTACCTTGGATATTCGACTGCATTCACAGCATAATTCTTCTTTTAACGGGTATTGCTTTTACCCAAATTGATGTTTTAAATTAACCTATAAAAGGTTCTATTGCCAATTATAAACTTGAGGAACCAAAAAAACAGAGAGACCATATAACAACAGGAAGCAAAATCTAACTGCTACAAACAGCATGACAAATGGCAATTATTAGATCTAACATAGTTTGTGAAATTAATTTAGACAGTAAAACATTACAAACACTAGTGTTTTCATAATACTTGCTACTATAAATATATCCTATTTTAAAATGTCAAACTTTCTATAAATTTGTTATTTTAACAAATGCATTGGGTAGGTAGAACTTCTACAAAGATCATCTTGGAGTATGTAATCACTCTAAATTATAGTATAAAATATGAAAAGGTATATATTCTCTTCCTACAAACACAACATAATTGAATGTGACAGATAATGGTCATAATCTATAGAACTCTAGAAATCATACACCAGACAGCTTTGACACTTTAATGTGCATTCATCCCTCATCTGAAATTTCCAGGTTGCTGTCCTTGAACTTTGCAATGACTTTTCATCATCCTCACACTAAAATGCAAATGATACACAGCTCCACATGTACCTTTCCCATTATTCTCACTTTCTTTTCCTCTTGAATGCATTTGATAATTCATTTTGTCATTTATTACCCATGAATACTGCTTATATCTCCTGCTATAAAGCAGTGCAGGAATTACATTGTTCATATTTGTGAACACCACCAACACAGCAACATTTGATTCAAAAGTTTGTTTTTCACTTGTCTTTTTTCAAGATTTAAATTAACTAAAATTAATGAAATATGTATGTTTTATTCTTTTCCACAGCAAATGTATTGATAAGTTAGAAAAAAAAAAGTTACAAACCCAGCTCGAGGATCTAAAGACAGGTCCCTGGGAAACTTCAGCCTTTTGCTAACGAGTATAGTAGGGTATAAGCCATTGAGTTTGGATACTTCAATCATCCTTTTTTCTGTGTCAGACCAGTAGAGGTTTTTTCCAATCCAGTCAACAGCAAGTGCATTGGGGACAGCTGTATTGTGCACTACCTAATAAAATAAGAATTTAAAAACTTAATAGCATAAATGCCTAGAATGAAAACTGAGTAATCGCTTCATTATTTTTACTGAGATACAGAAATCTATTTAAAACATGAGAAATGTAATTTAGATAAGAAGAAAACAATTGACCACAATACAAATACTTACATGTATTTTTATAATACAAGTAAGTATTTTATAATTACTTAATATCTAATCTCCCTCTGAAATTAGAAGCAGTCTTCATAAAAAAAATTAAATGGAAATAAAAATGTATTGACAGGTGTACAATTGGTTTTCACATTTTCATTGGAGCTTATGTACTCATTCTCTTAAAATAGGAAAAAAATCTATCACAAACATATAGGAGAAATTGTTGATATTATTGATTTTTAACAGGTTCTGTGCTATTATCAGTAGTATTCACCACTCTTCCAATTGCTCTTGCCCTCTTAAAAATAACTACAGCAAGAGATGAGAATGTGCACAAAATATTTGATCCTAGATAAAAGGGAAATAAAAATGTTTATACAACTGCTCTTATCAATTATAACCCATGACAACATCAAATATATTAAGGATATAGGCTTTTTGTTTAAAAATCTGGTGTGATAGGACAGAGGGGTGGGAGGGAAAGGAGGGGGGCAGGGTATTAGCAATGATGGTGGAATGTGATAGACATCATTATCCAAAGCACATATATGTAGACACAAATTGGTGTCAACATACTTTAGATACAACCAGAGATATGAAAGATTGTGCTGTATATGTTTAATAAAAATTGTAATGCATTCTGCTGTCATTATTTGTTTTAATCAATAAAAAAGGAATATTGAAAAAAATAAAAACTGAGTTAAAAAAATCTGGTGTTATATAAAATTTCTAGTGAAATTTTCACCCAATGACAGGTGTTTCGAAGTTCTTAGTTCTTTCAAACTATGTGAGAAATAAGTGAATCTTGGAGCTGCAGAGAAACCAATGCTTGTGTAATTAAAGACAAGAAAATGCTAAATTTTATACTCATTAATTTCCCTAATGCCATCAATAATAACTTTGCAAAGTGGCAATGTGAGTATTTGCAACAATTAATGATATCAATCTTCTGTGTTGATTGCAAGGCATATTTATGCCTTTTTTCCTTACCAGACTGCAAATTTGGAAAATTGACATGGCTTCTATTTAACTGAACATCAGTGAATTAGTAATCTCATGGGACAAAAATATGGATTTATTAATTTGTTATGATTAAAATAATAGAGTATTATTAGCATGGCAGTAGATACAACACACTTTAAATATATTGAAGTATCTTCAAAAACTAAAAAATGTAATAAAAACTTTTAATTTCTTGTAGAAATAAATGGTCAACTTTAATGTAACATTCATAAAATTTTAATACAATTGTCAAAATTAAATTATAAAATTAAAAAATCTGCTAATTTGATTGATCTATCCACTGGATCTGCTAGAATCAATCTGTTATCACTATCATATACTGATATTTCATTTTATGAACCATTATTAAATAGTTATCCTGATTAAGTTGAAATATTCCTCTGTATATAAACACTTTAAGATTTCATAAATATTTTAATATTGATTGTTTTGAAACATTTGGTGATATTATGAATGACTACAAAAAAAGTTAAAATAATTGAAGTCTCATCTACTTAAATTTATAACTTATTTATAGTATATTTTGTTGCAAATATATAGTACTTATAATTGATTTTAAAACTTAGAAAAGATATAAACAGAAAAATCATATCAAATAGCTCATAATAATAAAATTATATTTATTTAATCTTGATGCTATCAAATCAGAACATTCATGATTTTACACATATCAAATGCATGCAGTTTTTCCATCTATAGTAGGTTAATTTTAATAATGCTACAACTTCAATCAATACTCTGATATTTATTTTTTAATTAAAATGGTAGTATCAACTTCCCCTTGTATTAAATCAACATGTATGAATCTTAAGCATAAATCATTCAAGCTAAAGACATCCATCACATTTTCTAGGGATGTGGACTGGTTTCTAAATTTTATTTTCTTAATTTGATTTTTATGGTATTGTAAATAATTGCATTATAATAAAACATAAGGATAAAATGCTCTTATTTCATATTTAAAGCAATTATTAAATTACACAGTAAAATTGAAATGAGGGTAAGACAAACTAAAAGTCACATCATTTACATCAAATAACATATCCCTATTATAATCAATCATATCAATAAAATATTCAGCACTCTTATTACTGTAATATTTAATTACCTTAACGTCACTTCCATTTAAACACATTCTATTTATGCGGCTTCCATTAGGTCTGCTAGAATCAATCCAATAGATGAATTCTTCTCTATAATCAAAGTCTATAGCAATAACATTGTTTAATCCCTAAAAACAAAAGAAAAAATATTTCTAATAACAAGTCATAAAAAAGTATTTATAAATATTTAGGAGTTCATGAGAATCATTATCTCCCATTGATTCTCAAGTTATTAAAATAAATAACATTAGTGACTATTATTATTAAGAGCAGTCAGCATATGTTTATAATTTCACCATACTATGCACTTTAAAAGCTGTATAATTTATTTAAAAATATTTTCCAAATAGAATACAACATTTTTGGAATGTTTATAGGAGTTTAGATAGCCAGGAAGGTGGGAAAAATAATTTAAGAAGGCATTTCTTAATGTTGACAATAAATTTGATGCCTTTAATATTGTCTGTTCTATGGAGTAAACAAAAAAGAGCATTCATCTAAATTTGGACAGTAGAAAATCCTTAAAGAATGATGTTGACTTCTGGATAACCATGTGATGAGTGAGGAAGGAAGGTTTAAGAATTTTACTTTCTGCAATAGCTCTTGTTCCCAAAACATCAATGAGCTTCCTTTTTTCATGCTTCAAATGGCTCCTCAGGCAGTAGAGTGTCATATTAGAATTTAAAAGTTATGACCTTAGGTGAGTATTTGACCAAGGAAGAAATAGATATTCAACATCTTTTTATTCTACTGGTGGAAATGTGAGAAAATGCCTCCCTTCAGACCCACAGTTATGCATTTTTTAGTAGGTAATGAAACAGAACACAAATTCAGCTGTTGGGTTTCTAGAAGTTACAGAGTTTTGGTTGGCTGTTCTGCTATTTACTTAGAATTGGGGATAGTACATCAGAATCTGGGTATTTTGTTTGTAGTGAGTTGTTTAAATGATTTCAGAGTTTAAATCTGATCTCTCTTAGTACTCGCATATTTGCTACTTTATGAACTAACAAAATTTGGGTCACAATTTAAATTGTGTGAACTCATTTTAAGGTTAGAATAGTTTATTAGTATGTAAATTTTTACATATTATTAAATAATTAATGTTATACTATTTGGTAAAACCCCAAGAGACCTTTGTCATGTATTTATAACTATGTAGAGCTTGCTTATATCAACATTCACCCTAGAAATGTTCTTACACCTCAAATTGTAAAACAGTTGTAGTCTTATGGGTAAGGATCAGTACCTTCAGGGAAACAGATTTTTTGTTTGCTCTTGTTTGGTATGGGAGCTGTGGGAAAGTGTAGGAAGATGGGAATTCCCGGGTCTGAGTTCAGTTCCCAAATCTAGTCTCAAAATTCAGAATCTGATAACAAAAGCAACAGTGCCATAGATCTACATAGTCCTTTATAAAATTCAGGCCAAGGATAAATGGCTACTATTCAGACTCCATACAGATATTTGTTTCTCCTTTCATCTTGCAGCAAAGCTGAATTCTAGAAATAATGGTGCTAACATCACAAATTCAAATCTTACACTTTTATTTGGCTTACTATGGACGATCTTTTTCTTCAGTTCCACATTATAAATCTAATCTGAAATATCCTAAACCCATGTAATTGCATGATGTTGGTCATAAATAGGAGATACAGGTAGAAAACATGACTCAGGATAAATTCCTCAGTAAGCTCAAATGAATAAATGCAAGCACATTTCTTAGGGACAATATTCCCAATCAAGAATAATGATTATAAATGGTGAAAAATGAAAAATAATGTTTAGTCACAGTTTCAATAGATTCCTTAAGTATCCAGTCACATACTATTAACTAAATGCACTTAACTATATACATCTAGGAAAGTGGCTATGAAAAAAATCAAATTTCTAAAATATAAATTAAGTGTATTCTAGCAAGTTCCATAGAGAGATTTTAAAAATCACCTCAATAGTCTTTTACAATATCCTCTCTGTTCAAATGCTTTTTCTCTCTGGAGGAAATAATGTAAATGGGTTAGGCTTCTGTGTTGGTTTGGCAATGGACTAAATTAGAGAGCTTTATAGGAAAAAGGTGGAGAAACTTCTCGCTAAGTTTAGCAAGGATTTACATACAATCCCCAATCATGGCAGAATTTCTTTCTTAGCAATAATCAATTTAGATAATAAAAATCCAATTCAAATTTAGCAAGTCAAGTATAAGAAATTAAAGCTGTAAATGCTGAGGAGCTGAGTCTGTGAATTCTGACATATCTATTTGGACAAGCTGGGCCTTTTTCAATGGCTTTACTCTTAATCCCCACAGAAAACTCTGCAATTCTCTCTTTGTAGAATCATATGCAAGGAACATTAAAACAGCCAGGGGTATGGTCAAAATAATGCCTGAAAACTAGAGTCATCCCAGTGGTTTCAGAGCTGAAAATTGGTTTCATCAAAATCCTATTTGCTTCTTTCATTTCTGTAGTTGAAGATTTGCACCCTTTGGTTCAAGATGATTAATTTAGGAAATTGTGTTTTGTTTCTCTATACAATTTACTCGGATAAAAGCACTGCTAGAATTGCATTGTATAACATATTGGAAAGTTACTTGATTAATTTTCATTCCTAAAATCTATGTTATTAAAATACATTCTCTTAGCACGGCGTATGAATTTAAACTATAGGTGGCCTAGCACCACACCTGTATTTTAGAATACACAACTTTAAAAAAAAGAATTTTAATACTTGTTATAAATTTATTAAATAAAATTTTATGAGACTATTACTTATGATAACAGAACAAAATTTAACATATTAGGATAAATCATTTTTAATCAGCTATACATAAAAGTTCCAAACAACCAAGGCCTTTTCATTTATTTGGGTTGAGAGAAAATGTGAAGAGATAATTAATCACTTCCCTCTGTCTTCTAATTCATTCCACATATGTGAATAAAGTCTCTAAAGGGGAAAAATGATTTTACTGCTTAAAACTCCTTAAAAATTTTAAAGTGCTATGATAAGATTGTGGTTAAAAATTTGTTCCTTCGCAGAAATAAAATATTCCAAGCAGCCCACAGGTAAAACTTGATGTGAGGCTTCTCTCATATCAAGTTTTGGAGTATCTGTTTCCTTACTCCAGGATTAACACTAATAAATGTTTCCCCAAAACATAGGTGTTCAGGGTCTTAATGAACTACCTTACCTTCTTCTTTCCCTATTCATTTTCATAAACTTAAACACTAAGAAAACTATCTAAAATTCCCCTACTTATGTACTAATAATTTGCAGTAGTCTAAAATGATAGCACCAGGGGGAAAAAGAGCTATATTAAAGAGTGTACTAAAGTAGGTCCATTATGAGAAACAGACTTAAATGAAGCATAGAAGGAAAAAAAAATCATTTTGTTTCACTAGGAACAATCTCAGACAACACACTTGCCATGAATGACCACAAAAGGGATACCAATGAAAATGTCCTGAGCCTCATCAGGGTTGGAGAATGAAACAAAGAACTTATCCAGAAACTGTTCTCATGAACACAATCAATATCGTTGTTATATTAGTTAATCTTGTGGTTTATCTGAGCTTAAAAATAAGGTATTCTCAGTAGACAATCACTTCCTATTAAACTAAAAATGCATAGTATGAAGAGTGAAATGCCAAAAATACTAGTTAAGAGAAAAGAAACATATCCCTTTTCCAGAGACCACACCAGAAAATGAATGGCTGGCATATCTCATTTTTAAGTTTATAATGGATAGAGGGACTGAGAAGACATAGACACAAATGAGATAATTTTCAATGTTTTGCAGTTTTAATATAAGTTTAAAAATACACTGTACAGAAAAAAAGAATTAAACTAGATCATGTAGGAAACAGAGTGGGAAGCAAAGAAATTTTTCATTTTATGTTTATTCTTAAAACTTCCTCCCAAATGATTACTCTTACATTATCAACTTCCCAAAAGACAGCTGTCTAATTATTATACTTTAGATAGCTTTCTGTTTGGTTTTCATTAATTCCTGAAAATGTTTTAATTTTTGTACAGTTTTTCACAGATCCATTTTTGAAGAGAGGGTCAGTGTGACATAGTGGAAATTAGTGTTACACTCTAAACTCTAAGAGCCTAAATCCGCAGACATTCAAAAACAGGGCAAGTACACATGCTGCAAAGACATGGATTATCTGAAGACTCCAGTGGACTGGAGAGTAGGAATTCTAAATCAAAATGGTAACAGCTACACTGTTTGGTATGTGATCATTCAAGAATGTGAGGCTAGCACCATATACTTTTCTACTCTTCATAAACAGCCAGAAAATCTGGATTTTCATGTAAAATATTTAAAGTATATTTTTAGTGCATTAGTTAGACATATTTGCATATAACACCGTTTTTTTCTGTTTCAATTCTCAATACTTCCCATTTCCCTCTCCACTTCCTTCTCCCTGATATCTTTCTTGCACACACTGTTGTTCTTCCTTTTCCTCCTCTCTCTCTCTCTCTCTCTCTCTCTCTCTCTCTCTCTTTCTTTCTTTAATTGAAATTCAATCTGTTATCTAGAAGAAGTCTGGAAAAATGTGACTTTGCCAGGATTAGTCAATCTCACACTGGCTAATAAATATGTGCACTTAAAGTTACTCTTACTGCTAAAGCGAAATGAAGAAATTTCTGAAGCTACAGTGAAGAAATCCAGCAGACAGTAGTAAAACTAACTTTTATTAAGGGCAGTCATCCCTCCCTATATCTTTGGGCTCTGTATCCATCAATTCAACTAACCACCATTAAATATCACGGGAAAAATTACATCTGTACTGAACATGTACAGATTTTTTTCCTTGTGATTATTCTCTAAAACTGCCACTATTTCTAAAGTATTTATATTATGTCAGATATTATAAGTAAAATACAGATGAATTTAAATATGTGGGTGGACGTGTGCACATTATATGGAGATGCTATACAATTTTATATAAGGAACTTGATCATTTATGCATTTTGGATTTTGCTGGGAATCCTGAAACCAATCTCCTTCTGAGATACTTAGGATGACTGTAAGTCTTCTTTGTTTCCAAAAAGTCACCATATAAATGGTCTCTTTATTTATATCTAACACTCTCATAAACATATCACAAATATAAGAAGTGTCCTTAATGTTGATGTATTGTACAGTTGGAGCAAAGTCATTTATAGACAAACAGATACAAGATACTGATTCCAAGGAAAGAGGTTTCTCTTAATAACTAAAAATATGCTCTAAGTGTATGTAACTTCCCTAGTACATGTAGTTTCACTCTATTTTTAATTTGAATTTGGTCTATTTTCATTGCATACCTGGAGGAAAAAAAAAAACATTTGTGGTGAATAATTCACAGATCTATATACTATTACAAAGTGCAAGTCATAATTTTTCCATCTCAAATCACATATAAAAATAAACTCAGAGAACAGGAGTCAAACATGAAAACACATCAGCCCAGCTTCTCTTGAAGTGGGTGGTACTGAGAGAGGAAAAGATGAGACTGAAAACACCTTTTCTTGAGACCTTGCAGTCATGACTCTTATACTCTCACTTTTACTCTCTTGATAATTCCAATTTTTAAAGGCTAGGTATCTTCTATCCTATTGTATTTCCTGGTTTTATGAACAGGAACATGGAAATCAGGAAAAGGTTACTTTATATCTCAAGGTGGGAAAAACAATTTGGGTAATTCACAAAACACTTTAAAAGAGATTGTTATGTTTTCTGTAATTAAGCTTTTCCTGAGATCATATTTTTCTTGCGTTAATTATGCCTTATTATCTTTACCTTCTTCAGTGCCGTATGATAAGGCAGGTTGAAAGCATTACCTGCTCATCACCAAAAAAAGAGCATTTATGTAATATTATATACATGCTTATATGTGTATGCATCCATAAATATTTGTTACATAAATTCTAACTGTCCTGTATTTCTGCAGTTTGAATGCATACTTGGAGGACACATAATAAATGTTAAGGAATCATACCTGTTTTAAAAGTGTGTAGTTGGAGCCATCAGTGCTAATTTTCCTTATTTCATGATGATCAGCAAGAATTAGAAAAGGTTCCTCATCTAAATTCCAAAGCAAAGAGCCTGTTAGACATTTAATATTTATGATCTCTTCTGTTTAGTTTCAGTAGTTTAGCAGCAATGTAAATTCAAACACACTGTTGTTCTGGTAGATTAATGTTTTAACAGTTTATCCTCAGCAATGTGGTCAATAGTAAAAGAAAAGACAGCAAACACCATGGGAGTACAGAAATCTACATAATTCTGAGTGCATTTTTCTCTTACCCTCAATGTTCTTGGATATCCAAATATCTGATCTGGCATTGGTAGAAAATATCTGCTGTTACATTCTGATTTTATAATGTATATTTCAAAAAAAGGCTAATCTACACCTATCTCAAAATTCTATGGTTCAGCTAAACTCTCATATCAGAAAATTTCTCCTTGATAATCAACCAGTTAAATTTTAGAATTACCTGGGTAGAGGTCAAATGGATTCAATGCACAGACACACTTTTTTCATGTGCCTGAGGACTTGTCTTAAGTGATTTCTGAACTCCAGGCTCTATTTTTTGTTTATTAATTTTACCTTTTCTCATGGGTCTTATTTTTTAATCTTTTATTAATCTGTAATTCCTTCAAATGAGATGTCCATTGTGTTCTACTATTTCATTTATTTTAGAATCTAGGAAAGAGCATGATAAAGTTTGATCTTGCTCAATATATAGAAAGATCCTCTGTACCTTATTTTGGTGTCCTCTTCAGAATTTATTTGCAAGTCAAATGCATTATTAAAGAAAAGAACTTCAAAAAGTGCTGCACACTATATGTATTTGAATACATATTTAAATAAAGTCAATTTGATCATATTTTCAATTATTATAATCCTGGGAAAACTCAGTAAACTATTTGTCTTGTATGTCTTTGTAAACATGTTCATATACTTATTTGCCAAAATATGCAAATTTAATGTTCACAGAAAAAATGGGAAAACATTTCAAAAAGTAGTCACTTTATATGTTTTAATGTGCACTTTATTATAAATCATATAATGTTATGGTTGTTTTGAAATTTTTCATTCCTTCCTTTGCTGTTTTGTTCCATAGTTAATATGTAAGAGTAAGGTATTAAAATAAGGTATTATTAGACCCTGCTATTAAGGTTTCAGTGTATGCTCTAACACTCACATTGGACACTCTTTCATTATCTATGACAGCACTCTTAATCAGTTATCCCAATCTTTATGTTGAGGCCAAATTCAGATTTATACTTTTCAACTCAAAGTTGGCTCTTAATTAGAAGATGTCTTGCCTTTCCAGTCAATATTATTTCAAATTTGTCTGAGGCTATAACTCAGTGGTAGAGTGCTTGCCTAGCATGCCTGAGACCATGGATTTTAACATCAGCACCCCCACAAAAAAAGCATGTTTGTGCATGTGTGTGTACATACATATAAACACATACACAGTTTCAGACATATAAATATAAAATTAATCAGTTAATTTCTACATTAATACTTAGGAAACTATTTTTTAAAATTCAAATATAATTGGTTTAAAAATTTGAACTGTCTTTACTTCAAGAACTTCAAGAACAGATTTTTTATATTCAAAGTCATTATTAGGTTCTAATTATTATTACTAATGTGAAACAAGTATTTCATGGTTACATGATATTCAAATGGATATGCAATCATTAGCATTTGTCTTTTCTACACAATCCTCTATGAAAAGTTTATTGAAGAGAAACATTGGCTGCTTTTAACATTTTATCTCTTTTTCTTGCAGCATGTCACTAAACGCATCATGTAGCCCACAGTGAGCTGCCAGAAGCAAGAAGGTTGGCATATAAAACGATGGGCTCCAAATGATATCTAATTGATTCAGTAAAGACTATTCAAAGAATGTGATAATGAAATGAAAAATTAAATTTAGTTGATATTTTTCTCTGTAATGTACAAAGTTTTAAGCTGTTTTTAAATGCTTATTTAAAAATTTTTATTCTTGTTACCTACTTTGTTAATAACAAAATATCTAATGTCACCAACATATATCTATGTGAGAAACCAGTAATATGTTTCATTTTAAGGGAGCCTGATATACCCTTGAACACCATTGTTTTTTACCCACTTTAATAGTCATTCACATATATTGTTGTGTATCATTATAATTTTTCCCATAATAGTTTACAATAATTTTAAAGTTTTGTGCCGTGCTTTATTAAATCTCTAATTTAATAGTCATACATACTAATTGGAATAATCAGAGCTTTAATAATATTTGTTGAATCATTGGAAGGATTCAAATAGTATTATATACCTGACTTGCTATTAGTATTGTTGATGATGATGATGATGATGATTATTATTATCATCATCATCATCAATAATCTGTTATTCTCCTTGGAAAGTACGTAGGAATATATGTGGTACAATGGAGAAATAAAAATATTACAATAATATCATAATATGCTCTTTTATGATCTTGGACAAACTTGCACTCAAGAATATGTGTTTCAACAGGATATAATAGTAACATACTTGTTTTTCTTGGTGAGTACTCTCAAAATATAGCAAACACTTAATAATTTTCAAAATGAAAATGCAGTGATATTATAAACACAGCAGCATATGTACAGCATACAAAATCATAATGACACAGTCCCATACTGAGGGAAGTAGGCAAGATTTTCGATATCTCAGAAACAGCAAGGAGTAGTAAATTCAATAAAAATGAACATAAAATTTGAGATCCATATAGGTAACTGAGGTTGGTTCAGTAGACAAGTTCAATTCGATACCTGAGAGTGATTTGCAGCCATTTGGGTTATCAGGTTGTATTTCATACCCGTCTGTACAGAGGCATTTGTAGGTCCCGTAAGTATTGATGCATTGCTGGCTACAGGGAAACCCTGAAGAGCATTCATCAATGTCCACACATGTTTTACCATCATCCTTCAGTTGGAATCCAGGCCAGCATTTGCACTGCGGAAAGAAAAATGAGCATTATCAATTCATATCATTGTCACTGTCTTTTACTATTGGATATACCTTTAGCATGATTCTAGCAAGAAAAGCACTTAACATTAGGTAATGACAAATCCTTATGTCTTGTAGCAATTAACCTTTAACAAAAATTACATATAATATTGGAAGTTAAAATTTGAAAAATACACTTTTCCAAATATCTTCATTTGGTCTTCTGGGACTGGCAAAATTGCAAAAGTTAATTGACAGTGCTAAAGCCTTATGTCTAGAGAAATGGAAAACAAAACTCACAACACCTTCATGTTCTTTTGGCCTTTTCTATTGCATAATACCATGTTATTAGAATACATTAACAATCATAAGAATGAATCCTTATGTAGATCTTTGAAGGTTTACTAACATTGTCATATGTTGTTTAATCACAGACAGAAATCTATAATGCAGATGTTCTCATCTTTAGTTAACTGATGAGGATGGAAACACGAAGGTGCCTAGGTGAAGCCAGTAAGAGAGCTGGGACTCACAATTTTAACACACAGTATGTCTCAACTAGTATTTATTAACTGAATCTGATTCTATACCAAAGAATGCTGAATTTGCCCCAAGAAATAGTAATGCTAACATAGAAGAATTTTTTCTCCCAGTAATTAAATAAATTTGTATCATCAAATTTTCATTTGGCTTTTCTAATGTTCCATATGTCCCTCTGAGGAGGACACATGAAATTTACCAACTGGTATGTCAACTTTTTGAGTACAAACATCATGCCATATAATATTCTTGATTCCTGAGACTGATAAGTCACTGTGAATGTTCACTCTTCTTAGAATCTAAAAATTATTAGTATTATAGAAAAGGAGCCTATAGTTGGCCAAATAATGATTACCATTAATCTGCCAAGACTATTCCATGACCTTTGAATAAAGGAATTTGTGAGTACTGAGAAGGACAGTGAGTTAAGAAGAAACTCTTAACTCTTAAAGTGACTTGTATACAAGAGGTGTTCATAGTAAACATTTCATACACTGGAGCATTTGTTTCAGAGTAAAAGAGATGAATCCACTGGGAAAGATATTAGAGTGATATATGTCCACATTAGTAAATAATCAACTACTGATTAATTAAGGGATACAAGTTTTTATATAAGAAAAATGTTCATTATATTGAGGGAAGCAAAAAGATCACATCAACTTTATCTGAATGTGTCCCAAAGAAAAACAATACCTTTCTCCTGAGAACTTTTATAAGGTTGAAGCCCTTTAAGCTCTCAGCACTTCCACTTTAACAATTTACATCTGCAATAATCTAATAACACTCATCAATTACAATGGATTATTTAAATTTCTAGAACCCACTGGCAAAGCCAGCAAAGAAAAGGTAAAAGCCAGAGTATTTTCCCTACCTCGCCCCATTGAATCTAAATTGGTGGCAATTTTATTCTCTTTGAGAAGACCCATGCTGGCAACATGTACTAGGGAGCCACAAGGAACTCGTGCTTATTCTATGGCCAAATAAAATAAAATGCTTAAAGCCACTGAGCTGTACACTTGAAAACAGTTAAATTGGCAAATTGTATACATTAATAAGAACAAATATATATATTTTTTTAAATGAGAAATCTTTCCAGTGATTACTAGAAAGTCCTGGAAATTACATCATATGATCATGTGGCCAGGAAGCCAGAAGTCGGATAGACACAGAACAGTGTTGGATTAAGGGGCAATAAGGACAAGTGAAATAAATACCATAGAATGCGTTGAATTCCTCTCAACATTATAAAAAGAAAACACATCTTAATTTCAATAAGGGTTGAAAATTGCTTTGAATGCCTATATCCATAGAAGTACTACACCAAATAGATGGCTTCAATAAAACAAATTTACAGGAAATAAATTTATTAAAAGTAAAATTGTTTAAAGTTATTACAATATACAATTCTATACAAACAAGTTTAGGTTTATAGTAAATTATAAATTCTTGTTTTTGAAGGAGAGGCATTTAAAAATGATAATTATGTCCCCAAGCCATTTACCTTATCTTAAAAACATTTTTCCTCCCAAATTATCAAAAGGCATCTGTCTATAAGAAATTCAACTAGAATAATAATCATTTCCATTTTCAAAGTTAAAAAGATATGAGATTTGTCTATATTTAATAGAAAAATAGTAGTGTAAAATATTTTACCTTCACAATTGTTATGAAATAATATTTAGACTCAATGTCTTCTTAGTTTTTCTTACCACCCAGAATTATTTCATATTTTTCAGATTTATGTTATTTTTATAGAAAAATACAGCAACTAGAAAAAAAATAGCTACTCAAACTTTTCCTATTGCTTTTAGAAAAAATCATGTGCTACTTTTTAAGTGATATTTGCAAATATGAATTATTTTATTTCTGATGTATACATTGAATCTTTTTCCCTACCAAAAGTACACTTATATTTATATGAGTAAATATTTATATACACTTATATTTATTTTCCCATCAAACTAAGATCCATACTTTAGCTAAATATTTTAGTCCCTCTTAAGTAGGTAGACGTATTGTTTGTTTTACAGCAAATACTCAAATTTTCACAGTCCCAAGATCTAAGTTTTGCTTTTGACGACAATTTTCATTTTACTGCAGAATTGAGAGTATGACCTCTTGTCATGTTCTGCTGATATTGCAAAGAGAAATAGGTTACAGAATAGTTTTTCCTATTCCCTGAAAAAGAGAAACCCATTAGTTGATATTTTTCCCCCAAAGCTATACGGATTTTGTTGTATGTAGACTTTTTATTCAATTTTCTATTGAAAAATTGCCATACACACACACACACACACACACACACGCACATACACACAAATATGTTATATTAGGTTTGATCCTTTGTTTAAAACTTTTATTTATGGTTCTGTTATCCATTGTAAATTTTTGCATTAGTCTTGCTTCTTCCAATATGACGGTTTTTTAAAATTCATTAGTTTTGATATGCATGCACATACTTAAGAATATTATTTACAGCATTTCCTCAGGTTTCATATACACACATTTTGGAATGATTAAACAGTTTTGTCAATTTCAGCTAGAATTGGCACTTGATTGTATGAACCCTTTCGAGAAGAGAAAGTATATGCTGATACAATAAACACTCATTTCTTTGTAAGGAATCTTTCAAGTGATTAAAAAATATGACTTAATATGCTTTTCTGGATGATATTTTCTTCTACCAAAAATAGTTTTCCAAATATGGTATTTCTATGCACTAAGTATCTATAAGTTTTAATTTTAAGTAAAAATCTAATTTTTAATGTCATGTCACAAAGTATCCATTTTATATTCTATAAATTTGATGTTTTACTACCATGATTGTTATGACAGACAATAAATTCATACACAAAAAACTAGAGCTATACTTTGAAATTTGTCATATAGAATGGACATTTATGCAATAGAACTACTGAATTCTTCATAACCCTGTTGACTTAAAATTGTAACTAGTTATCTATAGTAATCCTATAACAATCACGAAACATATCTATGTAAGTAATTTTTCCTGCCCCCTTGGATTTTAATATATTATTTACTGCCAAAATTAATTATCTGATGCCTACTCTATTAAGAACTGTCTTGGCTCATTTGGTTTGTTTCCTTCTTCCAATAATAGTATTTGTGAATGAGTGCATGCATGTTTTAGTCCTGTAAATTCAACTACTTCTTAATAAAATACTGTGTCTAAAAACTTAATTATAGGTTTCTTGGGCTGGAGTTGTGGCTCAGAGATAGAGTGCTTGCCTAGCATGTGTGAGGCACTAGGTTTGATCCTCCGCACCACATAAAAAAAAAAATAAATAAAGATATTGTTTAAGTAAAAACATATATATATATTTTTTTCTTGCAATGAGTGTACTACCAGCAAAAGGGAAGGATTATTGTAGCTTGTAGTTTAGACGTTTATACGGTGTAAACATTTTTTATTAGTTTATTTGTTCTTTTTAGGTATACATGGTAGTAAAGTGTATTTTGAAATATTATACAAACATGGAGTATAACTTATTCTAATTAGGATCCCATTCGGATATTTAGTACAATCTTTATTGAAGCGGTTAAGTTAATCATAATACCAGAAGGTCTGAGACCTAAAATAGCAAATTGGTTGTTCAGCTAAATTTGCCATTATATAGAACTGGCTTGTCATAGAATATTAGGACTGGCAGGGAAAGCAGTTTGGTCTCACACACATTCTTTATCTCTAGCATTGTTTTAAGAAGTTCATTTAACCACTGCATAAATACTTCTAGAGATGATGCATGTACAACAGCTCATTCCAATGTAAAAAGTTCTAATTTTAGAAAATTCTTCTTTATGTTGAACATAATCTAACTTCAAACCCCTAATTCTAATATCTGAAACAACTCAGACTTGGTATGCTTTCTGTTCTGGAACTTCATATATTTAAATACAGCTAGCAAGTCATTTTTGCTTTAGCCATACTTCTTCCAAAGACCTGTGCTCCAGACCCTTTTGACAAAATATCATGTTCATAAATGTACACAGTATCCTATGTGAGTTCTGAAGGGTACAGAACTCAGTAAAACAGAATCAAACTCAAGTAAATATCTACATAAGAAGTACACTGTTTCGCATTTTATATAAGTTCTGTGCTATCACTAATTTATATAGAAATTCTACTTAGTTAAAAAAGAAAGAAAAATTTTTCAAATAACTCACTTAAAAAAAAAAAGTGGTACTGGGGAGTAAATCCTGGGCCTTGCACATGCTAAGCAGGTACCTAGCTGAGTTATACCCAAGTCTATGAATGGATTTCTCTTAATGAGTTCTTCTCTATATCTACATAATTAATTTTAACCTAACCCACAAATTTATATTTCAATATTGTGTTAGTTTAATACACTAGTTCAACATCCTGAAAAAAAGTTGTTTTTAGAAGCTATTTCTTCCTCTCAATTTTGCCAGTGAATCACCCTCTTTAGGGAAATGGTACAGACAGAAAACAATTATGCTATTAGGCATGATTTGTTTTTTCTTTTCTTTCTTTATTTTTTTTTAGTGTACCTGCACTCAAAAATAATAGCTCATGTTTTCTAGTTTTTGCTTCTTGCTTATAATAATAAAAAATGTGGTGCTCTGGTATTACATTAAATAAATGATTAGACCATTACCCTTCAAAGATGTACAGGGGTAAAAGAAGGGCAGAAATAAGAAGTTAAGAGTTGCATATAAAATTATACAGCTAGTATCATTGTACCTTCCCTGAGCAGAGTCTTCCCTTGTCTTTTCTTTCTTTATGTTCTGAATATATTGAAAACTATTTTTTATTCTTTTGTCTTTTTAACTATATTCTCACAACTTTTACACCACACTATTATGATGTTTTCTTTTATAAACACTCATTTTGTAAATAGTTTTACCTAGTAATATTATAATGGCTTTTAAGGTTTACAATTATATTAGACTAGTTTTCTTTATCTCAAATCTAAAGTATCACATAAGTTGCTATTTTTGATGATTACCTACCTTGTAACTTACAGGCAGGTCCTGACAATCCTGAGAACATCCACTGACTTTCTTACTCAAACATTCATTTATATGGCAGTTTCTCTCATCTGAACCATCGCCACAGTCATCCTTATTGTCACAAAGACCTCCACTGGGAATGCACCTGCCATTTTTGCACATAAAAAATGAACTGTTGCATGACTGTTCTGGAAAAAGAAAATAAAACAAATGGAACATAAAGGGCATGCCTTTTTTATACTATAGTTGGTGAAAATATTCACAAATATAATAACTTATCTGTCAAATTATAATAAATATATTTACACTTAAAATACTCTATAGTCAGTGAAATATTTTATACATAAAATGTGGAAAACCAAGGGCAAACTGTATGCTGATGTTTCACACATACTGAAAATGTTGCTTTACTATGAAAATTAGCAATCAAAATAAGCACCTACGATAAAACTAATGGACTATCTGTCTCATTTGAATTGTGAAGAATGAGTTCAAAAGCATAATGATAGTTTGACATTTCCCTCAAGCTATAGATCTCTGAGAAATTATGTCTCTAAAAATTAAGAATATAGAATAGGTAGACATTTCTAAATACTTTTTCTTCCAGAATATATAACATTGACATTTTAAGTCAAGGCATAAAAAAGGACATTGATGGTGAATGATAGTTGTTCCAAATATAGCGATGGAAAGGAGCTCAAATTTTGCAGTTACTCATAACCAGATGACTTGGGCATTATTTCTCTTATCATAAATGTATAAAGAAGTCTATTAACATATAAACTTCATGAAAAAAAATTGTTTATTAATTAAAGTTTATTCTAAAATATATGGCTATATATTCATCTTTAGAATAGTAATAGGGAAGAGTGGCTAATATGTTTACATTTCTGTGCAAATGACATGCAACTTATTTCATTTTGTCTAGGTGTGAATAATAAACTACTTCTCAGTAAATATTTTTAATGATTTGAATTTTCAAATTTTTGTATACATTTATTTATTTATGTAGTTATTTTTATGTGGTGCTGAGGATTGAACCCAGGGCCTCACATGTGCTAGGCGAGTGACCTACCACTGAGCCACAACCGCAGCCCTCAAATTTTTTAATTGACTCATAATGTGCAAGTTTATAAGTACTGTTGAAAAATATGATAACTTCATTAAATCCAGAACACTTATATATTTGAATTTTCAAAATAGGTCCATGTAGGAAAACTACATTCATATAAACTCTTTTTAAATATTCATTTTGGAGGGCAAGGGGATAGGGTATGTATCCATGAGAATCATTGCCTCAAATCTTCATAGTTTGAGCATATATTTAAATTTTAAAACAGCCTCAGAATGTAGTTGGTTACTAGGATCCTATATGGTATCATTAGAGATATCACATGCTTAATAATTTAAATTTTCTTTCATTGAATACTATACTAGATAGATAATCAGTCATAGTTCTGCCATTAAGAATAACCTTTGGAATAAACATAGCATTATATATTTTTGTACCTGCACTTCTACACTTTGGATTTAAAGGTGCTTCATCAGAATGGTCAGGGCAGTCAAAGTCCCCATCACATTGCCACTGAGTGTTTAAAAGACATCGCCCATCAGCACAACGAAATTCTTCAGTACTACACTCTCGGTATCCTAGAGAACAAGAAATAAGCAGTCTGAATAATTGTGAAAAATATTTTAACAATAAATAGTAATGAAAATTTTATTCCCTCAAATGCACAGCATACTTAATTAATCACAAGTTTACCCATGCCTTCTATGGGAAATATTTTTCATTTATTTCTGTTGTAATGGTCACAGTTGTAAGAGATACCTTGTGGTTTGGAAGTAAGTTAAGGTCCAGAAAATAAAGTTGGGAGAAAGGTTCTCTGATTAGTAGATGAGCTAACATGAATGTAACACACATGATTACACCATCTTACTTCACCTATTGTCTATATCCTAGGGATTTGTCTTAGAATGGAAAACAAAAACGAAATCATTAGAAATTTTCTTCAAAACCAAACTTGGTTAGGTTAGCTATGGTGCCAGAAAATATAAAAGGACTGATTCTGTGCTACAGCACTAGTTCTCAGAAAACTGTAATGTTTATTTTTGTGAAGAAGCAAAATGTAAAGAAACTGTTTAAATGGAAAAAAAAAACTTGATTCTTAGAGAAAAAAGAAAAAAATAACTATTATAATTACCCTATATATTAATTCTTAAAGTCACTTAAAAAGTTTTGTTCAATTTACAAATGAGCTCATCACCTGTTAACATTTGTATCTACGCCTGTTATTAAGTAAGGCCTATTCTGTTTTTTCTTTAAATTTTTTTTTCATAGTTGTAGATGGACACAATGCCTTTATTTTATTTGTTATGTGGTGCTAAGGATCGAACCCAGTACCTCAACCTGCTAGACAAGCGCTCTGCCAACTGTACCACAACCCCCACCCCAATTCTGTTTTTAATATTAAATTTTAGAATGGATATTTCCCTCTGTCACTTTTATTAAAACTAGTCACTTCTCTTAAAACTTTCTGATAAATCTGGGAAAATATGACAAAAAAGAATAAATTTCCACTGAAAAATAGTTCGGTAATGAGTATCTATTTGCAAAGCTTATAATCTTGGGAAGGCATAATTAAAAATATCTATAGCTTCCATAATATTTCTTCCCTCTCATCCCTCTTCACTAGTTTCTTCTCCTTAGTTGACGAATATATACAAGTCTTACCCAGTCCAATAACAATGAAAGTTTCTCTATATACTCCTTAGTACACATTCTCTTTTTTCCTGTACTACCCAATGTTGCCTCCACTGATTCTCCCCCAGTTCATCTTCAGTCAAGCAACAACTCACTTCTCTAACATCTAGATCTGAAATTCTTCTTGAAGTGAATATACAGCAAATGGAAGGGTCAAATTCAAAGGTGTCTCAAAATTTGATACGGCTTTTCTGCAGCATTTGATGCTGTTGACCATACTTCCTTGGAAATACCTTCTTGGTTTAATATATATAATCCTCTCTCCTGGCCTTCTTTCCAAATATGCTTTTGCTGTTCCCTTCTTTTCTCTTTCTCTAGGAAGTCCTCTGGTGTTCTCCCCTAACATAATGCAGGTGAAGCCCTGGCTACAGTTTATGGTTTATTATTATCTATTATCCACATTGTCTGGTTTTCTCATTTTATGTATAGCTTGAATGTCACCTTTATGCTGATGACCATCAAATCAACATTACTGATTCTTATTTAGAATTATATTTTCACTAACTGTGTAGCTATATATGATTGCCTAATTAATGCTACATATTTAAAAATATTCAAAATAAATTCTTTACTATATCTCTGCTCCTGCATCAGAAAAACTGGACCTCAACCTCCCATGTTCCAAAGCTTATTAATAGCAAAATCATCCCAAGTTACTCAAGCTAAAAAGTTCTCAATTATCCCCCACCTTCAATAATGTATCAACTCTGACACCATCCACACCTTCTATTCTACCATTTTTTATCTGGTCCTCAACCATAGTGTTAACCAGGAGAACTATTTCAGGAATGTGCTAACTATTTTATTTTCCTTCATGATTCTCCTCTGGCAATATTTTCTTACATCTGCTGAAAAAGATGGATCTAGAACCTATATTTGACTGTGACTTTCTATTCCATTGTTTCAAAATGTGTGCTGGCCTCAGAAGTAAAATAACTGAATACAAATGATGTAAAGTAAGATGTCATACTTTTTCCAATCAAGCTCCAATTGAACTTCTTAATGTCAGCTTAGCCACACAGAAGATTAATGGCTATTCCTTAATCACATCAACTTACAGGTTTTTATATATACAACTAGCATTTACCATGTGCCTAGAACTGTTCTACACGCTCAACACATATTAACTCAAATTTTTTATTGGCTTTGTAAGTTAAACATTATTAATATACATATATTATAAATGAGTAAACTGAGATACAGTAAAGTAAAGCATTTTCTCAAGGTCACACGCTAATAAGTGGTAGATTCAGGAATCCAGGCTATCCGGCAAAAAGATCCATGCAATTAACCACCATGTAATACTCTTTATAATCTAAATATGATTTTTTCCAACAAACATGCTTTGTTCATATTCTTTAGTGCTTCCTTCAAGAATTATTTTATTGAGCTGGAAACATGAGCATATGCTTTTAATTCCAGTGAAACTGAGGCTGACACAAGAGGACTGAAACTTTAAGGCCAGTTTAGCAATAGCAAAACCCTCAGCAACTTAGGGAGACCCTGTCTTAAAATTTAAAAAAAAAAATACTTTAAGACTATGGATATAGCTCAGGAATATGGCACCCGTGGGTTAAAAATTATAAGAAAATATTATTTTCTCACCTCTGATCCCATGTACTGGTGTTCTTATTCTTATTTGACAAAGAATATAGAGCAAAGGAGAAGAAGGTGAAGGGAGGAGGAATGGAGTAGGAAAGATGGTGGAATGAGTTGGACATCATTACATTAAGTACATGTGTGAAGAAAGGAATACTGTGAAAATACTTTGTATACAACCAGAGACTTGAACAATTGTGCTCTATATGTGTAATATGAAATAAATTGCATTCTGCTGTCATATATAACAAATTAGAATAAATAAATAATTTAATTTTTAAAAGAATGTTATTATATTGTCTGTCTGATGTCCTTGTTTGTGAATTCGTTAAGTGGAAAACTATGTCTCATTCATCTCCTTATCAACAAATATGTCAAGAAGAGAGGAGATATTCAATCAGAAATAACTCTGCTTTCAATTTATTCCTTGAGTTATAATGTACCTTTTAAAAAAATCACATTGAATGCATGACTTAATGGTGAAAAGATCATAAAAATTGATATCCATTGATTTCCGAGTGATTCCTTTCAAAGACCAAGGTTTTAGACACTGCATAGTGAGAACACAGGAGTGCACTAAATTTACTACCTTCTATATATAAAGTCCATAGATTTGCGTTATATATATTTATTCATGCATATGTATTTAAATATTTTACAGAAACAGTAGAGGCACATGCGATTTCAACTTTAACTGGGCATTTTAATACTGATTTTATCATGTAATTATATACATGCATATATTATACATAATCGTTAAATAAATATGTTGTAAAGATAAATTTCGTAGAAATATTAAATATCAACAAATGAGACACATATAGAAATACAACGTGGAGGAAAATGTTAAGTAACAAGCCTTTTCTGACAATGCTAAATTGCATTATTTTCTCACTCAAATACCTATTCTGGCTGTAACACTGAACAACCCAGCCAAGTATTGTACAAAACACTTCAAAATACAATAAAACAGAGACATTTTTATAGAGATTTTCCAACATGGTCACTGAGTGTTATGAGTATGCTACAAGTGGACATGAATTCTAAATGCACGTAAAATTTTACTTGAGCTTAAAGAAGTTACTTGTGGTGCCACTAGGTATTACTGAATATATTGGTCATTAGTATCATTAAGAAAAGTGTTAGAGAGAGAGAGA
>NW_026000037.1:30010787-30027337 GCF_001458135.2 Marmota marmota marmota
GGGGGGGGGGGGAGGAAAAGAGAGAGGGAGGGAGGGAGGGAAGGAAGGAGGGAGGGGAAGGGAGGAAGGAAGGAAGGATTGTTTGATTTTGATTTGTGCAAACGCAGGTTCTTCTATAAAGGCTTTCTGCCTGAGATCCTCCTCTTTGGGAGCTGGATGTACTCACCACACTGCAGGGACTCATCAGAGCCATCCCCACAGTCATCATCATGGTCGCACAGGAACTGCTTGGGAATGCACACTTTATTATGACACATGAAGGTGTTCTCATCACATGTGTTATTGGGAGCTAAGAAAGACATCACGAAATATAGAGTTAAAGCAGCACATATTGTATCATCTCACATATTAGAAATTTAGAAATGGAATAAAATTATACCTAATAATTCATAGTTATTTAGAAAAAATATAATTTTGCTTAATTTCCAATATATCAAATTAGTTAACAATGGCATGTATGTAGTAGAATGTATTCATATGTAATACATTCTATGTATATATTTCAAAGTTTTAGTATTAATAAATTCTACTCTCAATCCAGAGTGCCCCTGAAATTTGAGGCCATGTGGCAGTTGGTAAGCTTTTTAAGAATGAATTCAAATATTTGTGTGTCAGAAAAAACTTGGCTAATAACATGGGTGGGTCTTTTCTCTCCTCACGCTTGCAGTCATGCTGGTTACATGATAAAAGTGTTACTTCCTTGTTCAGAAGTAGAACTGAAAAGATCACCAAGTGGTAATGTTTCTGACAGAAGTAAAAAGTAAACAAAGAGAGTAGAGAAAGTTATTGTTTTTAAAAAGAAAATATACCTTTTGGGTAAGTGCAAGTATGGGGTATTAAATTTGGTGTGTAAGATCTCTGATGTAATGAACCCCATTGTAACCACCACAGAAAATTTAAAAAATTGACCCATGAAATGGAACATTGATCCTTTGAGAATACTAACCCTTGAATGTAATGCTCCAGCAAGTCCCTAACCAGTGGTGGATCCAAATGTAAAATAAAGCATGTGCACAGGACATAAACTTTAATACTATACTCATATAATCATAGAAGACTTGAAAGGATCATTTAACTTTTTCAGTAATCTTATATTTAAAAGATAAAGACTATGGTAGGATTCAAAGTTTAGGACACTTCAAGTGTCAATAATTACTGTATATTATTGTAGAATGCTGAAAAGAATAATGGTTTGCAGAAAGTGGCTCTGCCAATTGGATTTGTATCCTCAAGGAAGCTATCTACCTTCTTGGGACATCTGTTTCGTTATCTGTTTAATGAGGATAATAAAATCTGTCTGGTAAATTTCTCATAAGGACTAGATATAGTACGTGAAGCAGATCTTCTCATGTCAGATATTCAATGAATTCCCATGTGCTCTTTAAATTCCTACCTATATAGTAATTATTTTTGGCAGATCCCCAAAAACACTTGATGGTAATGTTATGGGAATTCATTAATGTAAATAAAAACCACCTATCACAACAACTGAAATATAATGGACGCAGGAAGCAATTTAGTACCTGCCACTTTCCCCCCTCCTAGCCTACGCATTTTCCTTTCCATGCAAGAGCCCTCTCTTTGTCCTTTGAGACTTAGACAACATTATCACTTTTTCTTGAAACATTTCCATGACACTTCCAGGACTCTGACATAATATTTCGTTGTGGTGACCCTGTATCTTTGACACACAACATTCTCATTCTTAAGGTATTATAGTTATTCATTCACATGCTTATCAGTCCTTCATCCTCAGGCAGCCTCAGACTACATGAACCAAGCAATCTCTGCTTTCATCTTAGTAATTACTGAAATAGAGCCACGAGTAGGTAAAACACAAAGGGTTATTTGAATGTAATCAAGTATAATTTACTTTCAATAAATTTAATTTTTAAAACTATAAAGAAGTCACATAGAAATGACATTAATATCAAAGGACAAGTTAGCATTAATAATAACACCTCTAACTCTGAACTGTGTGACAGTTTTTATAACTCAAGTGAATTATGCCAATTCTAACACATGCATCCTTCTTTAAAACAGTGAGCTACAGTGACTTATTTGGCATTAACACTTGCAGGTCACTTGAGTGCAATTTGCTACATTTTAGCATAATTTACTTAATAGTACCCATGTGGTCCAAAAGTGTTAATATGCTTCCCAGAGTGTTAACTTGCTACAATAGCAACAACATACTGGGACCATCTGGATCCCTGAATTGATGCTTAAACCTTTATTATGTAGCCCTCAGTGGCCCCATCGACCTTTATAGACACATATATCAGTTTCAAGATCAAAGTGAATTATTCTACAACAATAGCAGGAGTTCTGTGCAAATAGGCCTATCTCAAAGTTTTCGTTTTCTTTTGTGCTTCAACTGTCCCAGATGTACACACACACTTACATTAAGGCTTCAAATACAATGTTTTAAAGACATGGAAATAGGCCATTTGTGAGATGTTTGGCAGAATATACGCTGAGGAGCAGAATTTGCAGAACTATTTCTGATAAATTGCTCAGCTCAACAGACCCCCTGTGTGACCTTGGGGTCTACAATCAAATATTCAGTCCCTTTATCCTCCTGACCATGCAAAGGAACTTATCTAAATTTTTACTATTGAGAAATTCTCTGAAAATTTCCTGAGAATTTCCTAGAATCAGAAACTTAGTAAATTGTCTGACCTCCAAAGGTGGTCCTATGATCCCTAGCTTCATTCAGCTATATCCATACTATTTCTACCCGACCCAGGGGTTAATACCCTATTTGTAGCACTAGTAGGTGTTTACTGACCTCCTGATCAGTTGTTATCTAAGATCAGAGCAGCTATTTACAGAGTATCTGTCATAGGCAATCTGAAAGCTTTCATGGGGGGTTGGCGGGCATTAAAAAGAAAATGCCAGATCTGCTACACTCACACACGTGGTGCAGTTACACTATCTCAGAAGTGCAATGACAAATCTGCAGTCATCTAAATGGTTTTAAAGTGGGTAATACCACTGCACATCTGAAACACTCTGCACAGCAAATTAAAGAGGCTGCTGAACTACCATGGTAACAACGTCCCACCTGATTAGATCTAATACTACCTAAGGGCCCAGGGATTAGGAAAGTGAAGGAAAACATGAAGTGAATGAGTACTATGACACAAACATCCAAGGGTTTTGCCAAGAGTTTTCTTTGACAATAGCTGATAAACGTCCATACCACAGCCGGCTGTGGACAGCTCATCACTTCCATTTGGACAGTCTCGTTCACCATCACAAAGCCAGTGTCGGGGCACACAGGCACGAGAACCCTGGCAGCTGAACATGTCCGCAGCACAGGTGATGGAACCTTAAACACAAAGGAAACGTGCTGCTAGGAATGAACGCTAGAAAATGTTCACAGTTACATTTCCTAATGAAAAGAGGGAAGCAGAAGAATGCTGCTTACAACCAAGAGACTGTAATTATTGGGAGTCATCAAACATTATCCTATTCCCTACAGATGTGTAGAGATTTTCATCCAATACATCCTTTCCTAATTTGTGTTATATCTATTAAAGCTACATGGTAGAAAATAACTTATTTTCTCCTTGTAAAATGTCCCAAATCATAGAAATGTCATAGAATTAGGAACGATCTGGGGCAACATTTTGAAAGACCTGAACTTATAATGATAGGGACCACAATAGTAAGAATCAAGGAAGCATCATTTTTATTGCTTAATATATGTTAGATATTTAACAGAGAAACTCATTTAATTCAGGAAAAATTTAACAGAGAAACTCATTTAATTCAGGAAAACCCCTATTCATATCATTTCACAGAAAAGGGAACATAAGCTTGAACAAGTTAAGAAGCTTGCAGAAGACACAAATTGCCCAGGGTTCTACATGGGGCATTGGAATGCCAAAATCCTTTTCATTCTTGAGCATCTCTCTTAATCATTAATGTTATTATTATTCATCCTAAATATGTTGTTAAAAAGAATAAATGTGTCCATGTTCTTTTTGTTTTTACACATCTAATGAACAAAATCTACCTTTTCTCTGCTCTATCAATTCAATGTTCATTTAGCTGTATTATGTTTTCCAAACATATATAGCCAAATCAAAAGCAAAACAATACAAAACAAAAAAGAATGTTGATTTGGACTGTAAATCCAAAGGGTCATAGTTGTTTTCTATTTTCTTCTTAATATAACCATAGAATGATCATATGTCATTTGACCCCCCTCTTATGATATTTCCTTAGCCCTTTGAATAGTAATATATCCTGAATATTTAGGGAATTGTATTTATTTGTATAAAACATTTGTATACAAAATTTTTAATAAAGTATTGTATATCAACAAATGAACTAAAACTTTTTTTATAATTTTTTAATATTTATTTTTTTAGTTGTTGTTGCACACAATACCTTTATTTTATTTATTTATTTTTATGTGATGTGGAGGATTGAACCCAGGGCCTGGCACATGCTAGGCAAGTGCTCTACCACTGAGCCACAACCCCAGCCTGAACTAAAACATTTTATATAAGCAAATATACAAATATGAATCCAAGCTAACTTTTGAAATTTCACTTTCTTATAACAAAAGCTGTCAGGAATAGGTGTTTTTAAAAGATAGCTTTAGAATTATTTAAAAATATTTACTATATGGCCAAATTGTACTGTTATAATGTGTATGAACATGCAGCAACAAATCCCGTCCCATTATGTAACACTATATCAATAAAAATATAGAAAAATAATCCATCAACTGCTTATGCACCCCCTCTCCCCTGCCAATTTACCATCTCCAGGAAGAAAATATGACTGACTTGATAGATGAAAAATATTTGCTTCTGGACATTTAAAGAAAAGACCAATACACTTTAATTAAATGATTATTAGCCTTTTACTTTTCGGTCATACAGTTCTTATGAGTAGAAACTGCTTTCCAAAGCAATACTTTCAAAATTGATAGCAGTGGTTTGCCAAAATAAAATCCCCAAGGGAAAAAAAAAAGATAAAACAAATACAAAAACCAAGCCCTGGGGATCTTCTCCCACATAAATGTGTCTGTCCCTGGTATATACTTCTTTCGGAGGACAGGAAGAATAGTATATTGAAAATTCCCCAGGTGATTCAGATTTACTCATTTAATTTAGGGTCAATGCTGCAACAAAATGAGGTTTAATTTTACTGGAAGAAATCAGAAAATAATCATTAAGTAAATGTTCCTTTTATCTAAAAATGAATTTTCCCGCTAAATAGTCTGTCTTTATTAGCTTCTCTAATAAAATTCTTCTCTCACAGAAATTATTTTTCTATTATAACTGTTTATTAACTATCTCTTCAAGCATGCTCGAAGAACATAAAGTGTCATTTTCAATATTATATTCTCAATTCAATGTTCTAATTTCTGCATTACTGAGCTTGAGATTTTTTTAACCACATTTGTCTACTAAGAAAGTTTTGATCAATGTGGAACTCCATGATACCTTCCATTATTATCTTTTCAATTTGTTCCCAAGGTAGTCATAATAGAGAAGTACTGATTTGGCCATGGAGAAATCTAATTCTGCATAACCTTGGAGGAGGCTGATGTCTGAATTTCCTGTCTTTAAAATGAGGGGTATGACTACATAATTACAAAGATATCTCCTGCTATAAAATGACATAAGGTTCTTTACAGCTAATTTGTTGTCTCCTGTGATAGTGTTCAACAGATTCTGCATTAAGAACATGCCAACACATTGAAGTCAATTGAAAAGAAAATGGACCAAGGGAAAAAACTCATGGCTTCATTCCACAGTTGGCACTACCATCTGGAGACACATCATCTTCCTCTGGGAAAAGAATCCCAAGGGAGAAGAAGGACAAGCTAATGGAATTCCACTTGATCTGTCTTATGTCCTTACTCGATAGCAAACATTGATTGGTAAGAATCATTACCCTGTTTACTATTTCAGAAATCTAGATTCTGGTTTACCTCTGTCATTACTAAGTTAGCTGATTAACTTCAGTCCACTTTTTTTTTTTGGTCTCTGGGTTTCTCTTTTCCACTTATCAAAAGATGGAGGTAGATTAGACTATCATTTTCTAAAATTCGATCCTCAATATCCCATTTCAGGATCATTATGTGAGCATTAAAAAAGAATATATACACATCACCCATCAGAACACCTATGGTAGGGATTGAGAAGCTACATTTTTAACAGATATTTTAGCAGGATCTTTTGTACAATAAATATTGGGGCCTACTGACATAAATTATTTGTGAGGTTCCTTTACTATTTTAAAAATACTAGATTTAGTTTGTTAACTGAGGTTTAATCTAAAGTAGATTATACTGTGTATTAGATTTGTATTTGGTATATAAAATATAATGTGAAAATAAATTAATAGAGTCAGTGTTTTGATGATTGACAAACATGTCCATTATTATTTTATTATCTTTTTAGAAGCATTATTCCTGACATACATTCAGACATGACAACAGCACTTTGACAAAAGGAAGGAGGCAAGAAAATGTAAACATAAAAGAATGGCAATACACCTGTGGATACAGTGTACATTGGTCTGTTAAATAATCACAACAGGTACATAGGTAAATCTTTTTGTATCTAATAGGTAAGTAACCCCAGCAATAAGCAATGAAGTTAAGCTTCCCATAATCCTACAGCTTGAAAACACACATGGGAGAACAAAGAATTGGAGGTATTAGTGTAAATGTGAGTATCTGTCTACTATATGCCAACTACAAACACACTGTAATTGCTTTTCAATAATCATTAACATTTAAGAGTCTAAACTGTATAACCTCAGAGTCTTGGTTCTTCTATTACATAGAGACTACTCAGAAAGCCCATCATTATCAATGCAGCCATGAACTGCAGGCTTAACAGAGGGTCACAAGCATGATGAATTAATCACTGGAAACAGAGGTATCCCATTAAAAATAGGTAAGTTTTCTTGTTAAAATTAAAAATTTAATAACCAATAGCAACAAAAGAAAAAGGCTAAGCAGTCATCTAATTGATTATTAAGTTTTCTCACGTTCAAAGCTCTCTGATACTGATCATTCTACACTTCTTTTTGTCTTACAAGTAACTCCCGATCATTTTAGCTATATAAAGAAAAGGTAAATTTCCATTGGCTTAAAGATAAGAAAATAAATTGTCTGCTTTCAGAAGTTATCACCAATTTTATATTATTTATAGGGAAATTGAGTGTAGCCCAAGTACTATAAAGTACTCTCTGTGTGGCCATGACATACACAGCTGACCACAACTGAAATCTGAACAAGATGCTAAATGTGCTTATCTCTATGCACCTTATCCTGTGATTCAGGTCCTTCTCTTTCTAAAATGAGCTGAATTAACAAGCTACTCAATAGGATAAAAGTAATTAGTGAAGACTTTATACTTATAGCTACAAAGACATACAAACAAATGGAACACACAGATAGACAGACATGTTAATAAATTAGTAGACTGACTGAACAATTATAATAAATTTGTGGACACTATTAGTTCCCTTTCTTCTTTTACCCCTTAAGAAATTCAGTTAATAATTCCATTTAAACTATAAAATGTTTGTGATTATTAAAAAGCAATTTCATTGTGTTTGCAGTTGACATGCAATAGGCAAACATAGATGTTTGAAACTGCTATCTCTAGTTCTAGAAGGCTGAATTCAAAATTACATTTTAAAATCTTATATAGCAGTCACCTTCCTTTACCTGTTATTTAAAACAACTCCGTATAAAACACACAGAGATGTGCAGAAACAACATATGTTATTTGTGGTAGTATGGGTTCATCTACAAACTTTGGAGGGTAACTTGGCAATACACAACTACAATTATCAAAAAAAGTGTTTGATTTGTGTGTATGTGTGTGTGTGTGCACGCGCGCGCGTGTGTTGCCAAGGTCTGAACCCAGGGCTTTGTGCATGCTAACTAAATGCTCTACCACTGAGCCACATCCCCACCCCAACATTTGACCATTTGATCCAACAATCTTAATCATTGGATTTACTACAAAGGAGTCACTGAAAACTAGAAATAAAAGTAAAAAAAAAAAAGCATTGATTGTGGTAATATTAAGAAAAAATCTTAAATAATAATATATATACAATAAAATAAGTAAAACAATAGATTACTATTAAAATAATAAGTATGTCTTGTAAATTTAGTGATGTTTCATACATAAGAAAACAAAGACAGCAAAGAGTGTACTGAGTGGTTAAAAACTGATTGAGAACACAAAAGGAACTATTTACCACAAATGCTGTCACTTTCATCTAATCCATCCCCACAATCATCCTCTCCATCACAAATCCAGTGTTTAGAAATGCATTTTTGTGCAGAACAAGCAAATTGGTTCCAAGAGCATGAAGAATCTAGAAAACAAAAAATGCAGCTTACTTTAGGTGGAACAGCTAGGGGACATAAGCTCTGGTGTATTAATGGACAATAGGTACACATAAGGATAATGAACTATATATTTTTAAAAAGCTAAATGAAATAAGTATGAATGTTTTCACCATCAAGAAATGAATTTGCTTAAAGAAATACATGCCTATTCTCTTTGAACATTATAACAATGTATACATATATCAAAATATCACCTGGTGCCCAATAAATATGTGTAAGTATTATGGGTCAACTGTAAAGAAGAAAAAAAAAATGGCTAAGATTATCTTAGAACAGATTTCACAATGAGAAAGCTCTTTCTTAGACTTTTCTAAAATCAGCCCTTAAACAAGCCAAATTCTTCTTCCCTGTGACAACTCTACATAAAATTTTGACAATGGCTTGCATATTCCCTCTGTTTCCAAGTTACACACCATGTTCCTTCAACACGGTTGTCATAGGACTTGCCTTTGAACTTTTCACTGTGCTGACTATTCACCTTTAACTATATTCCAGACTGTCATTCTCTAAAAATGTGTGGGATGCAGTCATAAAATATATATTCCATGTTCATTTAGTAATCCTTTTTAACTATAATCTATTTGTAAACTAACAAAGAAAAAAATACATGTTAAACAAGGCAACAATGGGGTGGACAGACCAAATATGTTTGTTTTAAAAGTGAGCTAAGGAGGTTTTAGTTTGAAAACAAATCAAAAGTTTTATGCTTATATGTACTTAACACATTGAAGTTTATATATCACTTCCTTAAAAAGACCCAAACTCATAGGAATAGTGAATTTTTCTTACAGGATGTTTACAATAATAAGATACTATATTTTTTTTTCCAATATCAGTTCTTAATGCTTTTGTTTACCCCCACAGTCCCCCTCCACCCATCATATTTATCACCAGGGATCATTCAAAATAAAGTCCTCCCAAATTACATTGTTTAAAATACAAACTATTGTCAAAATAACAATATTGGTTTTAGTCTGAAAGAATATTTAACAATTGCATTTTCACTTAAAATGTTTAATCGGATGATATATAAAAAGTGAGAAATTTAGAAAACTGAAGCCTGGGAAACAAAATTAAAGAAGACACAATCGTATAATGGTTCCCTATTGAGGATTACAAATCCACAGAAACTATTTTTGAAGTTTTCTGTTAGATTTATTCAGAATCTGGCTCTAATGTAAAGATATATAAGATCTTCACCAAACGAAATGTATTTCCTCATTTCACAATGACATTTACTTTCAGAGGAGTCTGACATTTCATGGAAGATCCATTTTAAATCTTTTTTTCTAGGCTGTCTACTCATCACAGTGTATATCATTTGTGTTAAAAGTGAATATATGCTGCTTTTTCCTATTGAACATTTCCTTGGCCTGAAAAAAACCACAAAATCCATAAATTTTATAAAATATAATTTAAAAGGCTCTTTTACCTTGACACTGTGAAATAAAGTATACACACAGAGAAATTAGGAGGTAGAAGGTAAGGATGAATGTTTGAGTAAACAGAAACTTAAGGATATTATTTCAAGTTATCTGCAGAATTTCAAATAATAATAATTGCCAATGCCAGATAGGAGTATCATGCATAGTGTAGGCCAAATCCTTATTTTTTCACAGCACAAAGTATATATATTAATCCCACCTGAAGTTACTATATCAGGTAACAAAATGTACATATATTATTTAGATTGGCAGAGGAAGCAATTCAACAGAAATTTTTTTAAAAAGTACTGCAATGGGAGAATTTTACTCCTTATTATAATTTTCTCATTTTACTTTAATTTTTATCATTTTGTTTTATTTAATAAAAGTGAAAATTGACATCAAAATCTGTTAAAATATTTTGTGTAAAATCCCTATGCAAGAGAACATCAACATGTAAGTCATAATATAGTTCATCGATTAAAGCAAGACTTAAATCCTCACCACAGTGGAATTCATCAAGCCCATCCTCACAGTCTTTCTGACCATCGCATATCCAGGTATTCAAAATGCATCTTCCACTAGGACAACCAAAATAATTTTCTTCACATTTGTGTTTGTTTTGAACTGTGACAAAATATAGAATGTAATGTTAATTTAAATTAATTTTAAATTTCTTCAATATAGGTAGATAAAACATTAATACTTCTAGAACTGGAAAAGATAAATTTGAAGCAAATGGACAAAGAATACCTGAGATGTTCTGGAGAATGCCAGGGTTCTGAAAACCAGAAGACTAAGAAACTATCATAGACCAGAGGAGACTGGGAGTACATACTAATAACATCCATTTCAGGACTGGGTCCTGAAACAAAGAGTTTACCACAGAAAAACTTCTTAAATTAAGTAATATGGAGATTAGATGATGGGAGTTTAAAAAGGAAAAAGATCCAGGTGCGGCTGTGCATCCCTGATATCCCAGAGACTTAGCAGGCTGAGGCAGGAGGACCTGGAGTTCAATGGCAGCCTCTGCAAAAGATAGCCTCTACAAAAGCGAGGTGCTAAGCAACTTAGTGGGACCCTGTCTCTAAATAAAATACAAAATAGGGCTGGGGATGTAGAGTGCCCCTGAGTTCAATCCCAAGTAGCCCCCTAAAAAAAAAAAAGAGAGAGAGAGAGCTGATATGACTCTCAAGTAAATGAGTCTAAAACCAAAGAATCATATTTTCATGGAAAGTATTCTTAATTTCATATGAAGAATAAACATAAACAACAAAAGTAAAACATTGATAGATCTTAGATCTTTGCTGAATGAATATGGATTTAGTGTTTCTACTGCCTGCTATTTTGAATCTGCTTTGATAGAAATTAAGCAAATATTCCCTATTTTAAGAGTAAAACATGTTAAAGCAGAATCTCTTTTAAGATTATTATGGGTTTGGGAGTATAGCTAAAAGACAGTGTATGCTTAGCAAGTCTTTAAACTCAGCACCAAAAATAAATAAATAAACATGACATTTATGATACTATGAAAAATATTACAAGAATAAAAATTCTGTACATAAAATTAATTTGTAAATTGTAATTTATAAAACTTACAAAGTTGTTTTTACTACTGCTTCCAAAAGAGCATATAAAATACTGGATTTTTCTCTGTACTAGATGACATCTCTTCTCTCATACCTTCAGATTTCCATAGCCTGGCCCACACCCACAGCCCATCAGGAAGCCAACCTTAGAGTATACATGCCAATCACGCTATGGTATCCCATAATGAATATTTTAAGATAAAAAGTTTCCCTATGATATATTTTGAAAAGGAGAAAAATTCATTTTTTAGTAAATTTATCATGAAATCAAAAGATCTTGAGAGTTCTTAACAATAACTTAGGTCTTTTAGGAAGCTTCCTAGATATCATTCAAACTATTTTTTTTTCAGTACCAGGGATTGAACTCAGGGCCACTGGACCATTGAGACCCATCCCCAGCACTATTTTGTATTTTATTTACAGACAGGGTCTCACTGAGTTCCTTAAAGCCTTCTTTTGCTGAGGCTGACAGGCGTGGGCCACTGTGCCCGCCATCCAAACTGTCTTGACTGACCTATTTCTGGCTTCCTGCCTGTGCCCACCTGTCTCATAAAGCAGCATGAGTGTCCCTTTCTTTCTTACCCAATGTAAAAATCACAATTGTTTATAAGTGCTGAAAGCTTACTCTATTATTTGTTAACCCTAGAAAGAGATAAAGGATATGAAAAAGAAAATGAAATGTCAGTTTAACAAATTTCTATTATATGGTGCTTTAAGGATAATTTCAAAAATTAACTATTGTTAGGCTCGGTGGTTCACGCCTGTAATCTTAGCAGCTTGGGAGACTAAGGCAGGAGGATTGGGAGTTCAAAGCGAGCCTCAGCAAAAGCCAGGTGCTAAACAACTCAGTGAAGCCTTGTCTCTAAATAAAATGCAAAATATAGCTGGGGATGTTGCTCAGTGGTTAAGTGCTCCGGAGTTCAATCTCCTATACCAAAAAAAAAGAAAATTAATTACAGCCCTAGTAAAGAAAATGCATTATGCCAGGCACAGTGGTGCATGCCTGTAATTTTAGCAATTCAATAGGCTCAGACTGGAGACTCATAAGTTTGAGACCAGCTTCAGCAACTTAGCAAGACCCTATCTTGAAAATAAAAAATAAAATTTGAGAAGTAGCTCAGTAGTAGAGTGCCCCTAAATTCAATATTCAATCCCCAGTATCAAACAAAAAGGAAAATGTATTATTCTGAAAAGCACATTAGATTAATAATCATGACACACAGGATCCATGATTCCAAAGTAGTAAAATTCTATATTTAAAAAGTATTTGCATGATTAAAAACAAGATTTTTTTTAAATGTGGAAGAACTGTCACGAGCTATAGTCAGTGCCACCAAAGAATTTTTTCCCACTTTCTCTAAAGATGTAATTAGCGATTTTTAAACCAAAATGCCTGAAACAGAGGTATCACAGAATAAATCATGAACCATCATAAGTATCAGTTTTTCCTAGTAGTTTGTGTTTACCTGTTTATATAAATACAAACTGGTATGCAAAATTCTCATGAATAAAATTTCTTAAAATATTTTAAAAAATTATATCCCAACTAAATATGGAAAAGTGACTCTTGGCAGGGTAGGCAAAGGCTAACAGTAGTTTGAGTCCAAATTCAAAAGTGTCAGTTTTATGCAATGAACACCTTTCTCTTCTGAATATTTTTAAAATCTCAGTACCCTCAAATAGATCGCTCAAGTCATTTTCATAGAAGGACTTCTTCTAAGAAGTCAGAAAATATTTTTCAGAACTAATATAGGTAAAGATGATTCATAGGCAGATACAAAATATTACTGCCTGATCTTGATCCAAAAATGATAACTATTACCTGAACTATTATGCCAAAAATTATGTAAACTGTATCAACAGTCTCACACATGCTATATAACATGAGCAAAGTCAGTAGTGAGAAACAGTATCCCTCTTGATAGTCTATCAATAGTTAAGTCAAGGTTTATAACATTTCTGCTGATGCTTTATAGATTATACATCTTAAAGATGTAATCACCAGGGGCTGGGGTTGTGGCTCAGCGGTTATGTGAGGCCCTGGGTTCGATCCTCAGCACCATGTAAAAATAAATTAATTTAAAAAAAAAAGTTATTGTGTCCAACTACACAAAAAATTTAAAAAGAAATTTTAAAAAATATATGTAATCACCAATCTTAAAAGGAATAATGAGGAAGGAAACATCAAAAAACTTGATCTAAGGAGAGATCTTAGGACAGATTTCTTGAATTTTATATTATAATTCATTTAAAGAGATCAAATAGCATACTTAGAGTAGAATATGTTTTAGTCTATATTATTTAAATTTTATTCTCAATGATTAAATCTTTTCTTTAAACATTTATGTTTTAGTTGTAGGTGAACACAGTACCATTATTTTATTTTTATGGGGTGCGGAGGATTGAACCTGGTGCCCACGCATGCTAGGCAAGCGCTCTACCTCTGAGCCACAACCCCAGCCTCAGTGATTAAATCTTTAGAAGAAATTTATTATATTTAATTAGGTATTCTTCAATCATCAAGGCAAAGATTTTACTTCCTAGAATTACCTGGACACTTTAATTCATCCGAATAGTCTCCACAGTCATTGGACCCATCGCATATCCAAGTTGGCAGAACACACAGTGAGGTAGAATTACATCTTATGAACCCTGTGGTTTTCACTCCAAGTTTATAGAAATGTGTGCAGTCTGTATTATCTAGAAAGATGTAAACAAAAAACCGAAACACCTCATTTGCAAAGATTATAAGCCTTCTATGTAGGTCAGAGAATGCAAGAAAAGTGAACTTCATTTGAGGAAATAAATATGCAATTATCTCACACAACAGGGGTTAATTATATATCAATTCTGGATGAGGCTCAGTAAAAAATTGGATAGTATTCAACTCAATGCCAAAGGTGTCCAGGCAAGAACAAACAAAAGGTAATGGAATATCTTACTGCAGTTCTTTTCATCTGAAGCATCTGCGCAATCTATGTTCTGGTTGCATCGTGCTGATCTTGGAATGCAAGTCCCATCTGCACAGCGGAACTCGACAGTGGCACAGGTTGAAACTAGAAAAACATGTAAATAAATAAATGGATAGATGAGACGCAAAAATGACTCCTTGCTTTTATATTTGAAGTATTTTAATTAAGCCATATTATTTTATTTATTTTTGCTTTTTAAACTCCAGGCAATCAAATTTGACCTCCAGCTCTACAGCAATGCTGGGTTAGATGAATCTTATAGCTTCTCTTGTCACACAATTTTACATCTTTTCCTGTCAATTATTCCCTTTGTTGTGCTGTTTATCATACTGAATTGCAACCACTATTCATGTACCAGGAGCCCCAATAAATTTTAAGTTCCATGAAGGAAAGTAGTGGACCTTGCTTACACAGTTGTACTTGTCTCTTACTGAGATGGCATAAAAATAATGAAGGTTGCTGAAAAGTATTCTCCTATAGTCAGCAGTACAAGGTTATGACACTAAGAAAAGGCTTAATTAGTGCTTCATGGAAAACCCCAGTCTAGTTTCTAAGAAGAAGTGGTGCATCCCCTTCTATGAAGAAACAGACACAGAGATGGAATCAGAGGCAGAGGCAGAGACAGAGACAGACAGATACCAAGGAGACCACTGATGATCTATTCTATGTCATACTCTTGTATAAAACTATCATTAACATTTGATAGAGGCAATATGGTTGACTCATGCCAAGGTACACAAAAATATAGCATTTCTTAATCCGATAGTTTGTAAAGAATAGCTTTCCAGCTCTTTGCTATGCTTAAGTGAAAATCAGTTTCAATATGCTACTCTCATTGTATACACCTTGTACATAATGCCTTATTCTCCATCATATACTCCTTTCTAGTTTGCTTACCCATTCATTACCATATAATACTTTCCAGCAATATGTTGTGAACAGGTGCATGGCATAGTATGTATGCTAGATTAACATAGCGGAAATTTTTACTCCAAATTCAAATTTCCACAGGTTGAGTACATTAATGTACAACCTGAAGGGCTCTTTGATTATTCCATTTTTACAGTGTTGATAGTTTAAAGAGCCTATTTAACTATAAATAGAAATTATATCAATTGTAAATGGTTAAAATGTACCTTAAAATATGCAAATTTTACTCAAGGGTGTGTATGTCATTTGTATTTCATAAAGCACTGCTCTTATTATATTTAATTGTATCTTGAAATTGCATATTTATTTGTGTTTAAATGATGATTAGAATAAATGTTTTATTTACAATTTGCAATTATAATTGCTTCACTGTTTTCTTCATTATAAATAACATCTTAGCATGTAAAACAGATAATGCCATTATGAGTAGAGATAAATGCATTGTTCCAAAACAGGAACACAATTAGTTTTTTTTTTTAATTTTATATCTTAAAAAGCAAAATCTAATTGATGATTCCTTTCTATTACATTTTGTTTTTAGTATTTTTTTGCTAATGGAAATAGTAAACGTAATATATAACACAGAAGATAATCAAGTCAATCATTTACATTTTGTCTTTGACTTCAATATATATCAGCAGTTTTTTAATAACTATGTTCCAAATGATTTCATATAATCTCTTTGTTTAGAAGACAATGCATTTCTCTGTGAAATGTTTTAGATACTTGAATATTTCTG
This sequence comes from Marmota marmota marmota, assembly GCF_001458135.2. Lineage (NCBI taxonomy): Eukaryota > Metazoa > Chordata > Mammalia > Rodentia > Sciuridae > Marmota > Marmota marmota. Next base: position 30,026,849 of record NW_026000037.1, read on the forward strand.
GGCAAGCCTATAAAGATTTTCTATCTTACAACTTACTTGAAGTTAGAGTTTAGATGCTTTTAGAAAGAGCCAGGAGGGGACAATTTTACCACCATCAGACTGTCTTCTAAGTTTGCTCAGAGAATCCTATTCAGGGATTCTACTGGAATGAGAAAAGCGTGGCTAAGAAGGTAAAGAGGCAAATCATGTCTTCATGAATGTGGGGGATGGCATTTCAAAGAGTTAAGACAACTGGAAGGCACAGTAGAGATACATCCTTGTAACCCTACCTACTCCAGAGACTAAGGCAGGAGGATCACAAGTTGAGGCCAACTTGGACAACTTACTGAGATCTTGTTTCAGCAAGAAAAGTAAAAGCTGGGGTGGAGCAAGGGAGCTGCAGATGTAATTCACTGGTAGAGCACTTGCCTTACAGGCATGAAGCTGTGAGTCAATCCCCAGTACAATTGAGGAGGAGGAGAAGGAGGAGAAGGAGGAGGAGGAGGAGGA
>NW_026000037.1:30027360-30046854 GCF_001458135.2 Marmota marmota marmota
AGAAGGAAGGAAGGGGAGGAGGAGGGGAGGAGGAGGAGGAAGGAAGGAAGGAAGGAAGGAAGGAAGGAAGGAAGGAAGGAAGGAAGGAAGGAAAAGAAAATAGAAGTTTGAAGGATTCTACACATATGGGGCTTTAAAAATAGTTGTCAGAAGCTCTGAAGTAGAATCAAAAGTAAAGAAGACATCATGAGAAGAGTAGAAAAGCGGAGCAAACTGAATAAAGTCTTAGATTGAATTTTGAGAAGAAGAAATAAATGAGAAAAACTCAGACTAAATGAAAAGAAACTATGACTGTCAAGTTGTGTAGAATGGTTAAGAGAGGATATTTAAACAAGACATGGGGTAGAATGAGACAGACATTATTACCCTGTATACATGTATGATTATGATTACACTACTGGAGTAACTCTGCACCAATTACAGCCAGAGGAATGAGAAGGTGTGCTTAATTTGTGTACAATGTGTCAAAATGCATTCTACTGTAAATTAATTAATATAATTAATTTTCTTAAAAGAGAAACATTGGGAAGGTATGGGATCAGAAGAGTGGAATGGAAAGAAGAAAATCCGTAGGGTGGATATTTTTTTATCTCCCCTTTTCCTAACTAAAAACAGGACTGATGAAATGTGGTGAGGGGAGTTCAGCTGTCCTATTATAGAGGGCAAACTTTGCAAACAGGAACTGATTGTCCCTTTAGGCTTAGTCATGTCTCCAGAGATTCCATGTCTTGGTATAGAGTTTAAGAACTTCTAGAGGGTTAATTGGGGTTAGCAGTGTCAATGGGATTGGACTATTAAGCCTCTATAGTGGAAGCAAGATGGAAGTGGGGACTAATATCTACTGTATTCATAGGCAAGGAAGGAGAATCCTTTGACAGGAGAAATCCATGGAAACAACAGGGACTTCACTAAATAATTAAACTAATGCCTCTTCCTTTCTGTTGCCTCATTTTCCTTACTTTGTTTTGGTCAGCAAAGTATTCAAACTTGTATCATCCTTAGGGTGATGTTGAGAAAGTACAATACTGGAATCTCTAATTTGTCAAGTGAATATGAAAGTTTTCTGACAATCTTCCCTCAGGCTTTTTCAGTTTTGTGAAAAAGAGAAAAAAAGAAAATAATTTGGTCTAAATAAAGATAAGCCAAGTGAGAAATACTAGACTTTTTTCCTCCAGATAGTCCAAAAGAAAAAGTTAGCTTACAAAAATATGAGGGAAAACATAGTGCATCCACATCAGGAATAGCAATGAGATAGTACAAAGAAAAAGATCTGACTGGGATTGTGGATCAAAAGTAGCAGTAAGCAAAAAAGTAAAACCACTCTCTTCTTCATATACTTCCTTAATTTTCCTATTTCTTCCACTTAATTTTACCATGTCAGATAAAATATTTAATGAGATGTGAAAGATGTAAAATCAATTGGTCTTTCTGTGGTTCTTTGGATGTTCCTTATAAATAACATAAATCAATTCTCTCTTCCAACTCCCCTAACCAAGCCTGTGGCAAAGGGAAGCTAACAAGAAAATAAATAAATAAATAAATTGTCTGTCTATCTCTATTTTGTTTACTTTCAAAGCACATCTTTTATTTATTTATTTAATTCGCTGCTTAGGTTCCCAGGGTAATGCAAACACAAAAGGAATGCCGAATTATTCTCTAGCCATATTTATCCTTTCCCTTTAGCTGTTGGTTGAGGAACCTTTCAGAGATTTACTATGAACTTAGGAAAACCTAAGAACACCAATTTCCTTTCCTTCAGTTATCTCAGAACTCCCAGCTCTCAGTCTCCCTAAAAGCATTCTGGTGGCCCAAGGAAATTCATATACTTCCCAAAGGAAGCAATTTAAACAGGGAAGAAGGTAAATCATGCATTCTCCCCAGATCTATTCACTCAACCTGTCACACATCCATAAGAGAAATACAAAATGACAACATTTTGAACAACTCTTCACATTCAGTCATGAAGGAAATACCTTTAAAGAAACAATAAATAAAGAATTGATGAGAATGTACTATTTCTTTTTCCTCCAAAAGAGAAGAAACCAAAAAATTATTCCTCATAACTTACATTTCCATTCTGTAAATAGACCCTGCCCTTGAGGAATTAAAATACAGTAATGTGTGCTATTGATGTATAAATTAAACAAGTGCTCAATGGCACATCAAATAATTTATAGATAGCTCTATCTTAGCCTTTCATTACAGCCTATCAAAATCCCCCTGCATTTATTCATTACTGACAATACTATATTTTTTTAATTCATTTTGTTTAGATTCAAAACTAGCAAGTGATTAGTACATGTTCATATATGTACAATAAAGCTCTGCATTCTGGTGATATATTGACCAGAGAGGGAATAAGTACAAGAGAATATTTGCAATGAGAATGCTTTTATGCACTTCCTGAGCCCATGTACATGCCTTTTCCGTCATTATCCTTCATGTGACAAAAAGCAGGTGGTTGGGCAGTACAAACTGAATCACTGATGGCTTATGGGGAATGAAAACTGAAGATTTACCTCTGTGGTTTGAAATGCACCCTACCAATGTGTTCACTATGTGAACAAATTTTAAGTGAGCAAAATATCAAACCTAGAAGATGCAACAAATGAGTAGACTTTCATTTACAAAGCTACCTATTTGTTTATCTGTAGGTGCTACTCCAATTAATTAAATGCACTAATTGCTAACAAGTAATGAAATATGTGCTAGGTGTCCATGAACAATTTTACAGTGAATTATCTGTATTTTAAAAGGAGAACTTCAAGGCTTATATTTTGTTTATTTTAAGATATCCAACTGCTACAATTTTTATACTATTTTCACAAAAGAAACGATGGTGACAGATCCTTGATTCATGAATCCATTGTTCTGGGACCACAAACATTGCTTTTATGGTTATTACATAGAAGCAAAGAGTTTAAACTAGAAGGTAGAAATGACATTTTGAGGTTTTTGTTGCTGTTCTGTAGCAGGTATTGATATCATTAAGTAGAATAAAATGGATCTTATAATACTTAGGACTTCAACAATCTACATAAGAATTCAATAAACCCCTACCATGTCCGAGGCACTACATTTCATAAACACAAACATACTAATTTATTTACCACTTTTGAAAAAAAATTTTTATTTCCTAGGAAGAAAATGAAATGTGGAATAAAATTGACCAAATTATAGTATATCCATGCATGACTATGTCACAACAAATTCCACTTTTATGTATAACTATAATGCACCAATAAAAAATAAATCAATAATTGTAGATCAAAGAATAGAATAAAAATATCAGGAAGAGGGAGATGAAAAAGCAAGGGGCATCATACTGGAGATCGAAATGGAGAAAAGTGTGTTATATGCTTACGACTATGTCAAAATGAACCCCCAAAATATGTAAAACTATAATGTGCTAATAAAAATATAAAAAGAGAAAAAAGGAAGCCTATAGTAACTTATTAGCTTTTGATGGTTTCTTGTGAAAAACATTTGCTTTTAGAATCTACTTTATATATTTTTGTTCTGTTCTTTTTCAAATTTTGCTTGATATTTTTAGCATTAACTGGTTCAATGCTGTTATGCTTTAGATATGAGGTGTTCTCCAAAAACTCACGGGTGAGACAATATAAGAAGGTTCAGACGAGAAATGAAATGATTGGGTTGTGAGAGTCTTAACACAGTAAGTGAACTAATCCATTGATAAGGATTAACTGAGTAGTAACTGAAGGTGGGTAGGATGGGGCTGGAGGAGGTGGGTACTAGGGCTGGGGCTTTGGAGTATATATTTTGTATCTGGAGAGTGGAGTCTCAAGTGAGTTGCTTCCCTCTACCTCACTCTTATTTTGAACCCTGAGAAATGGAGCCTACAGTCTGTGGACTGAGACTTCTGAACTCATGAGCCTCCAAATAAACTCTCCCCCCGCCCCCCGCTAAAATTGTTCTGGTCAGATCTTTTAGTCACAGGAGTGGAAAAACTGACTAAAACAAATGTCTTTAATACACCTTTGTCTTCTGCTTGTAAATAAAGGATAGACCTCTGAAATTGTGAGCCACCAATCAAACTATTTGTCCTCTATAATAGTTCTGGTTTGGTCTTTTAGTCACAGAAGTGAAAAAGCATTAAAGTCAAATGCTGGCCAAGAGTCAGACAGGGTAATATGAGAAGCATTCACCTCCCAACCTTCCAGACAGCTCTAAGATGACTTGCAAACATTCTTCTCTCTTCTTCAACACTGCACAGCCTTCTTTTCACAACCATACTTCATACTTTTCATCACTCTTTTCTACAATCGTAGCTATTCACTTTCTCTATTCCCTGAACATCCATTTTCTGCCTTAACTCAATGTGATCTGGCTTTCCCTCACCACTTCATTAAACTGTCTTTCATGAAGGTAGTTGAGAGATTGTCACTATTTACTAAGCATGATGAATGCTTGTAGTCCATGTCTACACTCTTACCCTCTTTGTAGCCTTTGAAATATAGAATGATCTTCATTTCTTGAGAAAATACTTTCTTACAAGAACCCTTCAACTACTGCTGTGCTTTACTTCTTTTTATGATCATCTTCTATTTTTTTAATTTCAGCAAGTAATTCTGATGCACTCTGCTAACACAACAGTCACTCTGTACACACTCCATGTTTTTTATTCTTTACTTAATGAATCCAAAATCAGTACTTCTTGTCTAAATCTACTATCTGAGCTCCAGAAGCCTATCCATCCAAGTGACTTTGGAACAGCTCCCTTTGACTGTCTACAAGTCTACAAGTGCTCCCACCCAAGAATGCATGTACTCTTCGTTATCCCCATTCTCCACACAAAAGAAAGGTCTAGAAAAATAATTAAACAAAAACACGTAATAATTTTACAACAGGTTAAAAATACCCTCCCCTGCTTCAAATTTTTGTATTCTTCTCCACCCCATGATTTTTCTGTTTATTACTCAGGAAGTTCTTACATGCCATCTTTTAAAGTGTTATCATATCTGTCTTCGCCCTCCTTAATCTTTGCTTTGGCTGTTTGTTGTAGCATCCCCACCCCCTTTTCTAAGTCTGATGTCAGTATTATAATTTTCATTTGTACAATAATACTTTTCCTTCCTTTTTAAAATTCTAATGTAAATTTGATCATATTGGCCATGCTTTGGCTTAAGACTTCTGTTGAGGTCAAGATAAAGCCTGTTCCTTAAAACGGGACATAATGCACTTCATGTTTTGTCCCCTTCCTTTAATGACTATAGTCTTTTTTCTTTCTTTCTTTTACCACTCTCCCATTTAAAATCCAAATAAATCAAAGAACTTGTATCTTTCAATATTAATGTCTCTACTTTGATCTGTTTTGATCTCTCCACCTTATTTAAACCTCAAGACTGAGATAAATTTAATGTTGTCTGTGAAATTTTGGAGGACACTTAAAAGTCAAAAAAAAGGTGTGTTCTTATGTGTGCAATCATAGCATTTTATATTCATCTACATCTGTTTACATGGCAACTTGTCACTTAGGGTTTGAACTTCGTAAAGGCAAGAGGTCCATATCTCATTAATTCAGTGTCTTAACACTTAATGCACTGCACTCACAAAAGTCTGTTCAATAGTGGACTTCTTAAAGAAAATTGCTTTGGAAATATTGATTGGGTCCAGATTTTAGAAAGCCTTAAATGTCAGACAAAAAAACAATGTTATTTATTATGTAAACATTGCTACTTGATTAGTGGTTCTAAATCAGGTCAATAATTCAAAAAAGAAAAAGCAAAGAACAAATGCCTATATGACATTTACTATATGTTAAGTATAATTCTGAGTATTTTATTATTTAATTTAATATTAATATTCTCCCTAAATCATTTTTTAGCTTACTGTTTGGGAAATTGAGGCATAGATTGTTTAGGTGTTTTATACAAAATAAGACAAAAAATGTTGATACTGGATTTTAATCAAGGTAATCTGGTTTAAATGTTCAGTAGTCACTGTGGGAAATGTTAAATAGTATTAGCATGATTAATAGCATTGGGAGGAATTTGAAAAAGTATAGGCAGGGAAAAGCATTAAATGGACATTCAACCCAGGCTTAAAATGGATGAACAGGAAAGATATTTTAAAGAATTGGGAGAGGTGAGAATGATTAGCCAAAGAGGAGACAAATATGTGGGAAGGAGGCATCACAGAGATAGCATTAAGGTTTCCAGTCAAATCATTAAGAAAATGAGATCATGAGTAAAACCAGATTGAGAAAAGGGAAGCACTTTGGATCTATAAATTTAGTATTACATATTTTGTCAAAAAAGTCCAAAGAACAGGCAGATTGAAATGTATTAGTGAGAAAAGACAAGAGTTTAAAAGTCAATGAAGCAGTTGAAATGAAAAAATAGTCATTACATTTAAATGCATTTTTAACTGACTTATAAAAATACCAAATGTCAATGGGGTACCATGTGATGTTTTGATATATTTACACATTTTATAAAGTATAATCTAGTCAAACATATTTAACTCCTTAGGCATTTATCTCTTCATGTGTGTGTGTGTGTGTGTGTGTGTGTGTGTTAAAAACTCAAAAATCCTCTGTTGGCTTTTTGAAACCCACATTGCATTATTATCTATAGTCATTCAACTGCACAGTAGTGCACCAGAACTCCTTGCTCCTAACTAAATGCGTATTAGTACCCATAGAACAACCTTTCTCTTTCCCTTTCCTCTTCTTCTCTCCCTGGCTTTTAGTAACAAATATTCTACTCTCAACTTCCCTGAGCTCAACTATTTTACATCCCACTGATGAGTGATATCATGAAGAACTCATCCCTCTATGCCTGGCTTATTTCACATAACATAATAATCTCCAGTTCCATTATAATATCATTTACTAAAATATAGTCCATATATGTTATTAGGTATTACAAACCTTGTTGCCCACTACAACAAATTTTGGAAAAGTTTAAGGCAGACTTATTATAAAAATATTATTGGGTAATGCAAAAATAAAAAAGAAAGAAAGAAAATTTACCTTTACAGTCTAATTCATCAGAGTTGTCTCCACAATCATTTTCACCATCACATAACTTGCCATGAAGGATGCAACGACGATTGTAGCAAGGCTTAAAACCTCTTCGACAGCTTCTATTTTCTTATAAATAAAAGTAGAAAGTCATACTTAGAGGTCACATAGAAACACTTTTACAAGATGAAAATCACAGAGATTTCACTCATAATGACTGGATTTGGCTGTATAAAACAAGTACTGTGCATGTAGTATTAAAGGACTGGATATAATAGTCACCAAACCAAGGAGTAGTTCATTTAGTTAAGACCTTTTTCACTCAGTGTTTCAGAGTTGGAGATATCCTAAAAATTACACCCAAAATATTGTCCTCTCACTCACACTGTTGTCAACTATCATAGGAATAAACATATATCACATATTAAATTCAGAAGAAATAAATATCTACCTCAAAAATAACAAAAACATCCCAGTGTTCATCATCCAACTCCTTTGCTTCTGCAAAGGCTTTGTATAAAAAAAAAAAAATAGAAAAGCAGAAAATTATGTATTCCAGAATTATTAGGCCAAAGAGTCACCTAAATATCAATAAATTTCTTTTATGATTATGCTCAAACTGTCTGTTCAATTTCCGAAGAAGATGAATTATCTTCTGAATTCTATTTACCTTAATGAAGGTCTTCTGACATTCTCTTATTTGGGGCAGAAGTTACTACTACTAATAATAGCTGTCATCTTCTGAATACTAAATTTTTGCTAAAATCTGTGTTGAGTATAAGTAAATATACACTTGCTCATTTAATGGTCTCTATCACTATTAGATCTACTTAGTTGCTGTAAAAAACAAAAAGACAGGGGCTGGAGATGTGGCTCAAGCGGTAGCACGCTCGCCTGACATGCACGTGTTGCTGGGTTCAATCCTCAGCACCACATACAAATAAAGATGTTGTGTCTGCCGAAAACTAAAAAATAAATATTAAAAAATTCTCTCTCTCTCTTAAAAAAAAAAAAAAAAAAAAAAAGATAAGTGAGCTGTGTTGACCATTCTAGTCACAGAACAAAACGTTTGGGAACATAGATTTAATCTCAGGTATGATTTTAAAGCCCATTCCAGGGCTTTAAGATTTAAATTTAATTTAACTTAAAATTAAAACCTCTCAATACAACTCAAGGAAATAAAAAAGTAGTAATAAACCAAACTTTCAAATGGAAGTAGGAAAAAAAGAACAAAAATGAGAGTATAATAAAGGAAATGGAGACTAAAGAAAAAAGAATACAATATACAACCCCATACCAGGCATTGACTCACAGGGCAACTCTAGCTCTGACAGCATTTTTGTGTGACTCATGAGCTAATAATGGTTTTTACCACCATATCAGCCCTATAAGAAATATTTAAGGGAATCCTACACTAGAAGATAAAGGATAATAACTACCATCACCAACACATGAGAAAGTACAAAACTCAATAATAGAACAGATATACAAAAGATAAAAAGAGGCCCAAACCCCACTGACACAAAAAATCAACAAAGCACAAAAATGAAGAAGAGGAAGAAAGGAACAAAGCCCACATAAAGCAATTGATAATAAATTGAACAGGACAACAAAAACATTTTCTTACTTATCAATAGTAACATTGAATAAAAGATATGGGATTCCCCAATTAAAAGATATAGACTTGTTAAATGGACTAAAAAAAAGAGAGACACAATTATATGCTGCTTACAAAATAAAAAAAAAATTCATTATATCAGTAAAGACACACATAGCTTGAAAGTGAAGAAGTGAAAAAAAAAGATATAACATGCAAATAGAAACAAAAAGCAAGAAGGAATAACTATATATGTGTATTAGATAAATAGACTTAAAATACAAAATATAAAAATAGTCAAGGTAACTATATAATGATAAAGATACCCATTCAACAGGAGAAGTAACAATTGCAAATATCTATGCATTCAATAGTAGAGCAACTAATTATGTAAAGCAAACATTATTAGTTCTCAAGGGACCTACAAATTCTAATACCAGGATTTAAGCATCTTACTTTCATCAAAAGACACATCATCCAGACAAAAACATCAAGAAAGAAACATTGGGGTTCAATTATACCATCAATCAATGGCCTTAACAGACATTTACTGAACATTTCACTCAAAAGTTTCAGAATTCATGTTCTTCTCACCAGCACTTGAAACATTCTCCAGGACAGACCATATGTTAGGCCACAAAACAACTCTGAACAAATTAAAATAATTAAAATCATACCACACATCTTCTCAGAACACAATGGAATAAAACTAGAAATCTACAAGAGAATCTTTAAAAATTATACAAATACATAGAAATTAAACAACATTCTGTTGCACAACCAATAGGTCAATTAAGCAATGAAATGGGAAATGTAAAAATGTTGAAATCGATGACAACAAAATGCTCTGACCCATAAAATACATCAAAAGTAATATTAATAGGGCAGTTTATAGCAACAAAGTGCCTATGTCAAAAAATGTAGAAGAACTTAAAATTAAAACCTATCAATACAACTCAAGGAACTACAAAAGTGAGAATAAACCAAACCTCTAACTGAAAGAAGGAAAGAAAAACAAAAATAAGAGAATAAAGAATACGAAGACTAAAGAAAAAAATACAATATGCATCTAACAGGGGATTATTAGCCAGAAATGAAAAAGAACTCAAAAAACTCAACGGGGAAAAAAAAAAATATATATATATATAATTTAAAAATACATACAAATGGCCTACAAGTATATGAAAAAGTGCTCAACATCACTAATCATCAGGGGAATGCAAATCAAAACCACCATGAGTTATCCTCTCACCCCAATTAGAATGACAATTATCAAAAAGAGAAAATATAACAAATGCTAGTCAGGGTGTGGGAGAAAAGGAAAATCTCCAACATTGTTGGCAGGAGTGTAAATTATGGAAAACATTATGGAGCTTCCTTTAAAAATCTGGAAATGGAGCTATCATTTGATCCAGCAATCCCACTATTGAGCAAATATACTAGGAAATTTAAATCAGCATGTTGGAGAGATATCTGCACTAGCACATTTATTCATAGTAGCCAAGATATGGAATCAACTAAGGTGTCCGTTGATGGGTGAACAGATAAATAAAATGCAGCACATATATACAATGATATATTTTTCTCAGTCTTAAAGAATGAAATCTCACAATTTGCAGTAACATGATGTAACAAGAGGACATTAGGAGAAATAAATCAGACACAGAAAGACAAATATCACATATTCTTACTTATACGTGGAAATTACAATTTCTCAAAGTAGCAGAGAAAAATAATAGTGGCTACCAGAGACTAGGTAGGGATCAGTAGAGGAAGGGTTGGAAAATGATGGTTGATGGATGTAGGGATACAGTTAGAACATTAGGAACAACTTCTAATGTTCTATAAGACTATAGGATAACTCTGGTTGACAACAATTCATTACATTTCAAAATAGCACAAAGGTAAATTTCTTGGAAAAATACAGCAGCATTTTTTTTCCTAGGGTAGAAAAGCCATTCTCCTCTTCTGAAGGAGCTATAGATTGAGTATTACTTGGTGTCATCAACAGAGGCACATCTGGTGACAGCCATACTTGATGAGGATCACACCTAAAGCAATTGACCTCTGTACCAAAGAATACTAGCCTCTGTGCTAATCCTAGCAACATAGAGTGAACAAGACTGATTCCAAGCCCACCACATGCTATTGACTGGAGGTGGACCTTTGCTATAGAATAAGACTACAATATCCAAAATCACTGATATTTCTGATTAACATTTTAAAGAAAGCCTAATGCCTACTGCTAAAGATAAATCACAAAGCTGTTTAAAAAATAGGTTTCTACTTTGATTTAATTTGCACTTCATGGATGAAAATCCATGAGAAAATTCTTCAAGGAATATCATGGTTACTAGATAGGAAATAAGGTGCCTCATTTTAACACAAGCAGAGACAAATCAAATTCCTTAGACCTACAGATTAATGAGAAAGATAAATTTTACATTTTTTTAAAAAGGAAGGCAAATAAAAATTATAAGAAGAATCAGAAACTGTACTCTGTAATGATCAAGTCACATATTGGACACTTACCACAGTAAAGCAGTTTTTCATCTGACTTATCCTTACAATGAGGAATACCATCACAGGTGAGCTGGTAGTCGATGCATTCACCATTTCCACACTCAAATTCAGAATAAATGTTGCAAGAGGAATTTTTAGCTGAAATAAAAAGAAGTCAATATTTTGGGTGATGTTAAACATTTTTCAATACCATGACTATTTTATTCCTTAATCAAACATAAACTACAATTGTTATAAATGTAAAATTCAATGAAGAGAAATGCTTGATGGAATTTTTGATTAAACTTACCAGAAACTTTTTTTATTCTTACTCTCATTTGTTTTTACAATTTGTTTTGGGGGCATTGCATGACTATTTCTTTTATGCCTATTTGTGTATTAAATACTATTTAGTTTTTGCATATGTGTGCAGGGAATGAGTAGTATAAATTCAAATGACTGTGCAACTAGATTAACAATGTGTATGTTTTGTGTATGTGTGTGTGTGTGTGTGTGTGTGTGTGTTTCTGGAGATAGAACCCAGGTCTGTAAACATGCCAGGCAAATGCTCTGCCACTAAGCCATATTCCCTGTTCCTAGTAGTCTATTTTAAAAGTAAATGTTTACAAAGAGTTAGGTAAATAGTTTTGTGCATACTGATAGTGGTTTTTATATTTTTTGTTAGAATCTATTATATATTCAATACATTGAAATTTTACAGCAAGAGGGTGCACCCTTTTTTTAATGCCAGACTTGAAATCATCTCAATCAAATGAATGCCCACACTTGTCCCTACTTCTAACTTGGGCTTCTTCACCAACTTTCTTTTTTGTTTGTTTTTGTCTTAAAATATACATGAAAGTAGGGTGTATTTTGACATATTATACAAACATCTGGTGCCACCCCTATAATTTTGATCCCATTCCTTGATTGAACATGATGTGGAATTACACTGGTTGTGTATTCATATATGAGCATAGGAAAGTTATGTCCAATTCATTCTACTGTCTTTACTATCCCCATCTCTCCTCCCTTCCCTTAATTCCCTTTTGTCTAATCCAATTAACTTCTGTAATGTTCAATCATAGCATTTTATATGCATCTTCATCTGTTGACACCAACTACCTTTGGTTGAAACCTCAGTAGCCAATTCTGTCCTTCAGAAGAAGGATATAGCTAAAATCATCATCATTAGCTTCTTGCCTCATTCATGTATGTGGGAAAAACTAAGGAACAAGTTCTCTCTTCCTGTCACACATGACCAGCATGTACTACTTAAAATGCATAGGAATCCATGGGATGTGCTGGTAGAATGCAATGATAATCTAAAAAGCATGTATACCTAAAGTTTATGGACACCAACTGAACACTGTCATATTGTCCCATTTCTAAGTTTCATAGTTTCCATAAAAATTAGGATTCTTTTGTTTCGTTTTGTTTTTAATGTGGTTCACTTGAATTGTAAGCATAGGGCAACCATTAAAAAATGTGGAAAAAAACCCTCTCCTACAAGTTAGTTTTATGTTGACAATACCAGCCAGCACATGATCTATATTTTTAAGGGTCTCTATTTTGGAAAACGAACTCATTTTTACTTTTACAAATACACTTATTAGTAAGTTTTCAGAGTTCAATTTTTGGGATGTGCTCCATGCTTGCGTATACTCACTCTACAACTTATTGAAATAATTGTACTTTGAAAGCAAGTCATATGGTGGAGGTAATTAGAATTCATTAATCTTTGCAGGAGGTAAAGCTTAATTTTAGAATTCACTATAAATTTTTTTAATATTTATTTTTCAGGTGTAGATGGACACAACACAATGCCTTTATTTATTTTATTTTTTCTGTGGTACTGAGGACCGAACCCGGGTCCCGCCCGTGCTAGGTGAGCGCTATACCACTGAGCCACAATCTCAGCCCCTCACTATAAAATTTTTGAGGCTTTTTTTTGAGGAATATTTGATTAAAGAGCCTCTAATACCATTGAAATTTCAGTACTTCATTTTCTTATAATTTTTGAATTCAACTAGCATTTAACACATTTTTATACCCATGTGTTTGTCTAAGACTACTAATTTAACTCTTTCAATAACATTTTCTAAATATTATTTTTTTTCTTGGTGCATTATAAACTCCACTGGTCAGTGAGTAGCAAAGGCGGAACATAATTTTAAAGAAGGTAATAAAGATATAAAAATTGTTAAATTAAAAGGAAAAAGTACTACAAAGGGAGCTAACATCACTCGGAATAATCACCTTAGATCGTGAGCTTAGCAAAATTCAGATACTCACTGCAAGCTTATTGGCATTCTTGACTTATTTTGCCTATTTTAAGGATAATCTATTCATTTCTCCTGTCCAATAAAAAGAAAAACTGCTGTGATGGAAAATGCCATATTTATAGTGTTTTTTTTTAAAGAGAGAGAGAAAGAGAGAGAATTTTTTAATATTTATTTTTTAGTTTTCTGTGGACACAACATCTTTGTTTGTATGTGGTGCTGAGGATTGAACCCGGGCCCTTCGCATGCCAGGCGATCGCGCTACCGCTTGAACCACATCCCCAGCCCCCATATTTATAGTTTTGTAATTATAACTTCTGGGGGGAAATTAAAGTATACACTTATCTATCTATTTATTTATTTATTTATTACAGTAATGGGGTTTGAACCCAAGGATACTCTTATCACTGAGCTACAATTCCAGCCTTTTATTTTTTCTTTTGAAACAGGGTCTTGCTAAATTGACAAGGCTGGCCTTGAACTTGTGATCCTCTTTCCCTAGTCTCCCTAGTCCCTGATATCACTATTATAGACTACAGTACTAAACTCCCATTCTTTTTCAATTATGCAAAATTCAATATAGTATGGGTGTACTTCTTGCTCAGGTGAGTTCATTTCGTAAAATTATATTGAATATTTTCTGTTTCTGTCTAGAAACAAAAATGTGGTTTAGCTAACATTCTCCTACAAACATTTACTTAAAAATTATGTTTGTTACTCTTTTTTTCTGTTTTGGATGTTGATAAGGTTATCAATGTTGATTCTAAAGGAACTACGTAACTGCCTAATCTTTTGTCTTTTGTCCACAGTTACGACAAAAAAAAAAAAATGATTTTCCTCCTTTGCCCTCAGGAAGGTGTTTGTAAATGGCCTTTTACCCCTTTTATGATGCTATTAACATTCAGAAGGGACTCCAGGTGAGCTCATTCAGGTATGAACACAGATGTACCAGAAACATTCTCATATTTCAAAGATGGATTTCACAAAAAGAAGCTTACAGTTACTTTCCAATCTCTCCACTGGAACACAGGATTTCAGCATAAATGTGCAATGGATACAGTCTTTCTCTATAACAATTTGTCACCCCTGAGGAATCCTGTATCACTCTAGAGTTCTATGAGAATGCAACTGTGCTTGTTTAAAATGATGTTTTTCTGACTGATTTATTTCCTCTCATAGATAGAGAGAAGCAGTTGGCTTAGTAGGCACAGTTGTATATAGACTATTTTGCAGCCATAGGCCTCCACTGTATACAAATAAGCCTTGCTGTTTTGACCAAAGTCAGTGCTTTGACACTAGCCTGCAGTGACCTGTGAAGGAAACATGGGTGATTCTAATGCATGACTAACATTCCAGGTTTACAGACGACATCAGATACAGATCATTAGAAATGAAATCAGGAAGGAAAATTGAGAGTTTAAGCCATTGCTTGAACAATCCAGGGAAGTGTTAGGTGACCAAAAACAAAAGCGGGGACGGGGGATTTGTGGCCTGAATTACTAAAGTTGACTATCTGCATTTACATTCACTGATTCTCTCATTTGCTTTGGCAAAGTCTTAAACAAAACAACTTCTCTCAATTTTGCTAAGAGGTATGCTTTTGGGTTACAGTACCAATTTGCAAAGTGATACAGTACACAACAGGTCAAAGAGAAGATCCTCCTGCTGATTGAAGATTAGAAAAAGACTGAAGATAAATATGAAAATACTTATTTTATAATGTAAATATATCTAGCTCTGCTTATCTTCTATGATAAAAAGATGAGGATATAAGTGAGGAAAATTTTCAAATCAACATATTGAGAGTGAGTTGATCAATTTCTAACAAGATGATTCTCATTCTACCTTTCTCATATAGAGATAGTCTTAATGTTAAGGGGAAATTAACATTTTTTATGTTGCTTGCTAATTTTTCACAGCCATATCGGAATACTTGAACCGTTATTTATTTTGGAAACAGTTTTGGAAACCTAGCTGTTAATAAGTGTATATTGTAATGATACTAATTAAAGATTGTAATGCCTTTGGGAAGCATAAACATCGTGCAAGACTGCAATGTTACATTCTTAATTAACAGTTTGGAAATTATTACAAATAAGCTGCATGAGCCATTCCCTCTCATTTACATACTGTGATGGACTGTGAGTGGTTTTACTGCAAGACTACGGATATAGTACCTATATTCCAGTTTATTTCAGCTTTAATTAATTTTGTAATTGACTGATTCTCACAAAGTCACAGCTACAAGTTTTCAGATGCTCATGTGTGTTGGTATTTCTGTAGCTCCAACACCTTCCAGTTCATAATCACCAAGGGGCTGTGTTTGATACTCTCTGAGTTCTTACAAGAGAAAGATAAACCAGCTTAACTTCTAATATTGGAGGATATTATGATTTCATGAGTACATTTGAATCATTTCGGTAGATAAATATGCTATTCTGAGCAGACAAGTCATATTACATCATGTTTGTCTTTACTTACTCACACATCTGTTGTCATCTAGCAATATTCGGTCCCCCCTACAGGAACAATTCACTCTCCCATCAGGGGTTAAAAGGCAGAGGTCATGGCAACCCCCATTCAATAATGCACATGGAGAAAGTTCACCTGCAATGAAGAGGCGTTATTGGCAAAATTTCATATTGAGTACCTATTCTATGTCAGATACAGATTAATAGAAAGATATCGAACAGCTCTGATCTCTCAAAGATATAACAACATTTCAGGACTTTTGAAAATCCAAACTTTCTGAATGATAACTACATTAGAAAAATATATAACACAAATCTTTCTACTGGATTTGTCAAGGATACCATGGTCTCAAATGAAACAGTCCCAGTAGGAACCAAAAATGATAATGCAAACTGCAATTTTGTGAGTACCACAGTGATTGAAGGATTTTTAAGCCCGATACAAAGCTTATATAGAAGTATCATTATTCTGGAACCAACTCAGTCTGAATATTCAGATATGAGGAGTATCAGACAGTGGAATAAAGCTCCAGACACAAATAATTGTTCCTCTGGTGATAAGGCATTTTCAAAGTTACTTAAATATTTCAGGGGATTTCTGTATATCGAAGAGTCTAATCCTGAACACTGGTCTGTAGAACTAAGAGAAAACAAAAATCCACTGATAATTTTTGAGAGATTATATCATAAAATTAGGACTTTTTTCTATTGTAACTTACAGCTATTTGTGTCATTGGCAACAGCTATGATTCCCATTGGTTGGTGTGGAATATCAGATCGAAGAATCTTTGTGTCTCCTCCTGTGTACTTGTTGGAACGCAGGATAGCTCTTCTTCCCCAGTCTGACCAGAAGATGTAATTGTCATAAACTGCCAGACTAAGGAAAGTCCCTGGCCCAGATTTAACAATCACCTGGAATAAATTAAAATGTTTTTACAGTGAAAAGACAGGTATTCATATATCCACATATACTTGTGCTCAAAAAAAAAAAAAAAGGATTTAAGATGAATTGAATGTAATCAATTAAAATTATCAGATAAAAATATCATACACTAAATGGATTGTTATAATACACTTTATAGTTTATTTTAAATGTTTAATCATCTTTAGTATTGTCATGTGTTTATTTAATATTTCTATTGCTCAGGATTAGTATCTCTAATCCACAATTTTTATACACAAAGTAGTTTCAGATTTCTTCAGATTTGGGAATATTTGCATACAAATATGGAAATAGGACCTGTATCTAAACACAAATTTCATTACTGTTTCATGCATAAAGACATAGCCCAAAGTTGGTTCCATACAATATTTTTTTTTTTTTTTACCATGCCCATGTTGCTACTGCAACCAATCATGTAATGTCATTGTGGAATTTCTCCTATGTAGCATTATGTCCATGTTCAAAAAGTTTGAGATTTTGGAGTATATCATTTTTGACTTGTGAGTTAGGGATGCTTCACCTGTAATTTTATTTAATCATTTAATTTGTATAAACAATTGGATTTTTCAGTAGTATAAACCAAAATCATCAAGTCAAATTATGAGAATAACATTACCAAAAACATTCAGTAAGGAATCACCAGTCACATAGCAGACACTTATCAAATTCTTGGAACTTCCTATGGAATATTCAGAATAATAAGGTCCAGGTTCTTCTTGCAGAAGCTTACAACATGAGCAATTAAAACAGGTAAATATATTCTGGCAATAAAATTGAACAATGAAGACCAAATTTTCAGACCAAGATGAATTAAGAGGGCCCATATTTGTTTTACAAAACCAACTTAGAATATCATAAAAATACATGAAGCAAAATTTATTAATGCTTTGGATATCAGAAAAGGCAGTAATTCCTCAATAAAAGAAAACAAATGATATATATTCCATGGCAGACACAATTAGCATGGAGGAACCCAAACAAAACCCAAAGAACTTTCTGAGTGAGATTATGGAAAGGCAGAATTATGACAGGACAGAGGCTAGATCTCATAAGGCAGGAATTGGAAAAGAGAGCTCAGTGGTGCACAGGTGCTCCTGGGCACTCAGCTAGGCACTGGCAAGTGCACACACATGCCAGTTGGTAAAGAAGCCAGGAGACAGCTACAGAGAGTACCAAAGTTGGCACATGTCTGGTAACCATGTCTTTCAATAGGAGCTAGCTGTAAAAACACACTGATTAATGGGTTTGAGTTGAGTCCTTGGAAGTCTTACTGCAGCAGTGAAAAATAATTAACCCTAGACTAAACTGTGTTCTCATCCTAGCAAACCATTAAAGCAAGACATGAAAGAATGAAACTCACTCCAAGTAGCTTCACTATCTCTCAAAGTAAAGCTCAGTAATTTTCAAGGTAATGTGAAAATTTATACCAGTAAATTACATTGCAAAAAAGAAGAAAATTCTTAAATCAATAACCTCAATTTCTACCTTAAGAAACTAAAAGAAAAGGAACTAATCCCAAAATTAAGAAGAGAAGGAACAAAGATCAGAGGGAAATCAAAGAAGTTAAAAGAGAGGGAGAGAGAGAGAAAGAAACTATACAGAAAAGTCAAATTTAAAACATCCATTCTTTGAGATCAACAAAACATATAATGCCTCAGGAAATGATGTGATTTATGCCAGTAATACTTATTGATATAAGATTTTTTAAAAAATCAAAAAATAAAAATATTTCACTATTTTTAGTACACTAAAAAATAAAAAT
Source organism: Marmota marmota marmota (assembly GCF_001458135.2). NCBI lineage: Eukaryota > Metazoa > Chordata > Mammalia > Rodentia > Sciuridae > Marmota > Marmota marmota. The sequence goes on from NW_026000037.1 coordinate 30,045,906, forward strand.
CATGTGAATATCTCAATAGGTACAGAAGAATTTTAATTCCTGAAAAACCCTCAGAATAGAAATATGAACAGAAATAAAGCAGGAACAAGGAAGTAAGGACCACTCTCCCTCATTTTATTCAATGTTATTCTGGATTCTAACCAGTATAACAGGGAAAGAAAGAAAAGAAAAGAAAGGCACATTGTAAGATAAAAATCCAAACTTCATTATTTGCAGATGACAAAATTCTTTACATAAAATCCTGAGTATCTACAAAAACTAAGTAAACAAATAAAAATATGCTGTAACTGTGAATACAGTTGCAAGATATGACATTGATAAAAAATCAATTGTATGTTTCATAATTATAATGAATAGTTAGAAATTAAACTTTTTAACATTTTTATAACAGTATTATGATTATGAAATATGTGTAAATATGAAAAATATGTATACAAAGAGAACTGCAAAATGTTGCTAACAAAAATTAATAAAACACAAAATAAAGAAGTATCTCTTGTTCTTTTTATAGTAAAATACAGTTAAAATGTCATTTCTCCTTAAATGAATATGCTAAATGTATTTTTTCAATAAAAATCATGCAGATATTTTGTATAAATTTAAAAGCTGCTTCCAAAACTTTTGTAAAATGCCAAAGATCTAAAATTGTAAAAAAAAAAAAAATGTTGGAGGACTTATATTATCTTATTTAAAGTATTACAACAAGATAGTTATTAAGACACTATAGGAAAAATTATAACTCAACATCATAAAAGCCATATATGACAAACTCAAGGCGAACATCATTCTAAATTTAAAAAAAAATAAATAAAACTGAAAACATTACCTCTAAAAACAATAACAAGATAGGGATGCCTTCTTTCACTACTCTATTCAAAATAGTCTTCAAATCTCTAGCCAGAGCAATTAGGCAAAAAAAAAAAAAAAAAAAAAAAAAAAAAAATAAAAA
>NW_026000037.1:30046877-30070521 GCF_001458135.2 Marmota marmota marmota
GAGGGAGGGAAAGGGAAGGAAAGAAAGAAAGAAAGAAAAAAAAAAAAAAAAAAAAAAAAAAAAAAAAATGAAATAACAGGATAAGAGTAGGAAAAGAGATAAAACTATTTGTTAGCTAATGATATGATTCTATATTTAGAAGCCTCCCAAAATTCCATCAGGAAACCTCTAGAACTCATACATGAATTCAGCAAAGTAGCCAGTTACAAAATTAACATTCATAAATCAACTGCATTCTTATACTCCAATGATGTATCATATGAAAGAGAAATTAAGAAAACTATCCCATTCACAGTAGGCTTGAAAAAGTATTGGGAGAATCAATCCACAATAGAGTTGAAAGGCTTATACACAGAACACTAAAGAAAGAAATTAAGGAATACCTTACAAGATGATGGAATGACCTCCTACGTTCTTGGATAAGCAGAAATAATGTTGTCAAAATGGCTGTACTACCAAAGGCACTATATAGATTTAATTCAATTACCATCAAAATTCCAAAAATTCTTCATGAAAATAGAAAAAGCAGTCACAAAATTCATTTGGAAAGTAAGAAACTCAAAGTAGTCAAAACAATCTTTAGAAAAGAGGCATATATGTTTTTTCTCCAAAAACATATATTGGAGAAAAGAGAGCCTCTTCCATAAATGGTGCTGGGAAAACTGGAAATCCATATGTAGTACAGTGAAATTTATTCCCTATGTTTCACCTTACACAAAACTCAGCTCAAAGTAGATCAAGGACCTAGGTATTAGACCAGAAATCCTGTATATTCTGGAAAACAAAGTAGGCCCAATACTTCAACATGTAGGCTCAGTAAATGACTTCCTTAACAAGACTCCTAAAGTGAAAGAAGTAAAATAAAAGATCAATAAATGATATGATATCACACTAAAAAGCTTATTCACAGCAAAGGAAACAATCAAGGACATAAAGAGATAGCAAAGAGAATTGGAAGAAAATCTTTGCCACCGGCACCTCAGAGAGAACATTAATCTCCAGGATATATAAAGAAATCAAAATACTTAACACACACACACACACACACACACACACAATAACCCAATTAATAAATGGGTAAAGTAACAGAATAGATACTTTATAGAAGAAGAAATATGCATGTCAACAGTTATATTAAAATTATTTCAACATCACTACCAATTAGAGAAATGCAAATTAAAACTAGAGTGAGATTCTATTTCACTTCAGTTAGAATGGCAATTATCAAAAACACAGGTAACCACAAATTTTGGTGAGTATGTGGGGAAACCATTGCACTCATATATTGCTGGTGGGACTGCAAATTGATGCAACCAACCACTCTGGAAAGCAGTATGGAGATTCCTCAGTAAACTTGGAATGCAACCACCATTTGACCCAGTTATCTCACTCCTTGCCCAGAGGACTTAAAAATCAGCAAACTACAATGTCATAGCCACATCAATCTTTATGGCAACACAATTCACCATAGCTAAACTATGGAACCAATCTAGGTGCCTTTCAACAGAGAATGAAGTTTTAAAATGTGGTATATATACACAGTGGAATATTGCTCATTCATAAAGAACAACAACTTTATATTTTCCAGCAAATGGATGGATCTGGAGACTGTCATGCTAAGTGAAATAAACTTGTCCCCAAAAGTCAAAGGTGGAATGTCTTCTCTGCTATGTGAAAACTATTTCACAATAGGGTTGTTGAGGGGTAGAGATGAAGTTTTGTTGATGAGACGATGGGGAATGGAGAGAAGGAAGGGGGCTAGGCAAGGAAAAGACAGTAAAATAAATTTCACATAATTTTCCCATGTACATATGAAAACAACACAGTGAATCCCACCATCGTGTACGTCCATAAGAATGGGATCCTAACTAGAATAAGATATAGTCCATGTTTGTATAATTATATCAAGGTTGATTCTACTGTCGTGTACAACTAAAATGAACCAATAAATTTAAAAAGACAGTATAGGGTTAGCAAATGTAAACAAATATATCAACAAAACAGGTGATAAAATTCATAAAAAATACACACATATGCATATAATAAGTATTTTTGACATAAATACAAAGGCTTTTAAAATAGAATTTTTTTCAACAAATGGTACTTGAACAAGTGTATATATTAATACAAAAATTTTAAAAAAGAAAGGTTTCAAGCATACCTCACACTGTGGGAAAAATTAGCTGAAAATGATTATAAATCTAAATTCAAAACCTATATTAAACTATACATCTTCTAGAGAAAAAAAAAAAACTAGCAACAAAAGCTTCATGATTGCCCTTGACCAAGATTTTTAGGTATAACATCAAAAAAGTATGAATGATTAGTAAATTCAACAAAGTGAACTTTATCAAAATTGAAAACTCTTGCTTTTCAAATAACAGGGGTAAGAGAATGAAAAGATAAGTGGAAACTGTAAGAAAATACCTATATATTGTAAGTATAAAAAAAGACTTGTAACCAGAATATACTAAGAACTCGTAAAACTCAATAATAAAATGAATAAACAACACAGTTAAAGAATACATAAAATTACACTTTATTAAAGACATCTCTTTAAAGAAGTCATGGTACATGCTTGGCAAATAAGCACATATGAACATAATAAATATCATTAGGTAGTAGGGGAAAGCAAGTAAAAATCACAATGTATCATGAGACAACTTTTAGAAGGGCTGAAAACTAAAAAGGCAGGTCATAACAAGGTTAGTGTAACACAGGGGAACTTGTAGGAATGGAATGTGGTACAACCAATGTGTGTGTATTATGGATAGGGTCACTTTGTATTATCTGGTAAAGTTAAAAATACAACTAATGTGTGACCTACCCTTCTACCTTTATGTCTTTATTTACCCAAGAAAATGAAAACATTCATCCATTCAAATAGTTGCATATATACATTCAGAAAAAAAATTATTTGTAATAGGAACAAATGAAAACCATTCAAATGTCTATTTATAGATGAATTCATAAACAAATTGCATACATCCATAAGTCAGAGAATCTCTCTTCGACCAAACTATAGCTAAGCTCCTCTGAGCTCTTTTCAACTAGCGTCTGTCCTTGGCATGTCTTCAAGAACTCAATTTTAGTAAAATTCCTGTTAAGTCAGTTGAGTCAAAACTCTTACCCTTGATATCTGATCACCCTAAATATCTGATCGAATTCCTCAGTTTCTACCATTCCCCAGATGAAGTTTGATTACCCCAGCCTACTTTCAGCAAAACTCCTGTTCACTCATTTTAGTCAGAATCCTCCCTTATCTCTAAGATTTTCTTTTAATAATTTTCCATCCACTCTGATCCTAGTCTATAAATACCCTCTTTTCCTTGTTGTATTCAGAGTGGAGATCAATCTTTTTCCCCTACTGCAAAATCCTATCATAGAAGTCTCTAAACCTATCAAAATTGTATGGAGTAAAGTCTTCCTTAGCATTTTTAGAAGTGTCTTGATTTTTTTAAACATACAATGGTACATAAATGAGAAAAAGAAATGAGATGAAAAATTGATGTGGACATGATTATTAAAACTAAAGGCCCAGAATTTCTCAAAAATACTTTTAGAAATATTAAGTATGTATATCTGCAAGCAGCTTTGGAACAATAGAATATACCAGTATATATGAATGAGGAGGATGAGAGAGAGGAAGGACACAAGGAGGGTGAGTGAGAAGGAGGAAGAGAAGGAGAATTTTATAAATTTTAAGTAAGCCCAAGAGCTTTATAAGAATTTGCCTCTAAGGCTGCAGAAATTTTCAGAAACGGTTTTAAAATACATTAATGCAGTATTTTTTTTTTCATTTTGTTTGTTTTCATTCATAAGAAATCTGTGCCTTCCTCCTTGGACAGCTGACATGAAGCCAACATTGTGACATAGAGTTGAAGAAGTGGACCTGGGCCTCATCTAGGTCCTAAGCAGGAAAGCTTGTGGTCAGGGTTCAATTCAAAATTACAGAATGACTCTGATTTCTACATCAATATTCACTAGGGGAAAATGGAAATGGTGCAGAACTGGGTCTCAGAACAACTACATGCAAATGATCGCTGGGTTATCTTGATCAAAGTGGATTTAGGGAAGATATTTCACTTTATTGAATTTTAGCTTGCTCATCTGTAAGATGGACCTGCTCAAAACTTGCTTTGGGGACTTTAAAGAGCTGTTCTGAGGATATATGTGAAAACTTTTGGAACATTGTGTGTGTGTGTGTGTGTGTGTGTTGAAGTATTTTACCTATCAGAGTTAAGTGCTTTTTGGTGATTTTTGCATGAAGAATTGTTCTACAGTAATTATTTTTATTTAAAATCAAATTAAGAAAACAAAACAGAAATATTTTTGGACATGAATTTATCAATATGATACACTGACCTCATTAAAATTCCAAGAGAAATGTCACTAAGTTACTTTTTCTTGTAACCGAAAAAGCAATAAAGAATAATAAAAGTCTTTTGGGAATGATGACTGCAAAGTATTCATAATAATGAAGAAATAAATATTTGCAAAATTAAATACAAATCACAAATGTCTCTAATGATGGAAGCCAATAAAAGAAGTGATTATACAAGGCACTACAAATATTACATCATTTAATTCTTAAAATTGTTCCATGAGACAGGGATTATTACCAGTTTTATGCATATATAAAGGAGCTAAGGAGGTTTGGAGAGATTGTGCAACTTGTCAAAGTGATAATATATCTAGTTGATATGGGGTTTAGAATTTAATCTGAAGTTTAACTCTGAAGTATAATAGCAAATATATTCTAAAAGTTTTCCACATGGACTGGACACACTGACACAATGCCTATATTTTCAGTGCTTCAGGACACTGAGGCAAGAGGCAACTTAGATCGTCTCTAAGCCACTTAGTGAGACTCTAACTCAAAATAAAAATTAAAAAGGGTTGGGGATTGTTTTACTCAGCTTTTTTACTATTGTGACTAAAAGATCTGACCATTGCAATTTTAGAGATGGGAAAGTTTATTTGGAGGCTCAGTTTCAGAAGCCTCAGTCCACAGACAGCCAGATCTATTCCTCATGGGGTCCAAGGTGAGGCAGAACATCATGGCTGAAGAGTGTGGTGGAGGGAAGCAGGTCACATGGTGATCAGGAAGCAGAGAGAGATTAAGCTCAACTCAACAAATATATATCCCAAATTTGTGCCCCCAATGACCCACCTCCTTCAGCCACACCCTACCTGCCTATAGTTATCATTCAGTTAATCCCTATCAGGGGATTAATTCACCAATCATTTCAACTCTAAACCATCTTGCATTATCTCACACATGAGCTTTTGGAGGACACCTAATATGAAAACCATAATGGATATAGCTCAGTGGTGAAGCACCACTGTGTTCAATCCCCAGTACCAAAAAAAAAAAAAAAAAACATTTAAAAATTGAAAATATTTTTCCACATGTGAAAATGTTTCCACATGTGAGGTACTAATATGAATGTTTTACTATCAATTGTGAGGAAGTTGTAATATCCTTTATGTTGATTTAAAAAATTAGGAGCACAGAATTAGGAATCTCAGGTAAAGTTTCAAGTTACACCCAGTGTTTTTATTATCAAGCATCTTAGACTGTCTCTAGATCTCAACACCTTCCTTGTGTCACATATTTCCTTCTTAGGAATTAATTCATTCCACAATTATAATACTTATGGACTACTACAACCCAAATGGTTTGGAGAAACAGATAATTTGAAAACTACAGTAATTTACAAAATAAATCCCATGTCTCTAACCCATACTGTATCAAACTCTAAATTATTATGAAATAGTTAACAATGTCATCTTCCTGATTTCCCCAAAGCCCTGCTTCATTCTTTCCAAATTAATGCTAATTGCCCTTTTATTAAAACAATTACTTCAATTTTTCTGAGTATAAAAGTAATTTTTGTTTTATACAATAATATTTCTCAAAGTTAATGTGCACAAAAATTACTTGGAGGATTCGTTAAAATTCAGATTCTGACTCACTATGTCTGTTTGGAACTTAATATTTTGCATTTCTTTTTTTTTTTTTTTTGAGAAATTTTTTAATATTTATTTTTTAGTTTTCGGCGGACACAACATCTTTGTTTGTATGTGGTGTTGAGGATCAAACCCGGGCCGCATGCATGCCAGGCGAGCGCGCTACCACTTGAGCCACATCCCCAGCCCAATATTTTGCATTTCTAACAAGTGGTGTTAATGCTGCTACTGTGGGGACCCATTTTGGGAAGCAAAAATTATAAAATAGAGAAAAAATAAAAGTAAAACAAAATAATCTTCTCATACACATAATAGTGTTCACCAGTTTAGATAGGAATATATATTTCTTTTTTATTATTCTTTACAAATTAATATCGTAGGTTTTTTTCTGTATTCACTTAAAAGAAGCTGATGGACTTCTGCAGCTAGCCAAATTAGGATAAGCTCACTACTGTCTACCTCTCCTACTGTTTGTAACTTTCTAATTATAGTATGGTTGCAGGACTAAAAGGAGAAAAATGATAATAAGAAGTTGTGTAGGAATGAAAAGGAGGCTGATTTTTTTTTTCCTACTTAGCATCTGTTGCTACCCAGTTAATTGAATACTGTGAATTAACAACTAACTCAAAAGAAGTATAAGTTCAATGTCCCTTATGCTTCCCAGGATTTTCCCAAATTCTCAAAAATCTTGGGGAACTGTTGGCTGCCTTAGGTTTGCCCTGAAGTCTGGGCCTAAGAAATGTGTAGATGGGTGACATGTACCAGATACAGCTCAAGTATTTTGAGTTTCAAGGCTTGGGCTAAGCATCTACCCTCTGGTCTGGCTGTGATAAAGGCTTTTTCAAATTTGGTTTGAAAATTGCAACCTAGTAGAAGTATTTTGGCATCAAAATAGGTGTTTTTTCCTCTGTCTTAACCTCTACCCACTCACTTCATTCTCTATCTTCCCCCATGAAAATGACTTATATAGGTTCACTGTCTCCCTTAATGGTGGGAAGAGATCTAGAAGCAAAGAAAACAATAATGAATTTACATGTAAAGAGGCAAGAAAGAAGGAAGGGCTTTGGGCAGAGGAATACATGGTGTGAAAGCCAAGAATGAGGGCAAAATGTGAAATGCTGGGAAACTGAACAAGAGCTGAGAGTATGGCTGTTGCTCAACTCTGGGAGAAGCTCTAAATCTGAGCCTGTTGAGTAGGCAGGAAAGTCCAGCAAGCAGGGCTTCCTTCCTGTAGGCTAAAGCGGTGAGTCTGAATTTTGTTTTGAAAATAATGGTGTGCTCTTCAGGTTTTGAATAGGCATGTCATTACAGGTTTGCTTTTTTGATTTGTTTAATTTTGTTTACTAGTGCATATTATTTATACAAAATTTTGGGTTTAATTGTGGAATATTTGTATACACATAAAAACATAATTAAATCTGCTTCTGGTATATAAGATTCAATTAGAAAATAGTAAGAAGTATTGTAAAGAGGCCATTCAAGATCACCAGCATTTGTCCAGACAAAGGATAATCTTTGTGATATTTTGAGCATGAGAGAAAGGTGAAGTAAAAATAATTAGAGCAATATTTTAAAATGGAAGATTCCCTAATTCTTACCAGAACCCAGGGGCCATTCATTCATTCACTCATATTTTCACCCTTTTTAATCACAATACAGAGTTAATGTTTCATAAATGCTTATAATGTATAGGATGCACACCTGTTACATGTGTAATACATAATTAAATCTTCACATTAACCCGTGTGCTAGATATAATTTTAAACCATGTTTTATTGTTGAGGATTGAAACTTGAAGAGCTGCATTAGCTCAAGGTCACAGATACACTAAATCATGTGATACTGTTTTAGATCCAAAGTATTCAATATCTGAAATAGTTTAAGTATATGGATTTTGTCCTGGGGTGAGGAACTTGAAAAACTCTGATTTTTATTTTCTTTGTGTAGTATTGGAGATTGAACCCAGGGATGCTCTACCACCAGAAAAACTGATTCATTAGTAGATGTGTTGTGTTCTTTCTGTAATTTATTTTTTTTTTTGTTGTCTCAGGGATTGGACACAGGGGTGCTTCATCATTGAGCCATATCCCCAGCCCTTTTTATATTTTATTTTGAAACAGCATTTCCCTAAATTGCTTAGGGCCTCCCTAAGTTGCTGAGGCTAGCTTTGAACTCATGATCCACCTTCTTCAGCCTCCAGAGCCACTAGGATTATGGTCATATATCACCACACCACGGGTCTATAATTTTTTAATAGATGAATCTAAGCTCCTTCAAATTAGGGACTACAGTAATTTCTTTGAGCTCCCCAGTATCATATTTTAGACACAGTAAATACTCAATAAATATTGTGGAAGGAGTAAAAATGAATATTTTAACTCTCAAATATGAATAAAACGATTATTTATGGATACTCCTAGGAAAAGGAAAGTTTTTCTATGTTGCAACCAAAAGTCCATTATATCAACTTTTATTCATTTTAACACAGATTGAGTCTAATAGTGCATTTTTCAACTTCTGCTGACACAGAAAGTGGAAAAAGCAATATTAAACTTAGTCTGCAATTATGCATGTTGCCTTTATAAGGTTCAATAGATTTCCTCTAAGAATGAAGCTAATGTCAGACATCTCATTTCTGAATCAAGTTCAATTACATGTTTCTATGTTCATATTAAATTCTTTTACCAAAAGTTCACAAAACCCATGCCTAGCAAGCCTGATTAAAAAAAAAAACAAAAAACAAAAAAAAAAACCTTTCTTTACAACACAGAAGCTCTGCCATAAATTTCATCCTACTCTGTTGTGTGCTAATACACCATTAAGGCATAACATTTAGGTACTTTTACCTTAATTCTATATAGTTGATGTTTCAAAATAATAATTCATGTTCATTTAGAAAAAGCATCTCTTGACATAACCACTTATCTTGCACGTATCCTCATTGATAAACAATTAAACTGGATTGATTCTTGGAGGTGCTATGTAGACTTGAAATTCATATCAGGAATTTATAGTCAGGAATCATGCCTATTGCATTCTGGCACTTCCCTAGTACCTTCTTGGTAGAAGCACTCAAACTAATCAAGCAAAAAATACCCAGGTGACTAAGCCAGACAACATATTTCCTGCACCCAGATGTTAAATGTTAAAACAAACAATTTAAAATCCAGGCAAATGGTGGGAGGCTTTCTGTATGCCCTAGTTGATTTCCTCCCTGACGAGATCCTAAATGATCATTATGAGAAATGACAACTTGGCTCCTGCCATGTGTAGGCATCGCAGAGTATTATGGATTTCAAAGAGATGACTGCATTTTTCTGTTGCTTTAGCCCTGAAAAGAATGGTGATGTGGTAAATCAGTAACTTAAAACTGAGAAATATTTAATATATTTAACTTTTCTGAGGGAGTTTATAGGAGGAATACAAGATGCCAAAATGCCATTAGTGTCTAAACACATTTGAAAAGAGCAAACTTCAAAGCAATCGTCAAAAAGATTTCCCTAGGGGCTGGGGTTATGGCTCAGCAGTACAGTGCTCGACTAGCACGTGTAAGGACTTGGGTTTGATCCTCAGCACCACATACAAATAAATAAATATATTGTATCCAACTATAACTAAAAAATAAATATTTTTTAAAAATTCTCTATTTTATCTATTGTGCTCTTAAAAAAGGGATCTCTCTCTCTCTCTCAATCTCTCTCTGTCACACACACACACACACACACATACACACACACACAGAGAGAGAGAGAGAGAGAGAGAGAGAGAGAGAGAGAGAGACATGCATTTCCTAACACTGAATCTTCTGTCATCTCAGAAACTTTTCTAAAAACTCTCCGGACAATTCACCTTCAAATAGAAAACATAAGTACCTAATTTCCATTACTCTAAGATTCTCAGAAGACCATCAAGTCTTTGTAGAGATTTTATCAGTTTAGTTTGAAGCAGGAAATAGCTAGCCAGTTTTAATGAGGATCACTTGATGAGGATTTTGTCATAGTGTAGAAAAACCTTAAGAAATTGTGGAGGTCTCCAGAACCATTACCATCCTTAGGCCTGAAAGGATGATGTAATGGAGTACTTGCTAGAACCAAGAAGAACACAGCCTCCTTTCGAGGAGCTGCCAGACTTTATTAGTGAGGCAGATCCATCAGAGACAGATGAGAGAATAAATTACCTTGATTTTATACATTCTCCTTCTGATTTCTCTGTTGACCAAGTTCAATCAGAAGCCAGAGGGTAAGGGAACCAGCCAGGAAACATATATGTAATCCTCCTGATGGGAAAAAGGAGAGGTGCAGGAGGGTGGAGACAATATTGTGGAAGAGAGAAGTTGGAGAGAGAACACTAATTCTAAGTCTTGGGTTTTCTTTTGTTTATTTTTTCCTTTTGATTAATCATTTTGGCTTCTTGGGATTCTGTCTCCTACTATATAAAATGAGATAGTTAGAAAATGCCAAATCAGTGTTTCTGCTTTTCTAAAGAAAAGGAAAGGGGTGAAATGTCCCCTTAGATCACTTAGAGGACTAATAAGAAAAAAGAAAAACTATGAGATTCTTTAAGGTTACAGACAGTCTTCAGTGGAATTTGGCCAAGTTTTTCAGGTTTTAATTTACTTGCCTTCACCTGTGATTATATTTTTTTTTAAATCATAGCATATGAAAATTCTGAGATAGATACATTTAGACAGTTTGATATTTATGAAGTGTTTTGTATCAATAAAGAGTATACATGGAAATAATGGATATGTCTTTCAGTGAGTTCCTTCTGCCTTGAATTCCTTCCAGAGATACCCACTGTGGCACACAGTTCAAGAGTGACTTCCTCTAGGAATCATTGCCCAGCTACCCAGGACAAAGTGTCTCCTTCCTCTGCACATCCAGATCAGTGTTCACATACATCCACTAGGTCACTCCTCAGAGGCATAACAAGAGCTGCCACTTTATCAGTCTCCCTGTGAAAACTGGTATGATGAAAAACAGGAATTCTATGTTTGCATTTGTTTTTAGTCTGGATGCTCAGAACATATTTAATATTGAATAATTATTTATTAAGAGAATAGTGATTAAATTAGTGATTAAAACAAGTCCCTGTGATGTATGGGTTTCTTTCTTCTTCTGCTGCTTTTGTATAGCCATATATAATGTATGGCTAAATTTGCTTTATACTTTTTAGCTCATTGTACAAAGACCAAATCTTTTCTTTGCAAAATGATATTACTAACATTTGTGTTGTTTCACTGAAGAACTGTAGACATAATCTTCTCAGGATCATACCCATTCCTTTGATAAATATTTCAATGCTGTTACTCTCTAGATCTTTGCCTAAGTACAATTCCCCTGGCTTTTTAATATTTTAGCAGAAAAAGTGAAGAGCTAGTCAAAGCGGTATATATTAAATCAAACCCTCCTATGTCCATGCCATACTAAAATCTCAGTCTTAATCTTTCAAATTGAGATTCACAGAATGTCAAACAAAAGCAAATATCATTTTAGACACAATATTATAAGAAGTTTAAAATTATCCCTGTACAAAATGGTTATACACGTGCACATACATACACACATTCATACATGTATAAAAATGTGTTTTTCAGTGTGTACATGTGTGAATAAAAGTATCAGTAGAAAAAACAGAAGCAATTAATCCATTTGAAAGGAAAGTACAGCCTATGACATTTGCATGGTGTATTGCTTGTATTACTTTTCTTTTATTGTCAAAATGAAGTACTAGAAGCAGGCTAACTTTGTAAATAAAAGAGATTTATGTAGCTCACAGTTTTGAAGCTTCAATGGTGAGACATCAGCATTGGTGACCAGCAGGTAAGGACCTCATGGCAAATGGAAGATGACAACTAACAGAAGCATGAGAGGGAGGACTAATTCAAATACTCCAGACCGAAATCCAGAGAGGCTGGAATCCCAAAATCCTTGTGAATGGCATGTAAGCAATTGACCTAAGGTCCTCCCACTGTACCCAAATTTTGGAGGGCTCCACATCACCATCACCATGCCCAGACCAAGCTTCCAACAAATGAACTGCTGAGGGTCACATTTAAATGTACCCAAACTATAGCACCTGAGCTCTGGAGTAAGAGTATTTGGGTTCTTAATGCTGCTAATTACTATGGCACCCAAGTCTTGTTATTTCATTTTTTTCTTTGCCTTGTTTTCCTCATCTTTAAAATAAAAATAATAGTAAAGATATTTACTATGAATTTTTTAATGTTAAATAATATTCATAAAATATTTATCTTGGTAACATAGTGAGCTTCTAATAAATGTTAGTTTATTTTTATATGTACTATATTATATTTGCATAGATGCTGTAGGAGTTAAATAAGCTTGTAGGAGTGTGTTTAAAATCTCAAATACTTTGTGAATCAGACCCATATTTTTAACAACTGTTGCAAACTATAAAGAATCAATTTAAAAATAAACTCTTAGAGAAGATCTACATCCATGAATTCAATGTTTTTAACTTCTCAGGTTGTGTTATCATCAAAACTATGCTGAGAGTTGAAACTAATGTCTGCTGTATTAAATATTTTGAGTTCCATTTTATTTTTGCTTACACATCTATTAACAATTTCCATAAGGTTTACAAAAGTTTTTATGCCTATTTACTAACTTTGAGGCAAAAATGAATAAAAGCAAGTGTTTTAATCAACCAAGTCACATGGCAGAAACCTGGTGGTCCTAAAACTCCATTTGACCTTCAGTATTAGAACTGCAAGTGCCACAAACACCCATGGAATTACATTGAAAAGTCTCAAGATTTTAATTCAGGAAATCAAAAATTCTTATGCATTTTTTTGTACTTTTGAGGCTCTAGAGGGGGAGGTCTCTGATGAGATCTCTGATAGAATTGAGAACACACTACCCCAGAATATGGCTCCTTGGCATTTGGGAAAACAGCAGAGGCAGGATGACAATTCATACCTTCTGCCACACTCTCTCCTGAAGCAGGCCATAAAGAGTGCTCTGGCCTTTTTCTGGAGTTGGAAATAATGTCCTCATATTCCCTGCACCTAGAGGAAAGGAATGACTCATGGATACGGAAAAAAATCTGAACATGTAAGGCTTACTAAGTACCTTCCACCCAGTTGAAACCACTACATAAGATTCTTTTGTCCCACAGCCCCAGTTCTCCACAGCTACCTACTTCTTTATCCAAACATAACATAAAATTACTTGACTTGCATCTTTCTTGGGCATTCTTTTCTGAAGACCCCCCATGTTGCATAAAACCTATATGAAATGAATTCTTATGCTTTTGTTTTATTAATCTGTCTTTTATGATAGGTCTTAGCCATGAACCTGTCTAGAGGTGAGAAAAGGATTATCTTTTGCCCTGTGTCTGCCACATGTTCTTCTGAACATTCTCATGATTGTTAAACAAAACACATAAATATTTTTAAAAGTCACTTTGAGAAAGGGACAAATGTTTACAAAACTAATATAAATGTTATATATCCAAAAATCTTATATATCCAAAATGTTTATATAACTAATTTAATTCTATATATTTAATTATATTAATAGAATTAAATTTTATATGCCAAAGTCTATGCCTGAGTCACTTCAATAAACATGGAAAATTTATAAGGTATATAATAATAGTGTCAAAGTCAATTATTAAAATGTATTTGACTTTTAACAAATATATAGTAATGACATATTAAAATTCTTCATTATTCAAATTAAAAAAAGATGTGTTTAAAACAGATAAACATCAGTATAAACTAAAATGTGCAGTTGCAATATCAACTTTCCTATATACATTTTCCTTAATATACATACAGTTTTCTTTTCAAATTTATTGCAGTATGATTTATAAAAACAATTTTTTCCTTTATCTTTTTACAAACATAATTGTTTCATATACACATATTTCCACCTTCAATGCTGAACCCCACAAGTCCTTTCCTCAGAAATAAACACTCATAAGTTTCTTGAATGACAACATTTTTCAATACTGCTTATTTGTAGAATTGCAAAAATACTGCCATGTTGTTAAATCTGATAATCTATAATTTTTAAAATTAGCATATATTAGAAATTTGTTTCTATTTAAAATTCATCTTATTATCTTCTTAATTAGAAGGCTAATGATGAAGCACAAATTCAAAAAATAATATTAAAGCAAAATAAGTGAGTAAAAGTGACATCCTCCCTACATCTATACTTACTTGCTGTACATGTAACCATTTAAAGAGCCAAAAAATCCTTGAAAGGTTCTATACTGAAATGTTTCTAATCTCCTTTGTTATAATTCCTATTACCTGTCTGAAATTAGCACCCATTTTTCTCCCTGAAGCTTAGCTGTTTTCTCTGTTCTAGACACATGACCTCAAATGTTTCAAGCACATATAAAGTCTTCCACAGACTGTTGTCTATGGGTACCAAATATATTTCTTCTTCATAAATTTGCTAAAATGTCACTTTTTCAATGAGAGGATTATCGTTATTTCCATGCTGCAATTTGCCTCTTTTTACTATTGAACACTCAATTATCTTTTCCCCTTACTTCACTCCACTTCATACTTATTAGGTTTATGGCTTACTGTTTGTTTGTTTTTACAGAACATAGTTTGCTGAAAGTAAGGATATTTACCTGTATTGCTCACTGAATTTGTTTGTGTGTGATGCTGGGGATTGAACCCAGGGCCTTGTGCATACAAGGCAAGCAGTTTACCAACTTGGCTATATCCCTGCTCACTGAATCCTAAGGTATCAAAAACAACAGATGATACATATAAGGCAGACAACAAATATTTGTTGAACAAAAGAATAGAGTAGCCATAAATGAGGTAAATGCAAGTCAAAACCTCAGTGTGATACCACTTCATTCTTGTTAGCAAGGCTATAAAAGATAATAATGAGTGTTGACAAGGATATGGAGAAATGGAATTCTCATACACAAATTGTGGGAATGCAGAATGATGTGGCCAATTGGAAAACCAATCCAAGAATACTTCAGATGTTTAAATATGGTATCTACATGTCCACATGACCCAGCAAGTTCACTCCAATCTACATCCATTGAAGAGAAATTTTTAAAATCGATACTAATTGTTAATAGAATAACAATTCATGATTGCCAAGAAATTGAAACAACCCAAAAGATCAACAACTAATGATAGGACACATATAATATGGTATATGTGTACAATAAAATATCAGTAATAAAAAAATGAAGTACTGATGCATGTTACAATATGAATAAAGCACTAAAACATCATCATATTACATAAGAGAAGTCAATTCAGATATTGTGTGATCCAATATATAGTAATTTTCAAGAGTAATCTAATTTATAGCAAAAGGAAATGGAGTACATTACTGCCTAAGAAAAAGAAAATAAGGAATTGGGGCTTGACAGCTAAGATATACAGGATTGCTTTTTGGTTTTATGAAAATATTCTAAATTGTCATGACAATTGCAAAGTTCTTTGACTATGCAAAAAGCCATTTTTGTATATACTAAATGGATGATTTGTATAGTGTATAAAGTATATTTCAATAAAGAAAGAGAAAGAGAAGGTAGAGGAAAAGGAGAAAGTGATAACAACAAGATTTTACTTCAACCTTCAGAGTTAACCACTGTGTTTTTAACTAGTGCTATTAACCACAAGACTATGCTATTTCTATGAAAAACATATAAAATACAATTTTGTTCTGAAATAATTAAAAACATAGGTTGCAGCATTAGAAGATAAGTCTCTTATGTTTCTTGATTTAAGTACACAAAAACAGGTAGCAGTTTTGCAAAATAAAATCTTATATGATTCTCATCAGTTTATAGGTCTAATTGCAGTGTCTAGGTAATTCTAGGACAATTTAAAAAGTTAAACTATTACATGGTATGCAGCATGCAAATTCACACTTTGAAACCCTATGAGGAATATGTTTTGTTTTTTTTTTCCAAAAGAAAATTACAAAGTCTCTAAAATGTCAAAGATAGAAGGGGACTCTAGATTAAAGGCATTTAAGAAACATATCATTTATTTGCATGCAATACATGGACTTTTTTTTGGATCCTAATTCAACTGAAAACACAAATGACAAGCTCATAAAAACAGACTGTCCTAAGGAGTCTACAAAAATATTACTAGAACATGTAACTCAGTTAAGAGAATATAAATCTTTTGTTTCTGCATATGAGCAATAATAAGTTTAAAATAAAAATAAAATACAAATTATGATATGAACAAAAAAGGTACTTTGTGCAAAAACAGATAAACCTGGTACATCACATAAGAACAGAAATTAAGAGCTGATATGAAAAAAAAAAAAAGATAGGTCATACCATACCAAGAGGACACAAGAGGATAATTGAGGAGCCTCTCAATGGCCATAAATGGGACAATTTGAGCAAAAACTCATAATAGCAATAGATTATAATCAATTAAGTATATAAAATGAATTGCCAGGCATCCGTACTGACATGAATAATTGAATAAATAGGAAGAAGTCAAGGGAAAGTTTTTTCTTAGAGATTTTCAATTAATAACAGTAGAATTGGTTGAAATAGAAAAATTTTTGGCAAGAATCAAAATAAGTAATTTTTTCAGGCATGAAATATGACAGAAATGCTAAAACCAGTGGGTAAAATATGATGAGGATATCATACTTACATAATATGAAAGATTTTTCCCAAAAGAATGCTTAAAAATTCATATAAATAAAACATTAATGTAACAGTGAATTCAGACAGCTCTTTAACCAATGATCAAAGTTAACATCACCATTAGTAAGACATATTAGCTATCATGCCCCTCCTGATATGATACATTGACTAAAGCACAATATCCCTACTATAGTTTCCCTTTCAACGTTTATAGTCTGAATTTAATTACTAAAAACATCAAATAAGCCCAAATCAAATGACATTTTACAAACCATTGGGTCAATACAAAAAAAGACTGAGGCAATATCTCAAAACAAAGGTGACTATGAAACTCTGGCAATATGTAATGCAGAACTGAAATCTGGAAAAATAGACTTGATTAAGGCAGCTGAAGAAACTTGGAAAAGATAATAGAAGAATTGTATCGATGTCAATTTCCATGTTTTCATGTTTAAATTACATCACAGAAAATGTTAATATTTGAAAAAAATAATAAATATAAAATACTGACCAGCATGGTGGCACACCCCTGTCTGTAATCCCAGCAGCTCAGGAGGCTAAGACAAGAAGACCGTGACTTTAAAGCCAGCCTCAACAATGTCAAGGCAATTCAATGAGACTCTGTCTATAAATAAAATACAAAATAGAGCTGGAGACGTAGTTCAGGGGTTGAGTGCCCTGAGTTCAATCTCTGGTACCAAATAATAATAATAATGATAAATAAATAATACTAATAATAATAAATATAAAATACTTATTATACATTTAATAATATATATAAGACCTCTATAATGAAAACTGACAAATGTCATGAGAGAATTTTAAAAGGGCTAAAGAATTAAAAATATATATATTGTATTTATCAATCACAACCTTTTGCTATTAAGACATAAACTTTCTGCAATTTATCTATAATTACAAGAAAATTCAGGCAGAAGATTTATGTTGAAATTCTCAAACTAATTTTAGAATTTACCTGAAAATGAAAAGAACACAGAATAGCACTCACATTATGCATGTTTAATTTTTAAGAGAAAGAGAGAGGGAGAGAGAGAGAGAGAAGAGGGAAGATAGAAGGTGAATTTTCTTATAAAGGAAGAACTAATACCTACACAAACTATCGCAGAAAATACAGGTGGAAGAAACACTTTTCAAATTATTTTACAAGAGTAGGATATCTCTAAAACATAAATATAACAAGGACACAATGAGAAAATAAATCAGACATCAATATTTCTTATCTCTACCAATGAAAAATTTTCTAGACAACAATTAGCAATTCAAATACAATCATATATAATAATACATGATGGTAAAATATGGTTAAATCGCAGGAATGCAAAGTTACTTAGCATTAAAAAAGCAATTGAAATCATTTAATGCATTAATAAATAATAATAAACCAGAAAAACTATATCATAATTGTAGATTTATCTTAATAAATGAAGAAAAATACTTTAGTAACACAAAGAAAAATCATACAATATCTATTCATGATAAAAAGAATCAGTGAAGTAAATGTCCTTGACCTTGATTGTGGTGATCATTATGTGACCCAAAACACTTATTAAAAGTCACTTTTCAACAGCATGGTATTGGCACCAAAACAGATTGGTAGACCAATGGTACAGAATAGAGGACACAGATTAATCCAGAAAATTACAATTATCTTATGTTAGACAAATATTCCCAAAACATGCACTGGAAAAAAGATAGCATCTTCAACAAATGACACTGGGAAAACTGGAAATCCATATGCAACAAAATGAAATTAAACCCCTATTTCTCACCATGCACAAAACTTAACTCAAAATGGATCAAGAACCTAGGAATTAGACCACGGACTCTGTGTCTAATAGAAGAAAAAGTAGGTCCTAATCTTCATCATGTGGGATTAGGCATCAACTTCCTTAATAAGACTCCTATAGCACAAAAATCAAAACCAAGAATCAATAAATGGGATGGAATCAAACTAAAAAGTTTCTTTTCAGCAAAAGAAACAATCTGTGAGGTGGACAGAGAGCCCACATCCTGGGAGCAAATTTTTACCCCTCACACATCAGATAGAGCACTAATCTCTAGGATATGAAAGAACTCCAAAAGCTAAGCACCAAAAAAGCAAATAACCCAATAAACAAATGGGCCAAGGACCTGAACAGACACTTCTCAGAAGAGGATATACAACCAATCAACAAATATATGAAAAAATACTCATCATCTCTAGCAATTAGAGAAATGCAAATCAACACTACTCTAAGATATCATCTCAGTCAGAATGGCAGATATTATGAAAACAAACAATAAGTGTTGGAGAGGATGTGGGGGAAAAAGGAACATTCATACATTGCTGGTGGGACTGCAAATTGGTCAGCCAATATGGAAAGCAGTATAGAGAGTCCTTGGAAATCTGGGAATGGAACCACCATTTGACCCAGCCATCCCTCTCCTCGGAGAGGAGACTTAAAAACCAGCATAGTACAGGGACACACATCAATGTTTAAGCAGCACAATTCACAATAGCTAAACTGTGGAACCTACCTAGATGCCCTTCAGTGGATGAATGGATAAAAAAAAATGTGGCATATATACACAATGGAATTTTCCTCAGCATTAAAAGAGAATAAAATCATGGCATTTGCAGGTAAATGGATGGCATTGGAGAAGATAATGCTAAGTGAAGTTAGCCAATCTCCCCACCAAAAAATGCCAAATGTTTTCTCTGATATAAGGAGGCTGACTCATAGTGGGGTAGGGTTAGGGTGAACATGGGAGGATTAGATGAATTCTAGATAGGGAAGAGACAGAGACAGGTGGAAGGGAAAGGGAGGGAGCAGGGTATTAGCAAGGGCAGTGGAATGTGATGGATATCATTTTCCAAAGTACATGTATGAAGACTCAAATTGGGTGTCAACAATTAAATTGCATTCCTGGTTAAATTTCAGGAATGCAATGTTACTTAGCATAAAATAAGCAATTGAAATCATTTAATGCATTAACAAAACAAACCAGAAAAACTATATCCTAATTGTAGATTTATATATAAACAGAGACATGAAAAATTGTGGTATATATGTGTAATAAGAATTGTAATGCAAAAAAAAGTACATGTAAAAAGTCATGAATTGGTGTGAACATACTCTCTATATAAAGATATGAAAAATTGTACTCTATATGTGCAATAAGAATTGTAATGCATTCTACAGTCATGTATTTTAAAAAAATAAAATAAAACTAAAAAAAGTCATTTTTCAAGATTTAGTATCTTTTTCTTATACAAATTACAACGCAATTAGACAGAATTTATTTTTTTAAAAAATTGGAAACATTTTGACTTGAGTTTTAATGAAAGAATTATTATTTTTAAGATATAATAATGGTATTATAATTATAAAAATGAATAACCCAAAACAAATTCTTATTTTTTATAATCCTATACTACCATATTTATAAACATGATGTGTGAAATTTGGTTCAAAATCAACCAGAAACTGGAAGTTGGTGAGCTATTTAGGAAACACCATTTAACATAAGTTGAGAAGTTTTGAGGCTGGATGACTGACATATGATAGTCATTATATTTTTCTCTCTACTTTGTAGCCTTGTAAGATTTTTTAAATTCAAAAAAGTAAAATAAAAAATTAAATGTAAGAGAAGGAAAGTAAATTATTGTAAAAGTAAATTATTGTAAAAGTAAATTCATTATAATAACCACATGGTATAATATATATTTTTATTAGCAGCAAATAAGGTTCAGTGTTTAGGTAATGTCTTGAAGGTCAAATATCAAGTAGATTGCAAAACTGACTTTAGAACCCAAAGTTTCCCATATCTAATCAACAACTCCCTAAATGTTCTTTCAGTGCATGTGCATACACACATTAGTATAAGAAAACCGACACAAAGTAATAAGGACTCCAAAGATAATTATAAAAGGGACAGGTGGAGTGGTTTTAGAGATTTTCAATAGTGAAGGTATTTTAGTCAGTTTTTTTCACTGCTATAGATGAAAAGATAGGAGCAGAACAACTGTGGAGGAGGAAAAGGGAAAAGTTTATTTGAGGGTTCACAGTTTCAGAGATCTTATCCCATAGAAGACAAGCTCCATTACTCAGGGCTCAGGTCAGGCTGAACATCATTGTGGAATAGTATGGCAGCGGGAAGCAGCTCACTTGATGATCAGGAAGCAGAGAGAGAGACTCCACTCTCCAGACAGAAAATATATACCCCATAGCCACGCCCTCAATGAACCACTTCCTCCAGCCACACCCCACTGGCCTACCATTACCACTCAATTAATCCCACTAGCGATTAATTCACTGTTTAGGTTAAGGCTTTAACCCAATTATATTTCCTCTGAAACTTCTTGCATTGTCTCACAAGTGAGCATTTGTGGGACACTTCACGTCTAAACTGTAACAGAAAGTTTCTGTGGAAAAAAAAAATTCTATTATATTTAGCCATTGCTCATAGAGCTGAAGTTATGCACATGGTTATTTCTTTCATTCATCATAATCCTTTTTTTTTTTAACCAGGTATTGAACCCAGAGGCACTTAACCACTGAAATATATCCCCAGCCTTTTTATTTCTTTTTATTTTGAGACAGGGTCTCACTAAGTTGCTTAGGTCCTTGCTAAATTGCTGAGCCTGGACTTGAACTTGGAATACTCCTGTCTCAGCCTCCCGAGTCTCTGGGAATAGAGTGTGCCAGAATGACCAGCTCATTGTAATATTTTAAAAGAAATTTTCAATGAAGTACTACTTTAGAAAGCAAAAAACTAGTCTGAAAATCAAAGCTGACAGTTCACAATTATACACTTCAATCCGCGAAAGCAGATTACTATCTTCTAATGTTGTAACCACGTTTCTCTCGGCCAGTGTCACTCTATTGATTTAAACCTCCTAAACAGGATGTTAGTCAGAAAATGAAGGGTTTTTGATCAAAGAGATTTCACAAGAAAATCGATTCCTCATGCTGACATTTTATAGCATATTCCATCATATTTTAATATTAAGAGTAGTGCTTTCCTTATTGGATATAACTGGAATTAAGTTCAATATTCAGAGGAGTATTGAGATTGTTATGACCACTTGTTATATGTGAATCCAGAGCAAATGTCTTTTAAATGATAAGGAACATGCATGTCCCATATTTATCAAAGCGCACAGAAAAAGTGAGAAAAATGTATGGATTGAATTGGACAGAAAGAGGCATCTGGTCTGTTTTTCTGTTTCACTGTGTCTGTTTTGATGCAGTAACAACTGACCCTTCATCACTAATAATAGCTTTGAGGGAGAGAGGGATGAAGAGAATAACAATATAGAGAAAGCTACTTTAGATGTATGAATAATTTACTTGTCAAATAGTAATATAGAGAGAAGTCATTCTGAACTTATTGTGGGTGAATTTTATTCAAAGAATAAGTGATTTAAAAATGTGATTGGACTTTGAAAATGGAGTTTTTATTTGATGAACACAATGTCACATTGTGACATAAATTCTCCATTAGTATTTATGTATTAATATTCCTTATTTGAATGATATTTAAAGAGCTCCAAAGTTTTCTGTAAACTGGGAGCATATTAAAAATCCTCAGGTGTTTATTTCAGTAACATATACCGTTTTTCTCATATACCATCATAGGCTGCTAAGAGATTCCTTTTGGCTTGTATGAGGTTTTCTATGAGAATTTCAAACTGTTTCACTGAAATAAATAATGTAAATGCTATTTTCAAGTGGCATAAGAATTTTCAGCATACATTTATCATGCTCATTTTTCATACAGCTGTGTATAAAATTCAAAAAGCAAACACTAAAAACATGAATACTTATATGGTGGATAAAACTTTGTAATTCATGCTAGAAGAAAAAAGGTGACTGAGATTTGTTTGATATTCACTACTAAGAGATCTTCTGACTTCCAAAATACTTAATTTCTTCAGCATGAAAATTGAGATACTTCTATTTTAGTCACCAGAGGCTTTTCCTCAATTAAACAAAGTTTTGATGATGGAAGTAGTATTGCATCTAGAATCATGGGTATTTCTTGTCATGTATAGAGTTTAATCAAGAATAACAAAGAAAGAAAGCCACAAAATAGAGTCTGAGAAGTCCCCTTCGCTCTACAAGTTTTTGAAATGGAACCTGGAAGCAGTCTAGGAGGGACTGAAATTAGTTTTTCAGCTAAACTTAAAATGCAATCATAGTAAATGTTTCTGAAATATTGCTCTCCTGAAATACCTGGTCATGTATTTTTAAAATTCTATCTTTTAAGAAACATTAATATAATTTATCTGCAGTAAGTGATGTTAGTATTTCTCTAGGATTTTGTATTTTACATTTCATAGGAGGCACAAGTGGTAAAATAGTTGTTTGTTTTGTTTCATCCAAATGGTATATATACTATACACATATGTATGTTATTCTATACATATGTATATATGTATACACCCAAAGATGGTCTTTTATAAGCAAATTAAAATGATATAATTAATTTATATTCATTAGTAGTAAATTGGTTTTTATCTTTATTTTAAATTGAAAAATTGAGGCCTATGCTATGACTGACACTATGTATTAATCCATGCAATAATAAAATACTTGAAAATGTGGATTCAAGACTCCTGTGTTCTGTAACCTTACTAAAGCAGTAAATTATTTTGCATTTAGAAGTCATATATATTTTTATACCCATAATCTCAAGAAAAAAATGAAATGGGGGTAATTTGCCACATATCTTGCTAAATGAGAAAATTTTACTTATTTATGATTTTTGTTTTAATTATGCTACAGCACATTTACTCATAAAGGAGTCATATTTTCACATGAAATTATACATACTAAAAAGCCTAATAAATATGGAAACTTTAAGCTAAAATGAATGATTGGTCTTGGTTCATTCAGTAAAAAAATTAGTTTTTAGTGTTTATGACCACACAGACTATGGAATATTTTTGCATGGGTTTTAAGGATTTAACACTGAATCCCTTGAGATACAAAAACAACAACTAATCATTTAAAATTTGTAAATTTATATATAT
>NW_026000037.1:30070811-30098349 GCF_001458135.2 Marmota marmota marmota
TATATATATATATATATATATATATATATATATATATATATATATGTAAGATTTGTTTAAATGTCTACATAGAAATGATAGGAATCACTGAATTTTTGGTTGACTATTTTAGGATTTGATAAAGGTCAGTCCATAGAAGAAAAAGTAAAAACCAAGAGCTCAGTCCTTTAATCCCTGAAAAAAGTATCTTTAAGAAAACAAAAGAGAGCAGAATCTACATGAAACCACTACATCAGCTATAGCCATGCTGGCATGTTTTTATAATGCTCTTTTAATAACCAGCTTCTGCTATTAAAATGATTACCCAATTCACTTGTTCTCACGCCTATGATTTTTCAAGCAGGCATTTCAACCCAGGAGCTTTTGGGCTAACAAATTCTCACACTTGGATGTATTTTGCCCAAGGACAGATTAAAGTAAAAATACTTATTTAAGTAGCACATTTTAAATAGCTTTCCTACTAATTCCTCCTATGGCCTATGAATGAGATCTTTTGTAATAGAAAAAAATAAGAGAGAAATATAGAGATAAAGGGAATGATTTCATTTTTGCAGTTGATTTAAAATTCATGCTTTACTCCATCTACACATTAGTATGCATTTATCTATATTTTGAACCCTGACATTTCATATCTAGTTTTCTATAATTGATTTAATTAAGGATTTAAAAAATACATAATATTCAAATAATCCACAAAATGCTCTGGTCTCCTCTAATTTAACATTGCTATAAGTCATAATTTCTTTATTTTAGTGTAATTTCCTTTGCATTTAAAGCTATTGAATGAAATTCAATTGAAAGATAAATGTTTGGAGACACACTGTATAAAAAGACAACAGTATCCTTAAAGTGCTTTTGTACTTTAGTTGGGTATTTATGCCTTATTTGGCTCTTTTCATGAGCAAGCAGCAACATTTTGACCACTCATATGGCACAAAAAGGTCTGAACACCTGCAAAAAGTTACATTTTTCTATTTGCTCAGGGGAAAAAAAATACCCATAACTTAGTAATGAGAAGGTGTCAATGGATTATGAATAACTTCTGTGTAAATGAAGGCAATATAATCTACTACCTTGTACTAAGCAGGTATTATGTTTTTCCACAAGGATTCATTTTAGTTAATTTAAGTTGAATCATTAAGCATTACAATTTGACAGCTGCCAGAAAGATGACAAAAAATAAGCAGTTACAATTGTTCAAGGACATGCTCAGAATTATGTAGTATATAAATCACTTCCTGGCATTCTTTTAGTCATGTTAGATAATAAAACGCTCTTCCTTTAACTGAATTTGGAAAACTAACTGGTGACTTAATATCACCTAAATGTTAATGTCAAGTCTAAGTTATGTTGGAAAAAGTCATTAAATAAGCAATATTTCTCAATGAATACATTGTAAGGCATTAGACATAATGTACAATAAAATAGGACACATTCAGCATTCATGAAATGATATGGTAGCCGCTTGTCCTTGCACATAAATAAAAATGAAGCTTCTTTAAATACTCCTCCAAATTTTTACATAGTTACACTTTCTGATTAGACTTCAGCTTTTCACTCTAACCCTGAAACTTACCTGTGTTGGACTGTTAGGGTCTGTAAACAAGTCAAAATAACACCTGGCATTTTGCCAGGGGAATGTTAGAGTTCTTAAACAAGTCTGGACGGTGCCTGGCAAAATGCCAGAGGGAGTGGTTTGAGAAGTAACAAAAACAAGCCATTAAGTGTGGAGATTCCTTATTGGTTGACTGATGTATCTAGTTTATGTTAATTAGATAAGCTGTGTGGAATGTATAAATACTGCTCCTGTCCTGCAATAAACGGCTCCTACTCCTGCTGTATCAACGTACACAAGTTGTTCGTCACCCCCCCTGATTATTCGGCTGCAGCCGGACTGCGGCATTGGACAAGTCACATTTTGACCCTAGGGTTGCTTTTATAAAAGGACATTACTGATCCTTTGATGAACTCAAAAAGGTCCTGAACTAAGAACATAGATTCTGAGGAGTATGTTTGTTCAGAAATGGGGATCTATGTCTACAAGCATGAGTAAATTATGAATATTGAAATGAGAAAAATTCCCTTAAGTAATTTCTAAAAGCTCTTCAGTTCTAACAGCTTAATTTCACAAACCAAATCCTAACTTTATATAGGCAGAAATGGGGCTTTATGCTGTCTTCTTAATTTTTCAAACATAAGCAGTACAAATACATTAATCAAAATAAAGAAATGCATGTGTACATGTAACATGCTGTTTTACTTGTGCCATATATTTTTCCAGTAAATGTAACTGTATTTATATTAACTGTGCCATTACTTCTTATGTTCAAGTGCATCTTACTTTCAGCTTTACTTATTTCAATATTGGTTGCTTGCGATATTCTGTGTGAATGTCAGGAACAAAGGAAGGAAACAGTAAAAGAAAAAGGTTGTAGCCTTGCAACAGGTTAAAAAGAATCAAAGATCAGGTTCAGCAAAGCAGGAAGGGGACATTAGGGAAAGCATCACAAGAATAAACCCGGCTTGATCTTGGTACTCTCAATCTTTTGAAATGCAGTCCCTGTGCTAAACCAACAGAATGTATAAACTTCACATGAGTCTCATATTTCTGATGCTGAAGATGACAAGGGAAATACTTGCATCATATTATAATCTGTAATTTAAAAGCCATTGGCTTATGTTTCTGGTTATTTGAACCATATATGTGTTACCAGTTCTATATCAGATACTAGGGTCAGATAAAACTCCAAACTCTAAACTTTGTTCCTCAAAATACTTTCACAATTATTTTTATAGTCAATGCCTCGAATTCCAAGCCTTTCTTTCTTATTTCCTTTAGGAAAATCTTTGTTTCTTTTTGAAGATACAACTCAGAGGAATAAGGAAAGCAGTGAACACAACTGTTAGTAATGCAAGTTAACCCAAAAATATCATCAGGAGAAAAAAAGTGTTCCTTTTTCAGACAATGGTTATACAGAGTTGGGTGAGTTGGATTCACCAAATTCACTAATGCCACCAAAGAAAATGAGCCATCAGACAGCAATCATTCCTGAATCTGGATATTCCAAATAATATTTCTCACTGTTTATATTCTAAAATCAGCTTCTAAGATCATTCATTCTCAACTAAACAAATCTCTCCTATTCCCTTTTCCAATGTTTACCTAGGAAGTTAGTGGTCACTCAAATCACACTATCCCTAATTATTGTTTGTGGCTTTGTTTATTATATCATTACCTTAAAAGTGGCACATGCCTAGGGGGACCAATAGTTGTTTTATTGTACAGGTAAGTTTAGACAGACTTTCATAATGATAGTTGAACTTTTCAACTGTATTGTTTATTCACTTCATTATTTTACTTCCAAAAATATACATATTTAACCTTCTGTCACCTTTCTTAAAGAAGTCTGTTAGTTTGATTATTTTTTTTAGCTTCTTCTAGTCCATATGTTCCCCTGAGTTTATAAGAGTATTTTAATTTTTAATTGACTTTGATTTTGTTTCAATGGAAGTTTCAGTTTTGTCTCATATGAATAAAAGCATTGTCACACAAGTTCAGTTTATATTCAAGTGCACCCAGCCTGTTACCAAAGCCATTTAAAACTGGAAGAAACAGAGATCTATTGAGAAATTAAATTTGAAAGTTGAGCACAATATAGCACCGTAAGAAACCCAATACTTCTTTCATGTATACCATCTTTCCAATCACTTTGAACTAGATTGCATTTCTAGTATCATCTGTCAAAGTAATAAGCCCAGTTATGTTGTATTTTTATGGCATTCTCTAATGATATACATTTTTATTTGGATTATAAAACCTTATCCCCTAAAGACTTCATATTTTGATGACAATGTCCCTACTTACTTGGTTCATTTATTTTCTTATTTTTAAGATTTTGATTCAAATAGTTTCTTAGCCTCCAAATTTTAGTCATATTTATTAGCAAGAAGAATAATGACATAGTTAAATACAATTATGGCAATTTTTATGATCTTAACAAAAAATAATATGAATCACACTTAAAAATAAATGGTTAATAATTTAATCATAACAATTCATCATTAATGAGAAGACTCTTAAACTTTATAGTAAAAATAAAGGAGAGTCAGACCAGCATAAATGTTCACAATGAGTATTTATAAACTCTCATTTAGTCTGTAAAATATTACTAATGGATATAATGATTTGTATCAGGAAAAAATGAGTATGTTTTAGGCATGAAAGGATAATAGAGGAAAACACAAGTTGGCAGAATCTAATTATGCGATGTAGATTTTTCTTTTTTCCAAAGGGTCCCAGACTATCAAATTTAAGATCCTTACTTTTTTTTTTTTTCACATTTATTGTCATCTACAAAGACATAGCTCCTTATGTGGGGGAAGATGAGTTTAAATTCTAAAGAAACTAATATTTCATTGCTGGTCTATCAACACAATCCCACGCAAGGTACTAGGCAATAACAATGAAGAAATGAGTGCTAAATTAAAAAAAAAATAAAAATAAAAAATAAAAAAACAAAAAACGACTAACCTTTCTTACTACTCTCATCTTTCTCTCCCTATCTAGCCACCCTGGCCTCCTGATCATCAGTTGTGCCCTCTTCTCAAGGTTTATCCATTCACATCTCTCTCTGACTACCATGCCTTTCCATCCAAAACCCATGTGGTAGCTGGTTCTCTTTCTGAACCTATCTGCTTCAGTCTCCATATTAATGAAGTCTTTTGCAATACCAATCCCTTTTTCCTCAAATCCTTTTTGTTTGTTTGTTTTTTGTTTCTAAGCACTTATCACTATCTATCTGACCATATATTTACCTAATCATTTTCGTTAATGTCTGTCTTTGCCCTGGAATATATTCTTCCATAAGGACTGGGATTTTGGTTCTTCTTGCCATTGCTCTGCTTTGGTCAGAAAAGGGGAATAAAAGGGAGGAAGTTTGTTGAGGTCAAAGATACAAAGGAAGCAAGGGGAAAGGGGAGAAAGGAGAAGAGGAGAAATACAGAACTCTATAATTGGGAAGAAATTTGCAATAGCATGACCATGTGGGAAATTTTTTTTTAAGTTTTCCATTGTTCTTGAAGAAAGTCCTAATCTTATAAGATACAGGAATATATGACATAAAGATAGGTAATACTTTCTCAGAAATATTATACTATTCATGTGTCATGGAAATCAAATCAGTAATATATTTCTCTAATCTAAAAAATCAATAAAACTTGTTTTCCCATGAAGGCCAAATGGTACTGAGCTAGGTCCCATTAAGCCCCAAGGTACAAGGAATACTGGACCACTTTCTCAAAATGTCAAAAAGAATAAATTCCCAAATTTGGATGTATCTCTATGCCTTAAGAGCTGACAGCCACTTAGAATTTATTTGGCCACTGGAAACACATATTTAAACTTCAGAATGCGATGATATGAATCCAGATACTTCTATCCAGTCTCAAAGGATTAAAGGGTTTTGTTTTTGTTTTTCCTTTGTCCTTTTGGGAGAGAAAGGAGATGGTTTTCTTTTATAAATAGAAGAAATCCATTGCTCTTCATTCTTGTCCTTGTGATGCAGTCTGCCATCTATTTTAAAATATTCCATTAGCTTCCATTTCTGAAGGTTTAAATCTGGGAAATTAATATCTTATTTTCACTCTGTTAGTCTGGTTTTATCAATAAAAACTTTGTTCTTTGGCCCAAAGTCTTGCATTTCTTCAATATTCATATAGATAGGATAACTCAGCAAGTAAGGTAACTGTTCAGATCCTTCACAGTTCTTAACAAAACAAAGTCTGGAAATATTAAACATTAATGAGGGAGAAAGAAATCCATGTCATCAAATAATATCATGAATTACACACAGATTTCCAGATAGACAAATAGAACAGAGAGAATAGATAACCATATACATTATTTTGAGTGCTTGTGTTCCCAATTACACATAAGTCCCAAGAAGGAATAATGGAGCAAAATTGTAACATGAAAGAAACAGAGATGATTTACACTTAGCATAAATTCTAAGTTTAAAAGAAAATAATTGGACTCATGGTGGAATAAATGTTTTACTTTTTAAATTAGGGGTATAACAGCCTATTAGGTAATTACTTTGATTTTAAATGTTTGTAATTCCAATTCCCATGATAGTTCCCAATAGCTCAGAGAAAGAATAAGGAAATGCAGATGAAGTCTATCAAGCCTGTCACTATGTATTTATATAGTCAAAAAATGAAAAAAAAAGAAAGCTATAGCCTGAATTCAAAAAACCTAATTCATATGAATTAATGTTTGGGTTTTTTTGGTTTTTGTTTGTTTGTTTTTATCTTTTTAAAACAGCCCTTTGGGAGGGACTAGAAGCAGAGAAGAGCTTTGGGACTTCCCAATTTAAAAGCTATTATTTCTGCAGTCAAAGAGGAGGGCTGTTCCACCAATATCCTCCTGTATTTTTCAATTTGTTTTCTTTCTTACTTCTCAAACTGAACACTTGAAAATGAGGAAAGAGAAATAAAATATCGTGCAGCCCAGCTGTCTATGGGACACATGTTTATGTCAGTCATCACGTGCATGATCTATTTCAGTAACAAATCAAAAGAATTGCACTAGTTGTGTAATTTATTACAGCAGTATATCAGCAGGGTGAGTCCTCCAGGAGAGTGAGTTACAGACAGGAACCTTCCATCGTTGTTTTTATTTACTTCTTCTGGTTAAATTTGATATAAGAAGACAGGGGGGGGGGATCTGAAGTCAGAATTAGAAACTGCTTGTGCATAACTGTCAAAATGGCTTCAGACATTTAAACTAAAGGTCACATGATTAAATGTTCTAAATGTTTCTTTACTATCCCTGATGAATTAAATTAAAAAGTACAAAATTCTTAAATAATATTCCTTAATTCTTCATTATGATGATTGGTTTGTTCATTTCAGCATATTCTTTTTACATCTTTATATTTCCCTGTATTAATAATAATGTATTTAAATCATAAAACTATGAAGGAGATATTTTTTAATTTCCTAACTGGTGATTTTCCCATATTATTATATTAACAAATTGAGAGTTCTAAAGAGCACATAAGGTTTTTCTTGAATAAATCATTTATTAATGTTTTAAGTCCGAAATCTTAAAACTTTTTTATCACTGTTTCAACAAGTCCACTCTTTTCTTATGATCCATTCTTTTATGATAATTATTGATAATTACATCTTTCTACCATCAGTAAATATTTACTGAGATAGATAAAACTTAGTTTAATTGATTAAAGTTCTCATCACAAAGCTGTTTTTTTTCTGATACCATAAGAACTTTGAAGTAAGCTTTCTTTGTGTAGTCATTTTCTCTTGGTTCCAGAGTCAAAAAATTTCAACTTCTTCAAATAACTCATCATCACATAATGTTTGAGAACTGATCCATTACTTATAATACATATTATAATCAAACTTAGAACTTACACACACACACACACACACACACACACACACACACATATATATATATATATATATATATATATATATACCTGTGTGTGTAATATATAATGTAATATATAGAGATGCATATACTGAAATTTATAATTTCAATAACTAGGTAACCTCAAATAAGTAAGCACTACTGAACCAGAAAAGCATTTTGCAGGTAATACTATCCTTGCAAGTAAAGACTTGGAAACATCTCAGGAATATATAATCTCTGCTCCAAACTGAATAAGAATCTACAATTTATAAGATAACCAGTTTTTCATATGCACATTGAAATTTGAGAAGTAACACATTCTTCCAATCTTACAGAGTCCATCTTAAGGACTAAGAACAAAACAGGAACATTTGAACCACACTAAAAAGTGCCATCACATTCCTAAGGACAGAACTGTTTGGTAAAAGGTAATCTATATGGAAGAGTATTCCTGTTCTGAAAGATCACAGATTTGTAACATATGTTACATATGAAAGAATTTGGCCCTCTGTGTCCTATGAATGTCATTTGATTTCCAACTCTATCGCTCAATAATAACTAGGTAACCTCAAAGTAAGTAAGCACCTCACCAGCAAAATTGAGATAAAAATAATAATTTCTTTGGTGATAATCATGTCAAATTCAGACCAAAATATTTAGACATCCACATAATGGTAGCTATTATTTTAAAACATTTACTGAAGTGGATAAAATTCACAAGAGTATTGTAATAAGGAAAATTTGTAAATAGAGGAACAGAATAAAGCCAGTACGGTACTGTCCTTGGTGCTGAACAACCAGTCTTTGTCAAACCAATATTGCCTAACATTTAGTTTCTGAGACTTACATTAATTAGATACAGCTTATATGATACTGCAAACCCTCTCAATCACATCTGGATACAGAACAAAGGGCCACTTCTTTTTCCAGTTTATATACTGGCCTATTTCTTGTGGGAACAGTTCCTCCTCTTTATGCCTACATATACTTGGAGCTTCTTAATTCTTCCCCAAGATGAATTCCCCCTGCCACCAAAGCACAAGATTCTGGCAGGATCTGTTTGGCACCCACCATTCAACAATCTAGAAGTGTACAGAAAATTAATGGTTTAAGGGTCAAGTCTCTAAGAAAAAAGAGTCAGCAGAAATACTTGTTTGCTTTCCTTGACCGTACTCCCCCATGGAATAAGTGTCCTAAAGTGCATTATTTAACACATCCTCCCTAAAGATGGTCTTAGAAAGTTAATACCAAGTACACACACAGGTCTTAGAACAGCTCTTCCTGTGTGACCTCCCTCCTTCTTAACTCATCCCACTTTTATACACAATTGCTTCCTTGATTGAACACTGAATAGTCAAGAAGAACAAAAGAACATAAGCTCCTGCCTCAGGCTCTGTTTTTTGTTGTTACTGTTGTTTTCTTTGTTTTGGTATTTTTGGTTTTCAGATTTTGGTGTTTTGTTTGTTTGTTTGTTTATCCTTTGTTTTTAACAAATCTGGACTGAGATAAATATCTTAACATTTTTCCCCTATCTAAATATAGTTTCTACTGCCATTCATTTGAAATTGTTCTTTAAACTGACATTATCAAAAGAGGATAGTTAGTATCAGTTACAAGAAATAGTGTAGAGTTCTAAAAATATTTACAATAAGACTAGAAAAATTCTATAAAAATATAGCATTTTATGCTATAAAAATATATAAAAATATAGCATTTTTCTAGTCTCATTGTAAATATATATAGTTTATATATAATTATATACAGTTTCTTTTTCAGAGGATTGAAAGTAACACTTTCTATATGGAATCTTAGAGAGCTCACTAACAATAATAACATAATTATTATTTTAATATAACAATATAATCATTTTTGCAGGAAAATGTGAGTCACACAAAATCATATAAAGAGTCAAAATACCTTTATGTCATTTCAGATAAGGTTCTATTCCACAATTAGTTCATATGAGGTCAGGTTTTTATACCAAATAAGTTACAAAACTACCTTAGGTTTTCAAAGCTTTGGGGATTAATAAATTAAAGGTAAGTAACTGTGGTCCTGTACTCATAACTATTATTTACTCTTCCTTGTGCTATACTTTATTGTTCAAGTATGCTTTTGGCCAGCAGACTAGACACTACTGAAATAGGTCCAGATTTCCACCTGCATTCTAACAGTATGCTCAATACAGAAAACATTTAAGTTTTTTTCTCAGCTTAATAAGCATGAAGTATAAAGAGAGCTATTAATATTTGTTTCCTCCATGCAAACTAATATAGCATGGTGTGATTCAGAATTATGCACAGCAAGCAGACACTGTCAGTTACACATGGTTTATTGCTATGAAAGATACAAACTATAAGGCCTTTTAAGAGCCTATGAAAATTACTGTTCTGAAACACTACAATTTCTGTTAATTATTAAAAGATGCCTTTTAAACAGGGATCCAGGCTAATTTTTAATTAAAGCATATACAATTTTCATCTAAATTTACTCTTGTGGTTTCATATCACTCTGCTTTCTAAAAAAATTTAAAGAGCAAATGATTACAGTTAATGCCAGCAGATCTAGCATTTTATTTAACTCCTGCTGGTAGGCAAAATATAACCTATTGATCCTTAACTGAGAAAATGAAAAAAATAAAAAAATATATATGAATTCACTGATGTCTTGTTTTTCTTGTTATGCTATAGTTAAGCCATATTGTGAACCACACCCATTTTGAAATTAGATAGAAAATACTTTACACCATGGAATTATTAATGTAATTCATAAAGTAAAACAGAAAATGATTCATCAAAACGTACTTTTGTTTATACAAAGTGAACCATCTGGCATGTTTTAACAACAGTTAAGGTTAAAAACTTAAAGATTTATAGTACTCTGGGACTTCACAGAATGTGTTTTATTGGAATAAAACTCCCAACTTACAATTTATAAATTTTACAATTTTGTGCAGAATGCTTTTGGTTTGTACATATCAAACAAAATTTTTATATGGATTTCATTATTCCTAACTTCTAAATATTTAGAGATTTTCTTCAGTCAGACTGGCATGTAAAAGTAAAAATAAAAATTAGACATAAATATTTTTAAAAAGATGATTTTATACTGCATGATTAACTAAAAAGTGATGATATTTCTGTGTACTTCTTAAAATTCACAAATTGTGCCCTATATGCTGAAGGAAATGTGCTAGGTACAATGAAATGCCCAAATTTTTAAGATTCTCTTGAAAACTTTTCCAGAAATTCTGAATCAAGCGAGCAAATGAGGTGGTGGCACATATGTTTTACTGTACCTTGTTTAAGTATTTCAAATTGCACTTTTAAAAACCAATACTCTCATTTAATACATATTTGATTGCACCCTGAGTAAATTGTCCTTTTTGTCAACAGTGGCCTATTATGATGAATTCCAGTTTTGACTGTGCATAAAATCAATATGGGAGCTTTAAAATATGAGACCCATGCCTCTTCAAGGAATTCTGATTTAATTATTCCTGGAGGACTCAGTAATCACTATTACATAAAGCTCCCCAGAGGATCCTAATTTATATTCCATGTTAAGAAACTGTTCTACCTTTTCTGATAAATCATTGACAAATTAAAACAAGTGTGCTGTCTTCTATTTTGGGCTAATATAGTGTTATACTGCAGCCAATTCCCCAAAGTTCATGTTTCAAAAAACTAACCTCCAAGATAATACTACAAGGTGAGACATTTAGTACGCAAATAATCCATAAGCATGAAGCCCTCATAGGTAGGATTAAAGCCCTGCAAAAGGGTTTGAAGACATGAATTCATTGCTCATCTGCCATGAAAAATAATGTTCACAGATGCATAAAAACCTGACCTCATATGAACTAATTGTGGAATAGAACCTTATCTGAAATGACATGAAGGTATTTTGATTCTCTATACGATTTTGTGTTACTCACGTTTTCCTGCAAAAATGATTATATTGTTATATAAAAATGATAATTATGTTATTATTGTTAGTGAGCTCTTTGAGATTCCATATAGAAAGTGTTATAAGTCATTCTTAATATACTTTTAAGCCTATGCCATGTTAAGGTGTTGACAGGTACCCCTACCAGACACTGAACCTACTTGCTCCTACATCATGCACTTCCCATCCTCCAGAATTACAAAAAAAAAAAAATCTTATATAATTTTATATATATTGTACATCAAATACTTTGTTATAGCAACACAAAAAACTATGTTACTGGGGCATTTATTTTCCATTCAGAAAATAAGCCCTTCAATGTCCCTACCTTTCAGCCGCCCTGGAGGCAGATGGGCCAGCAATTTGATGAGTGTCAACTTTTCTTCAGTGCCAACAGAACCAGGTGAGGTTATTTGACCCTCTTTCCCTACTGTTATTCTTCATTCCTGGGAATAAACACCTGGATACTTTAGGCCCCAATGACTGGAGTTATCTTACTAATAACATAAAGTACTGATTATGCAAATTTACAGTTGGCTTCATCAATGGTCATAAGATTCTGTTTGAAACTTGGTGGAAATATTAACTTCCTATTCTACACTGTTCTTGCTTATAGCAGTTCTGCCTTTAATAGTTGATATTTAAGGATGTTACTTCCACGCTATACCTTTAATTACAACTTTTTACATTTTCCTCCTTTATTATTTCTTGACCTTTCATAATTATGTAATAACTCACATGTTTTATAATTTTTTTGTAGTTTTAATTGCTAGCTCATTTAGTATATTTAACAATCTGATTGACAACTATAAATACATTTTATGTGTTGATTTCTTTTGGTGATTTACTTATTAGTATGTGCCAGTAGAAATAATTTAGAATTTTGACTTTCCTTAAATGTTTTTTGTATTCTCAAATCTCCTTTTGTAAATAAAATATCTTTTTACAGACTTTTAAATCTAAGATTTAGAGCAAATATTTATTTTTCATGCTTAACAGTTTTGTTATTTTCTACCAAATCAAAATACTCTCTAATTTAATAGGTTACCCTTAAAAGTCTTGACTGCTAGGAAGTTTAGGAATAAATTTACAGTTCCATTATTTACTGGCAGTAATGTTGTACCTGAAATTTTATTATAAATTAGTTTAAATAATTTTTAAAATGGTTGAAATAATAGCTAATTAATTTTAATCCATTCACTAGAATTTTAAATGTTCTTAAAGTCAAACACAGAAATTTATTGCTCCAAGCTTAAACAAACTCATGGTGGTTATCCTGAGTATAAAACTATCATAAAATATATTAAAATCAACTTGAGAACAATACAAAAAGTTAATTAGAAATTTAGAAATCAGAAAAATGCATGAATTTCTTAAATCCAAAAATGAATTTTAATCTCTTTCCTCCTTAATTACTGGTTTATTTTATGAAAGAAAATATTTTAAATCTCATTTTGTGTGCAAGCCTTCTGTTCTGTTTGCAAGTAAAATTAATATGGAACCTCTTAAATAAAACCTTTTAATTAAAAGATAATATGGAAAAACAGTGTGTGTGTGTTTGCATACACACATATAAGTACGTGTGTGTGTGTGTGTATATATATATATATATATATATATATATATATGTGTGTGTGTGTGTATATACATATATATGTATGTATATATGAATGACTTTCACTATCTGTTATTTTAATATTTGTTTAGGAATTTCCACAATAAAACAGTTAGGAAAGGTGGCTAGTGGTCTTTTGTAAATTCTGTCTCATGCCCAACAAATTGAATGCTTTCAAGAAATATTAAAACAATCCATCAGTATCAGCATCTCATGATGAATGGACACCAGTTATTTTCTGGGTGAATAAACTAGTTGCCCTGGATACTGACTATTATTCTTGTCCAGGAATACATCTCTTTTCAGAGAGTCCACCTTCAGTAATATTTTAATTTTCAAGACTAACCAAGCTGAACCATCACTGAAAGGTATGTGGATTTAAATCAAAGGGATTTTGTTGGAAAATAAACACCATTAGCCCTATTGCAATATCGTTCTTATCTTGCCAAATAATAATATCAGTGGTACAGACTTCAGAAAATTACCCTGGATGGTGGAAGCTTTTGAAATACTAAGCTTTGATTCTGGTCTTATTTTAAAAACATTTTTTTTTCTTTTCATTCAGAGAAACATTTTTTTTATCTTAGTTTCTTATTCATTTACTCATTGCTTCACCAAATATTTGCTGAATACAGCAGTGAACCAGACTTTAGAATACATAATTTTGAATATACAAAGATGAAAAATAAATAGTATTTTCTCAGATGCTTGTAATGCTAGAGAAGAGGTAATGAGGCAATTTAATTCATTCTAACTGGAATTCAAATCCAAACAAATGTTTCTGTGTACCTGAATATAGTTGCAATATTTTAAATTTGGTTTATTTTAAATTTTTCACAATTCAACTGGGGACATAGGAGAATTGGTGTTAACTACTTATAGATACCAGGTTGCAGATAAAAGTTATTTTTAACTCTTAAAATACATCCATGAGGCATAAATGATTTAGTCATATTTTACAAGAACAGAAATTATAAAATAGAAAGATTTGATGTCCTGAGTTCACTGAACAAAGTCATGAATTCAAACTTCAATCCATATCTATTTCCATAATCCAAATTAATTTCTGTCTAATCATACTGCTTCCTTAAAAGTAGCATATTCTGATTTACTACAAAAACAGTTTCTATGACTAAAATAATCAAGTTGTGGCATCATCTTATTATTCATATTAATGTGTAAAAAAGGTGTATCCAATTGCTGATCTAGTTATGTTCCATATAACCAATAATAGTGTAATGAGAATTATATTCGAAAATAATCTTGAATTTGAAATTCATAAAGATTAATTTATTTGCTCATGATTTTAAAGAATTTTAGAACCAGGGTCAGAATTTTATACAATGTTATCTAATACCAATTTCGGGCTTCTCTTCATTATTTTCTTAATTTTACTCTGGTACCTATATTTGACAAAGTCATATATTCATGTGAAATTTATTGTACCCTGTGGTCACATGTATACATTACAGTTATATACAATGTAATTTAGAAATCATGACACACCATCTTTATTTCTTTTAGGTAGAAGACCTATATGTCATGTCTTTGGGCTCTAATAAATCACGCCACCTCATGTATTCTTTCATGTCTTATCCCAACTTAAATCCACTGGCAATACATTGACATTTCACTTTAGATATTTATGGAACATAATCAGTGTATATTTTAAAAGGTATTTTATAAAATAGTACACATCAGGCACTTTCTTTCTTTCTTTTTTTTTTTTCTTCTTCTGATTTTCCAGCAATATGTGAGCACAGCAACTTTTGCTTTTGGAAATACGGTATAGACAGACTCTTAATTATACTTCTTCTAAAGCACTGCTAAAAAACCTTGGCAATTATATGTATAAAACAAAACAAGGACTGAAAGATAAGAAGAAGTAGGCAAAATGGTGAAGTATTGTGGGCTCTAGAAAGAACATGGTTTTAATTTTTTGTCACATATCTCAGACTTAGACCAATTAAGATGGCAACCTGGAAATGTCATCATGTACACTCACTCTAGCCAAAGACCAGCAAGGCAGAATATGTTTAAACAATAACTACTCTATTCCAGCCAACCACCACCATGAAAAATAAATAAAATAAAATAAAATGGCTCTCACACACCTACCTACACCAGAGAAGATCAAGCACAGAGTCTAGACTTCTACCCACACCTGGCAGTATTGAAGTTCCTCCTCCTTCCCTGATGAATTGATTTTAGAGGAAGGCCAGTAGAGAGCCAGAACTCTCACCATCACCCAGTGGCAGTGTGGAGTGGAACCAGTGGCTATCCAGAAATTCCATTCCCCATTCAGAAGTACAGAGAGTCCCAATCTTATCTCACATGTTAGATGTCAAAAGAGGCAGAGTATGGGACCTGGACTTCTATCTCCACTTGGCAATGATAACACTCCTCACCTTGCCCTGCCAGAGTGATGTCAGAGAAAGCTAATTAAAATAGATTTAAAAATAAGAATTGGAGTATTATACAATAAAGCAAGTATGTTAACTTCAAGTGTCATCATCCATGATACCAAGAAATAAGGAGATTTCAACAAAATGAAAAACTATGACCAATAAATGCTAAAACCAAGATGATAGGAGTGTTCAAATTATCTGAAAAAAGCTGGACATAGTGGCATATACTCATAATCCTAGCACTCAGGAGGCTGAGACTGAAAGATAACTTGAACCCAGGAGTTAGAGAATGGCTTGGGTAACATAGTGAGGTGGTGGTAATAATAATAATAATAATAATAATAATAATAATAATAATAATATCTGTTGAAGATTTTTAAAGCAGGCCTTGATTAAAATGCGTCAATGAACACTTACAAGCTATTGGACCAAATTTAAAAACTGAAGGCCAAAGGAAAGAAATTGAAAAATCTCAGCAAAGAAATAGGGCAGAAGGGTGGGAAGGAGTATGGGGTTAGAAATGATGGTTCAATGTGATGGACATTATTATCCAAAGTACATGTATGAAGACATGAATTGGTGTGAATATACTTTGTATACAACCAGAGATATGAAAAATTGTGCTTTATATGTGTAATAAGTATTGTAATGCATTCTACTATCATATATAAATAAAAAATAATTAAAAACAGAAGATATAAGAAAAATCAAATGGAAATTTTACAACTAAAAAGTAAAATAACTGAAATATAAAGCTCAAAGTTTGGGCTCAATACATGACTGCAGGGAATGGAAAAAGCATCAATAAAATGAAAGATGAGCCATACAAAATGCTCAATCTGAACAACAGAGAGAATACAGATTGAAAAACTGAATAGAATTTCAGTTACCTGTTGGACTATTAAAAAAAAATCCAACATTTGTGTCAAAGGAGTCAATGAAGGGAGAGGAATAAAATGTTGAGAAAGTACTGAAGTACTTGGCAAAATAATGGGTAAAAATGTCCCAAATCTGGCAAGGGACATATACCTACAGATTCAAGAAGCCAATACACTCCAGATGGAATAAATTCTCCCCAAATTGATACCAAGATACATCACAATTAATCTTCTGAAATTCTGTCCTTTGCAACATAACGGATGTATGGATGTATCTGGAGAACACTATGTTAAATAAGAGGCACAAAAAAACAATTTAAGATCCCATATGCAGAATCTAGAGTGTTATACACATAGAGAATGGAATATTTGTTAGCAGAGGCTAGGGGGTGGGCAAGGGTAGGGACCTAGGTAATGTTGGTCAATGTGTTCAAAATTCTAGTTAGAAGGAATAAGTTTTGATATCTATTACACAAAAGTAAAAAATATGTATGGTGTAGAATATTTTGTTTGAGTTTATCTTTCCATGATGCATATGTGTGTGTGTGTGTGTGTGTGTGTGTGTGTGTATATATATATATATATATATGTATATATATATCAAAACATCACTTTACCCTCAAAATATATAAAATATGATTTGTCAATTAAAAATAAAAATAAGTGAACTTCTCTTCCTATTACTTAGAAGACTGAGACAGAAGGATCTCAAGTTTGAGGCCAGCCTTAGAAACTTAGTGAGACCACGTCTAAAATTAAAAACAATAAAAATTAAAATTAACATAAAGATTGAAAATGTACTTCAATGGTAGAGTACTCTGGGTTCAATACCCAGTATGAATCAGAACACTAAAAAATTTTAAAACTAAAGATGAGAAGCAAATCTTAATAGCAACCTAGAGAAAAATGATAACTTACCAATGGGGAAAAACAATATGAATAACAATTAATTTTTTTCATCACAAAGAAGTGGGCTCAATAATTTTTTTTACCTCAAAAGCGAAAGAATTATCTACCCAGAAATCCAAATCAAGTGAATATATCCTTCAGAAATAAAAAGGAAATCAAGACACTCTCAGATAAAGGAAATTAGAAGAACTTTTCACCAACAGATCTTCACTAAAAGAATGGCTAAAACAAGGGGGAAAGAAATAAAGAAATTAGAAAAGGAGGAATTCCTAGAACCTTTCTCTTTAAAAGATAGATAGATAGTTAGATAGATAAATAGATAGATAGATAGATAGACATATAGATAGATAGTTAAATTAGATAGGCTTTCTTTCTCATATTGAGCTCTCTAAATTAAGCTTTGTGATTGAAGCAAGAAAAAAAAATCGAACACTGGTGTGGTCC
The DNA here is from genome assembly GCF_001458135.2 of Marmota marmota marmota. Classification (NCBI taxonomy): domain Eukaryota; kingdom Metazoa; phylum Chordata; class Mammalia; order Rodentia; family Sciuridae; genus Marmota; species Marmota marmota. The sequence goes on from NW_026000037.1 coordinate 30,088,449, forward strand.
TAAGTGCATGCAAAGTAAATATTTTAAGGCAATTATATAACAAGTAGGGAATGCTAAAAGAATATAAAGTTTCAAAATGTCACTCAAACTGGTAAAATGATACAATACAGAGAGAAAAGTTATGTATATATAACAATGTCTAAAATAACCACTAAATAAGCTAAATAGTATAAGAGAATATACTGGAAAACTTAAAAATATATTAAAGATATATTGTAGATATGGTTTATTTGTAAAGACAAATAAAGTAGATTAAAACAATTTTGAAAGGAATAATTAAGTGGGAGAAATAAATCTACCTGATTTCTAGACACATTATCTAGACTGTGTGGTATTCTTGAGGGTTAAATCCATATGTGAGTGGAAAAGAACAAAACTCCAACTTCAGATGCATAGACACACATAAATATGATCAAATGGTTTTTACAAAGGTACGCAAGCAATTATACACAGAAAATATGGACCTCCACAAACAAGACAAAACAAAAAAAAAAAAAAAAAAAAAAAAAATAGACATCTAAGTTCCTAACCATATAAAAAAATAAGTGGACCACAAATTAAAATGTATAACTACAAAATTATTTTCAAAATGGTAAAATCTGTGAGCTTTAAAGATAGACAAAGATTTCTCAACAAAAGCAAAATCCATAAAAATTAATATTATACTTAATTTAAATTTAAATATTTGTTCTGAAAAAACGTGCAAATGATGCAAAGACAAATTACAGAATCATAAAAAGGTATTTACAACTATATGTCAAACAAAATTCTACTATCTATAACATTTAAAGCATTCATAAATTATATATAGAAATATAAAATGTTTGTAGCCATGGAGAAAACCAATTTGTCAGTTTTCCTTAAAAAACCAAACATGCAATTGAACCCCTGTGTGGCAATTGAACCCCTGTGTCTTTATCACAGAGGAATGAAGAATTATGTTCACTTTTACATGGATGTTTATGGCAGTTTTATTCATTACAGTCCCAAACTCTAGTTTTTAAACTATGCTGCTGACCTACAACAAGTGAGTGCTTAGAAATATCATAGCACATCCATACTCAACAGTGTGAATTGCCATGGACTGTCACATTCCTCAAAACTGCATATTGAAACTCTATATCCTAATGTGACTGTGTTCAGAGATATGGCCAGTAGGTAATAAAAGAAAAATGAGGTCATGAGGTCTGGTTCCTGGTCTGATGGAATACTAAAATCAAGAAAGAGACTGTTCATACATGCAACAACCTGGATGAATCTCCAGAGAATTATGCTGAGTGGGGGGGAAAATTCAGTCTCCAAAGGTTAATATACTATATAGTTCCATTATATAACATTCTTGAAATTATGAGAGGATGAAATTGTAGGACAAATGAGTGGTTGCCAATGATTAAGAATGGAGTGGGTTGGGTGCAGTGGCACACACCTATAATCCCAGTGGCTCTGGAAGGCTTAAGTAGGAGGATATTGAGTTTAAAGCCAGCCTCAGCAAATTAGGGATACCCTAACGAACTCAGTGAGATCATGTCTAAATGAAACATGGGAAAGGGCTGAGGATATGGCTCAGTAGTAAAGTGCCCCTGGGTTCAATCCCTAGTTAAAAAAAAAAAAAAAACAAGAAAAGAAAAAGAAAATATGGAGGGGGTAGGACAGGAGGAAAGCAGTTGTGTCTGTGAGAAAAAAAATGAAATAAAATAAGACGTGGTGGTGATGGTGAAAAGCTCTGTGTCTTTTCTGTTCCAGTGTCTACATTACATTTATAAAATTATATCATTTTCCCATAAAGTTACCATTGGGGAAAACTGGGCAAAGGATATTAGTCTTTCTGTATTATTTCTTATGACTTCTTCTAAGTCCACAGTTATCTCAAAATTAGAAGTTTAAATTAAAAATATTCATAAGAACAAATGTATATTTCTTCCCTCACTCACTGATACATGTTATCTATTCAAAAAATATAGACAATCAAAAGAAATAATGTATAATTCTATAACCTAGAGGGATCTATTGTAATTTAGGGCATTTGATTTTCCTTTAAAACAATTATATAAATTTACAGAGAAGGGATTCCCCTCCCTATAGAATTTGGTGTATATTTGGTATGGACTGAATTATATCCTCCCAAAATTCATGCGGAAGTCCTAATCCCCGGTGGATTTTATTTGGAGATAGGGAATTTAGGAAGGTATTGAAAGTTAAATGAAGTCAAAAGATGGATTACATTTTGATAGAATTTGTGGCCTTACAACAACAGAAAAACAGACTCATTCATTTCATTTTTATATTGTCTCTGTCTCTCTCTCTCTTTGTGCTCATCCACAAAGCAAATGACATGTGAAGGCACAGCAAGAGAACCAGAGCCCAATAATGGGGCACCTTAATCTCAGACTTCCTGCCTCTAAAACTTGGGGAAATAAATTTCTGCTGATGGTTTAAACCATCCTGTCTACTATTTTATTACGACTCTCTGAGAACTGTAAGAAATAGTATTCATCTTTCCATTAAATAAATACTTTTATGTGTCTAGTGTAGGGGACAGTGTATTGATGTGTTCACTCTATCTTTCCCCACTTGTTATGAACTAAAATTTCCATGAGAGTAAGTAATTTAACATAATCTTTTTAATGCATTCATAGAATTCTATTCTTATTTTTTTATTTATCACATTTCTATATAGTCCTAATTCATAAAAATAAGAAAGTTAATGAGGCATGATTGATTAAATAATTATAATGCCCAATAATACTAAAAATATACTTAAATAAATATTGCGAATAATAATCTGAATATTGAATGGTTCTTCAATTCAGAGAAGTGTCTAAAGCAACAAAATATCTGAGTTTTCAGGATTCAGTAGTTAAAAGGTTTTTCATGATGTACCCAATTATAGTGCATGTTATATAACAGGTAATGGATACAGTCAGTTCTTTACATTTCATTAGCTTATCCATTGCAATTAAAGTCCACAGAGAAATTAAACAGGCACTGTCTGTATTATCTGCAATTTATGCAGCTGTCAATAGGCCTGGCAACCAATGTCCTTGAGGCATTATAGATAGAATAGAAAGATCCCTTGCTCTGGAAAGACCAATCTTCATGTTTTCCTTTAAAACAATTACGTATGTTAATGGTTCTTGATGGAGGCAGTGTTAGTCCCTCTGTTTTTGGACAGTGTTGCTGGTGTGTTTTCTTGGCTGGGAGCCATGACTAGGTAACGTGATGGTCAGGGACCAGTAATCTGATTGCCATACAAGACACAAGGCAGTTCTATGCAATGAATTCTCTGAAACTCAACCCAGGTGTAAAGTGTTCTACAAAATACTAATAAATGTAAAAACTATTTATAATTAGCTACACCTAAAATTTAATTTAATTTGATATTTACACATCACTATTTTATAGAATTTTTCTATGCACTTATATTTTAAGAAAAGCAACTTCTATAAAAATTGAGAGATGACTTTGCTTCATTTTGTGCAGAGCATTTTCAAGAAGTTATCACCAATTTTGAAAGTCTCATCAATGAGGGGTAGCATTGCTCTCAATATTTGAGCCTCCAGTACAACATACTTCATATGCGTCTGTCTTCTTAGCTGTTATGTTCATGATGATTTTATGTATAAGTGAAAAATTCTGATGACTTTCTTATTTATTCCTTATTTTTGAGTATTTATATAATGGAATATGTCCCACTTTTTTCCATCTTTTCTCTATATTGTGGTTTAGGTATCAAATCAAGTGTTGAAAAGTTTTCTATGAAGGTAGACATAAAATTTTATGCCAGAAGAGGTATGGAGTACCTACAAAATATTCTTGTTTATAAAGGAGGACATTGGCTCTAATAAATATTTTAAAACAGTCATTGGCATTAAACATGAAATACCGAATCATAAGAAATTAATATACTATTTGGGGGCCTCAGCTTCCTAATCTGTTAGATAACAATGTATTTTCCCAATTAATGTTGGACAGGTTTTCAGTTTATGGAAGTTTCAGTAACATCAAAAATTAAAAATTTTAAATCCAAATATTTTAATTTTTAAAAACATTGAAATCATTCACCCTTCTTTTCTTTGGTGATTGGAAAATGTTTTAACTTGGCTAAGAATTTTTAACTTTCTCTGTCTGGAAATTCAGTTTTCTGAGCATTGAAACCTATTTTATAAGTTTTGGACTTTAGAACCCTGAATGTTTCATAGTATCTTTAAAGCTGCATTATCAAAAAGAGTAGATGGCATAGAGATAAACTAGAAAGTGAGAGAGAAGATAAGTTATAGATAGAGATACATTGACAATGAAAGGAAGGAAGCAAGAAAGGAAGGAAGAAAGGGATGGAGGGAGGGAGGGAAGAAGAAAAGGATTGGTTTTTAAATTCCATTATGGAAAAATATAAGTAACTTTATGAATAGAAGGAGAATATTTGAAAACATAAAAAAGATAGAATACCAAATATCCCTGTGATTAGTGTTAGTTATAAATAAGTTTATTTTAAAACTCTTATTATTTGGAAGAGTTCATATAACCATTTTGTGTTTATCTAAAGATGGACTAGCCTACATCCTTCTCATTCAAAAGATATCTAAGGATTTTGCATTTACACATGCCAGGAAATATCTATAAAAAACAGCTCTGGACAAAGTTTCTAAAATAGTGTCAGAGGTAAGAAATATCAGCAGTTTCAGTTTCTAGGAACATAAACATCCCTTTGAAGGGGACTGTGTCACTCAGGTAGGGGATACCTTCCAAGAAATTATTAACATTTACAGGGCAACTGCAGGGAGAAAGGCTATAATCATGCTGTCTTAGCCCCTGTCAAGATTAGTTACTGTTTCAGCTGCTAGAGCAACAGGAATGACAGATACAGAATAGACATAAAAATGAAACAGAATGAATTTATTGTCTGTTTTCTTTTTGTTTTTTTGCCTTAATATTTAGATTAGCCATGAACATTGTACTATCTATTACTAAATAGGGTCTACATTTCTCAGTAAATATTTTGGTAAAACTACAACACAAAAATTAGAAAAACAATTATTACATTTTTCAATACAAATCTAATTTAAATGTGTGGACATGTATTTTCCTTTGACTATCATACTCTGAGTTAAAATAGAATAATAAGCCCCAACTCTGTTTGATAGAATAAATTAATCATATAAATGTGCTTATTAATTTTAGCTAAAAAAGAAAAAAATTCAACTACATATTTTTCTATTTTTTTTTCTTCAAAAGAATTTATTTCCCTAACTTACTTACTGATTAGCATTTTTTTTTTTTTTTTGTACTGGGGATTGAACTCAGGGGCATTTAACTACTGAACCACAGAGCCACATCCCCAAACCTTTTTAATTTTTCAGCCCTTTTTATTTTGAGACAGGATCATGTTGAGTTGCTTAGGGCTTCACTAAGTTGCTGATGCTGACTTTGAACTCAGGATCCTCCTGCCTCAGACTCTTGAGCCACTGGGATTACACGTGTGCCCCACCACTCCCGGCAGCAATGGGTTTTACAATATTAATGTGATAGGCTAAATTGTTTGTTAATTGCTTATTAGAACATTTCAAATATTTACAAACACATGAGCCCACTACACACCAGGTTAAAAAAATTGTTTTTTGCTCAGAACAAATCTACATAGTGTGCTCCATTCTGAAAATTTATAATGTACATGAGAAGATTAAAAATTCGGGGATGTCATATAAGCCAAAAGACTGCTGGACTTTGTTTAAAACATTGTTTTGCACAGGCACTTGACCACAGTTTAATTTCTATGATACTAAAAAAGAACACAAACTCCTTAAGTGCACTTTGGATGGAGTCATGGCAACTTTAAACTTATATTGTCAGATAATTATGTTGTCTGAGTATCAAAACTGTGTATGGGGCTGGGGGTCAGCAGTAGCTCACTTGTCTGGCATGTGTGAGGCACTGGGTTCCATTCTCAGCACCGCATATAAACAAATAATCAAACAAACAAATAGCTGTCTGTCAATAACTAAACAAAAAAAAATTTTAAACTGATTGTGTATATTTAAGAATTTAGGTCCCTGAAAGTTTCACCGTATCATTACAACTGTATTATCAAAAATATAATATGATTTTCTCTTGTGTTTGCAACAAAACAGTACCTAAAGATATAAGAATTTCTCTATACTTTCATATAAAAAACATGAATGTAGGTCACTTCCCTTTTATTAAAAGCACACACTTTCAAATATCCTACATTGTAATATGTAGTTTTTTTCTAAACTGTCCTGTCCCTTGGGGATATTTGATCATTCTACTTTTGCAATTGCTTTCTACTATTGCTTCCTCATTAAAAGTTAGAAAATGTACAATTAAGCAGGCAAGGCTTCCTTTCTGAAATTGTTACAGCCCTGGCTACTCCTTTTATTGCCTTGCTTCATCATTTCTTCATTTTATACATTTATACATTTTATACATTGAATATTTACATACCTTTCTATATTATATAATGGATTTTAAAGTCTTATACAGAATCTTTAGATCTTAATAACTATGTTTTCTACTTCCTAAATATCATTCTTTAAAAAAATACATTTTTAGTACAATATCTGTACTTTTTTAAAAAAAAATATTTTTAGTACAATACCTGTACTTTTTTAAGTGGTGCTGAGGATTGTACCCAGTGCTTCACACATGTAAGGCAAACACTTTACCACTGAGCTACAATTCCAGCCCCAATATAATTCTTTATAAATTGCATGTTTACCTTGTTATACATTTTCTCAGTGCCTTGTACAGTGCATTGCACAGACTGATGTGGGAAAAAATGATATGAATTAAATGGATGTATATCAATTCTATAATTGATATACATCTATTTAATTATATAACCATAAGTATGGTTGCCAAACAGCAACAAAACAGGAGTAGTATTTTGTTAGTACAATGGACTAGACAATTGACAGTGCTCTTCTTTAATGTAGTAAGTAAAAGACACATGTTTTCCATAAACATTATTGTTAGGCAGGTAGAGTGTCTTCTCTTTTCAAAGCTAAATAACAATGGTTGCTGAGTTTCAGAGCAAGTCTAGGCACTGGTACACTAAATGACAGATGATACTTCATGAAGGTACCATTTATAAAAGAACACTCTGTGCATGAATTTATGGTCTAAGGAAAGATTGGGTATTAAAATTCATAACAGTAATTCTGTTTTGAATATAATATTTGGCCTCAAAATATTGAGTATTATAATGAAATGTTAATAATTTATATTGGTATCATTATCAATCTTTGAGCATATATTTTATCTCTTCAACTTCATTCAAGGGCAGGGAGAATATTTTCTACTTCTGTGAATTCACAATGAATTCTATAAAGTTAAAGAACATCAAATTATGTTGACTTTTATTGTCATTTGTTTTTATGCCTAAGTTATGTATAAAGTATGAGGACATTAGAAACTTGGCAAAATTAATGCAATTAGTTTTTATCAAAAGTCACATTTAAATTCTGTATTTTATTAAGAATATAATTTAAGGATTAAATAAACTTCCAATTTTCCTTCCTAGTATTTATTTTTATGCATATCTTTAATAAAAAAGAGAGTATATAAATAATGAATATTAATTTTGAATCTGAATAATAAGTAAACATTTAATTATTCCTCTTCCTATTACACCATTTGCTATACACTTAAAAAATGGACATATCAAACACAAAGGTGAAAGGAATACTGAAAGCAGAATGAAAGTGGTGATATAACACAGGCCATGGAGGATAAGTTGTGACATTTATCTAAACCTTGGAATATCTATTAAATAGTTTCACATAAAATGCTGTGGTATGTTTCTGTAATGGTATGGATATGAGGTGACCCCTCAAAGTCTCATATGTAAATGCAAGAATATTCAGAGATGGAATGATTAGATTATGCAAACTATAAGTGTATAGATTGATTTGATGGATTAATTTCTTTGACAGATTAATAATTTGAATGTATTACTACATGGTAACTATAGGCAGCTAGGGCATGGCTAGAGGAAGTAGGTCACTGGGGGTGTGCCCTTGAGGATTATATTTTGTCTTCAGCTCATTGCACACACTCTCTCTTTCCTTCTGGGCTGTCTTGAGCTGAGAAGCTTTTCTCACACAGGATCCCCCACCACCTATGATGCTCGACCTCGCCTCAGTCCCAGACTAATGGAGTCTGCTGACCATGGACTGAACCTCTGAAACTGTGAGTCCAAACTAAACATTTCCTCCCCTAAGTTGTTCTTGTCAGGTATTTTGGGCACAACAATAAAAAGCTAAGTAACATATTTGAAACAATAATGCAGGAGTATGCTGATCTCCCTCTTTTTAAAGAGCTTTGTTGACACTATCTTCAAATGATTAGTTTGTTCCAGCATAATAAAGAAAAATGTATCAATAATATTTTCAAGAAGAAAATAAAAAGCTCTATAAATTTTGAGATAGCTTTTTCACAAATATTTTTTAATTGTTCTAATTAGTTATACATGATAGTAGAATGTATTTTGACACATAATGCCTAAGTAGAGTATAACTTTTCATTCTTCTGGTTGTTCATGATGTAGAATCACACCAGTTGTGTAGTCATACATGTACACAGGGTAATAATGTCAGATTCATTCTATTATCCTTTCTATCTCCATACACCTCACCTCTCTTCATTCCTCTCTACTGAATCCAATGTAACTCTATTCTTCCCTCCCCCTCCATTGTGAATTAGCATCTGCATATCAGAGAAAACATTCAGCCTTTGGTTTTGGGGGGATTGGTTTATTTCACTTAGCATGATATTCTCCATCAAAGTGGCAATGTGTCTTTAAAATATGAATGCTGTTTTCTTCATTGGGTTCAGGAAGTTTCCTAAAATTTGCCTTAAATAATGTGATGTATACTAATAAAGTAGGGATCTTACTTTTCAAAGGAGCAAAAGTTGTTTTTGAAATAAATATGAATAACTTCAGAATTTATTAAACATAGTTTCATGCTCACTAATAAATTAAAGTTTTGACCTTGGAAATTATGTAAGAAACATGTTTAAAAACAGTATGAATTAAGAAAGAACAAATTTAAAGCAGTTGCAAGGCATGTCGAAATAGACATATTTTGCGCTCCTTGTCAATTCCACTTCTATAAATGAAAATACTTTCATGTGTGTCATGATGGTTGAAAACACAGGTTCTAGAGTGAGACCACCATGGGCAGAAACCTGTCTCTGATCCATCTGGGACCAGATGTTCCTGTGTGACTAAATCTCTTTATACCTAATTTTCCTCATCAGTAATAGAAGAGCTGTCATAATAATGTTAACCACATGGAAAGACTATGAAAATAAGAGAAAATATCAAGTGCTTAACACCATGCCTCCAGTACCATTATCATGTAGTCAATGAGGTCAACATCATCCTGATATCAAAACCTGACAAAGACATAACAACAAAAACAAAAATACTACATGTCAATATCCCTGATTTTTGCATAAATGCAAAAATCCAACAAACTAAATTCAATAGCATATCATAAAGATCATTCACCATATTTGAGTGTGATTCAGTCCAGAGATGCAAGCATGATTCAGCATATGCAAATCAATATATGTGATATATCCTGTGTAGTATAGTGATTGGTAGTACAGTAATTGGTAAGCGGATATAAAACTCAAAAGGCTTAAGAGTAAAGTGCAAGGATAAAGGAATTGACTGGGGTTGTGGCTCAGTGGTAGAGCACTCGCCTAGCACAGTCAAGGCCCTGGGTTCTATCCCCAATACCACATAAAAATAAGTAAATAAAGACATTGTGTCCAACTATAACTAAAAAGTAAATATAAAAAAAGAATGAAATAAGATAATGTATCCAACTACAACTAAAATACAATATATTATATATATATATATATATATATATAT
>NW_026000037.1:30101917-30139383 GCF_001458135.2 Marmota marmota marmota
CTGGGAATGGAGCCACCATTTGACCCAGCTATTGCCCTTCTTGGACTATTCCCTGAAGACCTTAAAAGAGCGTACTACAGGGATACTGCTACATTGATGTTCATAGCAGCACAATTCACAATAGCTAGACTGTGGAACCAACCCAGATGCCCTTCAATAGATGAATGGATATAAAAATGTGGCATTTATACACCATGGAGTATTACGCAGCACTAAAAAATGACAAAATCGTGGAATTTGCAGGGAAATGGGTGGCACCAGAGCAGATTATGCTAAGTGAAGCTAGCCAATCCCTAAAAAACAAATGCCAAATGTCTTCTTTGATATAATGAGAGCAACTAAGAACAGAGCAGGGAGGAAGAGCAGGAGAAAAAGATTAACATTAAACAGAGACATGAGGTGGGAGGGAAAGGGAGAGAAAAGGGAAATTGCATGGAAATGGAAGGAGACCCTCATTGTTATACAAAATTACATATAAGAGGTTGTGAGGGGAATGGGAAAAAAAAAAAAAAACAAGGAGAGAAATGAATTACAGTAGATGGGGTAGAGAGAGAAGATGGGAGGGGAGAGGAGGGGGGATAGTAGAGGATAGGAAAGGTAGCAGAATACAACAGTTACTAATATGGCATTATGTAAAAATCTGGATGTGTAACCGATGTGATTCTGGAATCTGTATTTGAGGTAAAAATGGGAGTTCATAACCCACTTGAATCTAATGTATGAAATATGATATGTCAAGAGCTTTGTAATGTTTTGAACAACCAATAAAAAAAATAAAATAAAAAAATAAACTTGAAACTCAAAAAAAAAGAAAATTCATATTCCAATAAAATAGATAATCTTAAAGACATCATCAAATTTCTAGCGACATATGAGCAACCCAAAATGAATCAGGAGGAGATCAATTTTAAGCAATTAAATTGAAGACACCATCAAAAGCTTACCAACAAAGAAAAGCCCAAGGCCAGATGGTTTTTCAGTCAAGTTCTATCAGACCATCAAGTACTAACACCAATCCTCTCCAAATTATTCCATAAAGTAGAAAAGGGGGAAATCTTTCTAAATTAATTTTTGAAGCTAGTATCACCCTGGTACCAAACCAGACACACACATATCAAGGAAATAAAATTTCAGACCATTACCTCTGATGAATATAGATGCAGAAATTCTTAGTAAAATACTGGCAATTTGCATTCAAAAACATATTAAAAAGACTTTGCACCATGATCAAGTGGTGTTTATCCCAGGGATGCAAAATGGGTTCAAAAAAAACCAGAAATCAATAAATGTAATTCATAACATCAATAGGCTTAATGCCAAGAGTTACATGATTCTCTCATTAGATGGAGAAAAATCATTTGACAAAATACAGCATTCCTTCATGTTCAAAACACTAGAAAAGGGGCTGGGGATGTGGCTCAAGCGGTAACGCGCTCACCTGACATGCGCAGGTTGCTGGGTTGGATCTTCAGCACCATATAAAAAAATTTAAAAAAAAGATGTTGTGTTTGCTGAAAATTGAAAAATAAATATTAAAAAATTTCTCTCTCTCTCTCTCTCTCTCTCTCTCTCTCTCTCTCTTTAAAAAAAAACACATTAGAAAAACTAGGGATAGTAGGAACATACCTCAATATTATAAGAGCTACACATGCTAAATTCAAGGCCAATATTATTTTAAATGGAGAAAATGTGAAAGCATTCTCTCTTAAAACTGGAACAAGACAGGGATTTCCTCTTTTATTACTTCTATTTAATATAGTCCTGGAAACTCTAGCCAGAGCAAATATACAGAATAAAGAAACTAAAGGGATATGAATAGGAAAAGAACTCAAACTATCCCTATGTGTTGACAAGATAATACTATGTTTAGAAGACCAAAAATTCTACCAGAAAACTTTTATAACTCATAAATGAATTCAACAAAGTAGAAGGATACAAAATTAATACCCATAAATCATTTGCATTCCTATATATCAGTGATAAATCAACTGAAAAGGAAATTAGAAAAACTATCCCGTTCATAATTGTCTCAAAAAAATACTTAGGAATTAATTTAACAAAAGAGGTTAAGGACCTCTACAATGAAAACTACAGAACACTACTAAAGAGAGAGACTGAGGAAGAGATTAGAAAATGGAAAGATATTCCATTTTCTTCAATAGGAAGAATTAATATTGTCAAAATTGCCATACTACCAAAAGGGCTATACAGATTTAATGCAATTCCCATTACAATTTCAGTGATATTCTTCATAGAAATATAAAAACAGTCATGAAATTCATTGAAAAAATTTGAGGACCAGAATAGTCAAAGCAATCCTCAGCAAGAAAAGTGAAGCAGGGGGCATCAGAATACCAGACCTACAGAGTTATGGTATAGAGTTATAGTATTATACTACAGAGTTATAGTAACAAAAATAGTATGAACACCAATGGTATACAATAGAAGACACAAAGACAAACCCACATAAACACAGTTATCTCATGCAAGACAGGGGCACCATAAACATACATTGGATAAAAGATATCCTCTTCAACAAATGGTGCTGGTAAAACTGGAAATCCATATGTAATAAAATAAAATTAGACAACTATCTTTCACCCTGCACAAAACTCTACTCAAAGTAAATCACTGACCTAGGCATTAGACCAGAGACTCTGTGCTTACTACAAGAGAAAGTAGGCCCAACTTTCCATCATGTCAGCTAACAAACTGAATTCCTAAACAGGACTCCTAGAGCACAAGAAGTAAAATCGAAAATCAATAAGTGTGGGGTAGTAACAAAATTAAAAACAAAAACAAAAACAAAACAAAAAAAAAAGCTTCTTCGCAGCAAGGGAAACAATCAAGAACATAAAGAGATGGCTTTACAGAATGGAATAAAATCTTTGCCATCTTCACCTTAGAGGAACATTTATCTCCAGGATATATAAAAAGCTCAAACAACAACAACAACAACAAAAACCAAATAACCCAATCAAAGGAACTGAACAGATGTTTGACAGAAGAAGAAATATGAATGGGCAATAAATACATGAAAAATTTTCAACATCACTAGAAATTAAAGAAAGGCAAATTAAAACTACACTGAGATTCCATCCCAATCCAGTCAGAATGGCAATTATAAAAAATCCAAGCAACAATAAGTGTTGGCAAGGATGTAGTGAGAAAGGTACACTAGTACATTGGTAGTGGGATTACAAATTGGTGTAACCACTCTCGAAAGCAGTATAGAGATTTCTCAGAAAACTTGGAATGGAACAACCATTTGACCCAGTTATCCCACTCCTTGGCGTATACCTTGGTGACTTAAAATCAGCATACTATAGTGATAAATCCATATCAATGTTCCTAGCAGCTTAATTCACAATAGCTAAGATATGGAACCAAACTAGGTGAACAACAGATGAACAGATAAACAAACTGTGGTATATATACATGCAATGGAATATTACTAAGCCATAAAGAAGAATGAAATTATGTCATTTGTCAGTAAATGGATGGCACTGGAGACTATCATGCTAAATGTAATAAGCCAATCCCCCAAAAAACCAAGGCTGAATTAATGTTCTCTCTGATATGTGAATGCTGACTTAGAATAGTGAGGCAGAGGGAGGAGTAGAGGTTCAAGGATTGGAGTGGAGTGAATGAGGGGAAGGCAGGGGATGGATATGGGCAAGACAATAGAAGGAATCAGGCATAACTTTCCTATATTCATATATGAACACACTACCAATATAACTCTACATCATGTACAACCACAAGAATGAGAGTTATACTCCGTATATGTTATATGTATGATATGTCAAAATACATTCTACTGCCATATATAACTAAAAAGAACAAATTAAAAAATTCAAACTTTTTGACTGTTTTGGTTAGTTTTTTTTCTCTGCTGTGACCATAAGATCTGAGAACAATTTTAGAGAAGGAAAAGTTTATTTAGCACTTATTGTTACAGTAGTCCAGAGATGACTGGCTTCCAAGGTGAAGCACAACATCTTGGCAGAAGGGTGTGGTGTAGGAAAGTAGCTCATGTCATGGCCACCAGAGAGTAGAGACAGAGCTCCCCTCAACAATCATGAAATATAAACCCAAAAAGCACATCCTTACTGACCCACCCCCTCCAGCCACTCCCTATCTGCCTATAGTCATCACTCAGTAAATCTAGTCATCTGAATTAATGCACTGATTAGATTAAGGCTTTCATAACCCAATCATTTTACCTCTTAATAGTATGGTGTTGTCCCACACATGAGTTTTGGGGAGAAACCAAATATCTAAACCATAATAATGTCAATAAAGATGAGGCAATACTGATTGTTTTGGTTAGTTTTACATTGCTGTGATTTTTTTCTTTTTTCTTTCTTTCTTTCTTTCTTTTTTTTTTTTTTATGGTGCTGGGAACCCAGAGCCTTATGCATGCAAGGTAAGCACTCTACCAACTGAGCTATATCCCCAGCCCCATTGCTGATTTAATACCCAACAAGAACCACTTAGTGAAGGGAGAGTCTATTTGAGGTTCATGGTCTCTTCATGGTCACAAAGGTCTCCCTCCGTTCATAGAGGGAGACTATGAGTCCTTTGCCCTTGGTCTGAGGTAAAGCAGAACATCATGGGGAATGAAGGTTCCAGAGGGAAATTTTTCATCTTATGGTGGAATCAGGAAGCAGAGACAGAAAGGGATGTGATTATAGGGAAGGTACACCCCTCCAGGGAATAACCCCAGTGACCCACCTCTTCCCCATACCCCATCTGCCTACAGTTACCACCCAGTCAGTCCCTTCCAACTAGGATGAACTGACTACATAACAATTCTCATGATCTAATTATTTACCTCTGACTATTTCTGCATTAACAAGAGCTTTAGGTTAAAAAAAAAAAACACACATATACGTTTTTATTATTTTTCATGACAAAAATGATGAACAAACTTCTAGAAGAAAAAATAAAATACTTCATTATACTTCTATGGGCAAAGATGTTTTAAATAAGAACTCAAAAGTATAGGCAACAAAAGCAAAAATAAACAAATGGTCTAGAGGAAATGCACCATAGCAAAAGAGGACATACCAGTTAATATCATACCACATAAGGACATTTTTAAATTGAATTTTTTTTTAATATCTAAAAGAAGACAATAATGCCCAGTTCCACCGCTTTTATTCTTATAGGGCTGGAGGTCTTAGATACAGTAATTAGGTAACAGAAAGAAATAAAGTTCATCCACAATGGAAAGGAATAAGTCAAATTGCTCCTTTTTGCAGATGATATGTTTGTATGGTTTAAATAACTAAAACTCTAAGAGAGTCCAGAAAATGAAACAAACAAAAGGCCACTTTTGGATGAACAAACTAATTTGACAAGTTACAGAACACAAAATCAACATAATAAAATCAGTTGAGGTTCTATATTACCTGAAAAAGGAAACAAGAAAGCAATCCTGTTTACAATATATATTAAAAAAAAAAAATCAAATCCCAGGAATGTATTTAGTCAAGGAGAGAAAGAACTCTACAGTAAAAACTACAGAACTACAAAAATTAAAATTGCATCACAAGTAAATGGAAAAATAGTCAAGGTACATGAATTGGAAGAATTCACAATGTCTATACTACCCAAAACAATCTTCAGATCCAATGCAGTCCTATCCTGTAATATCTTCAAAGACATAGAAAAAGAAAATAGTTGTACAATTTCTGTGAAACCATAAAAGACCCTGAATACAAAAAGCCATATTGAGAGTAAAGAACAAAACTGGAGGCCTCATACTACTTCACTTGAAAACATCCTACAAAGCTGTAGTGACCATAACAGCCTGGTGTTGGCAGAGTTACTGCACAAGGTAGGACACAATCAACAGAATGAGAGGCTAAGACACAGAATGAGAGAAAATATCTTTAAACTATATATTTGACAGTGTTACTACCCAGAATATATAAGGAATTAAACTAATTCTATAACAAAATTAATAATCTGGTTTAAAAATGGACAAAATACCCAAGTAGATGTTTCTCAAAATTAGACATACAAATGGTAAACAGGTATATGAGAATGTTCAGCATTATTAATCATCAGGGGAATGCAAATCAAAACTATACTGTGATATCACTTCATCCTAATGAAGCCAGATTTAAAGTTAGGTAGTCAGTATAGTTAGGTAAATCGGGTCTAATATCGAGTGAAATCGAAAATGGAGGCCATGCTGACAATGATTCGGGGAAACGCAGGACAGCTCATGGAATGTTAATGAAGTCCCAGAAAGGCCCTAGGCCAAAGTCCACCCCAAAGAAATGTTAATGGAGCCCAGGAAACAGCCCCCAACAGACTTGGAGATAGCCCATCCCAGAGAAGTGATAAGCCCATCCCAAAAAGTGATAATTAAGTCCTTCCTGCCCTTTTGGCCCACCTGTGTCCTAACCCTTTCCCCTTACATTCCATCACCAAAACTATAAAAAGGGGAGACAACTGCACTTCCACGGATTCCAGCTCTTGGGTCCCCTTCTTCCTCCGGGAGAAGTCTTTTCTGCTGTCCTTTAATAAACTTCTAATTTCTACTCTGATCTTGCCTCGGCGTGCTTCTTTGGTGCTATTCTTCAACATTGGGGAAACAAGGACTCGTCACAAGTCAACAGCGGTAACACTAATTATGTAAGAGTAAAAGAAATTGAAGTTAAAGTGTAAAAGACCGGGTATTGTAAAGTTTCTAAGCTGCAAAGCCTGAGTTAAAATGTAAAGGACCAGGTATTGTTAAGTTCCTATGCTACACCCAAAACCTGAAATTCCTGTAGCTGTTAAAACAATTCCCGGGACTGTCCAGTAGATAAATAACCTGGACCCTGTGCAGTTTGGCACGTAGGCATTCAGGGCCCAAACCAATCAGTTTGAATGTACCCCCTCTTCCTGCCCGACCTGGTCCCGCCAATGAATGTACTAATCATGTCTAAGAATTGTTGTTTGATTTTCCCGCGGTGTATGGTGATTTGTTAAAGGAGACTGTGATGTATGTAAAGTCCCCGCCCTCCCCAAAAAGTGTACTTAAGCACTGCTCAACCCCTGCTCGGGGCTCTGGGCCGCTCTCCCTTGTTGAGTGAGCACGGAGGCCCAGCGCGCTGGATTCTCAATAAACCCCCTTCTGCAGTTGCATGAGTCGGTCTCTTGGTGGTCTCTTCCTCTGTCGTTCGCCGGACCCTTACAATTAAAATTGCTATTATCAAAATTCCAAAATAAAAAATCTGGCATGGAAGGAAAAAAATGGGAACTTTTATATACCCTTGGGGGAATTCATATAGCCATTAGGGAAAAGAATATAGAGATTCACTCTCAAAATTTGAAATAGAGCAATCAACTTATCCCAAAATCCTACCACTGGGTATTTATCTAAAGGAAATGAAATCATGTCAGAGAGAGAGCTCCATACATACTGCAGTATGCTCTTCACAATAGCCAATATTTGGAACCAATCTGTTTATGAGCAAATGAATGGATAAAGAAAATGTGGTACATATATCAAAAAAGAGTATGTCCATAAAATGGTGAAAACCTTATATTCATGGAAACAGATGTACTTGTCAAATATTATCTAAAGTGAAATAAACCAAACATAGACAAATACTGCATGATCTTACTGACTTGTGGAATATGAAAAAGCCAACCATACAGAAATAAAGAGTAGAAACATGGTTACTATTCTAATAGAGTTGGAGAAGGTGGGGGGAAAGGAGGATGGGGAGAAGTTGGTCAGTGGGCACACAATTACAATTAAATAGCAAGAATAAGTACTGGTGTCCTATTGTACCACAGGATGAAGATCACTAAGGACACTGTATTATACACTTAAAAGTAACCAGCATAGAGGGTTTCTGAATATCCTTGCTACAAAAAAAAAAAAAATGTTTGAGATGCTGGATATGTTAAGTACACTGACTTGTTCATTATATATGTTTATATATATTCATGAAATACCACAGTGTGCCTCAGAAATATTGGCAATTATTTTGTGCTCATTAAAATATTTTAAATACAAAGCATAAAAATTAAAATTTTTAATATTTAAAAATACTTTTTTGAATTTTCAGCAAAAATAGAAATTTGCTAGTTTGGGAATTACAACTGGACACATTTTTAAAATTTTGAAACAAAATTATTTAAGTGGATTAGTCATCTTATCACTGGATCACCTAGTGTAGCTATAATTTCCATGCATAATAATGGGAGTGCAGAATAGGTTGATAAAAAAAAAAATAAATTGAAGGCTAAGGATTTCTGTAGAGAGATGTGAAAACATTTTCAATTTTAAGATATAAAACAAAGATGTTGTGTCCGCCGAAAACTAGAAAATAAATATTAAAAAATTAAAAAAAAAAAGAAAGAAAATAGTATCATATTCAGAAAAAGATTTACATGGTTTTTTTCCAAAAACATTAACCCCTAGGTTCATTTAGATTTTCTATGCTGTATTATGAATCAAATACTTTTGTCTGTATTCTCACAATAATTCTGAAATTTAGGTGGAGAATTCTCATGTCAGAAAACTGAGAATTATAAAGGTTAAATAATTTGCCTAAGGTCACATGATCATTAATTGTAAAAGACAGACCAAGAATTAAGTACGTTTCTTTGATTCAAGATTATTGCCTTTTGCACAAAGTAAATCTCATCAAGACTGAGCCCATTATTCTAGTACTGCTTAAACACTGTACTGTCCTTTATCAGTGCCACTCAAAAGAGCCACTCCACAATGTGATGAGTTCTCTCTACCATAATGTAAATCAATGTACTGCTTCCTTTTTAAAGAAAAGCCCCCCACCTCTCTCTCTCTCTCTCTCTCTCTCTCTCTCACACACACACACACACACACACACACACACACACCTTAAATTGAATTTAAATCTGCACAAGCATATATGTTAGAAATTAGTAAACTGAGAGACCCCAGCCCAATAACTTTAGGCCCAGTTACAAAATCATCAGGGCATGCTACAAACCTGTGCAGGCACCAGATGTGTTTTTCAGATAACCAGTTAACAGGCACCAGATGTGTTTTTCAGATAACCAGTTAAATGTAACCGATTAGGAAAGAACAGGATGGTTGGGAAAGAACCGGGTAATTGTGTCCCAGGACACGATTGGGAAAACCGGAACAGATAAGCAGGAACAGAAAGAATGGAATGTAAAACTGTGGGTTTTCCAGGAACATACAGTGAAAAACAACCTTGCTCTTTAGGTGACCTATATGCTAGGTTCAAAATGAACAATAAGAAACCTGTTGCTTGCCGCGCGCGCGAAACCTGCTCCTTTACCCCATAAAAGATCTGTGCCCCAAAGCCCGGTGTGCCAGTTCACCGAAGCTCCGGCTGAGGTTCTGCTGCACACCCGCAGGCGCCTGTGTCCTAATAAACCGCCTCTTGCTTTTGCAGCCAGTGTCTCGTGTGCTTTTCCTTGGACAGGGAATCGGAGGGTCTTTCAAAACCATGATCTTCTGTTGCTCTTTTGCTTCTTTAAATAAAATTTTAGTGGAATACTGGCATTCCTATTCTTTTACATGTTCTCTCAGCTTCAGCAATGTTAGACCATTATTATGACAGAGACCATCGGGTCCATTAAGCTACCAACAACATTCACTATCTGGCCCCATTTCAGACCTTCCTCAATTCAGGGAGGGGTTTCTGCTGTGCTTCCAGTAGGGCCTGGATGAGGTAAGGCGGTAAGGAATGCTGGGGTGGTATAGCCATCTAGGTCTAAGCCTCTGAGCTCTTTTCATTTTCAGATTCCAAGAATGTTATTCTTCATAGGATAAGAGTGAAGCCAGAATCAGACAGGCAGTATAGATAGGTAAATGGAATCAGGTCAGATTAGAGTCAGGCCAATTTTTAGTGAGTCCTGGAAAGATGGAGACTGTCCCTTGAGGCATTGGAATGTTAATTCCTTCAGAGCCCTTCCTCCCCCCCCTTATCAAGAACCTGGCCCTGCTCCAACCTGTTGCTAAGGTAACCTGTCCCAGGAATTGCCCCTCCTTACAGGGATCTATACAGTTGTTAATTAATGTGTCCTGGGCTGCACCATCCTGCCCTTCCCCCTTCAACCCACCTGTTTCTCACTTTTGTCCACCCCACCAAGCATTCCTGGGCCTAGTCACCAATGCAGGAAGGAGAAAGATTAGGGGAAGAGAGCAGGAGAGCCAAGGAAGCCTAGGACATAAAAAAGACAGAACACCTTGCTTCTGGGGATAAGAGGATACTACTATGGCCCCCTTCTCCCTAGTGGGAGAAGCCTTTGTTAACCCTTTTTGAATAAACCCTGCTTTATATACTTGCCTCAGTGTGCTTCTCTAATGTTCAAACTCAAAATGTGAGTAAGCAGGACTCCTCACCAATAGCTGGTGATATCAAGAGGAGGGACTTGAATTTTTCCATTCTTAGTGCCCTGAATACCCTCAGAATGTGTTTTCCAGGGACAACAATAGGATTCTTCTGCTAACATTTCATTTGAAATTCTGAGATAACAGACTGCCAGTAGAATCAGCCTGACTTTGAGAGGAATCTCCTATCTCCAAAACTTCTAAGATTGCTTCAAGGACCTGTTGGGAAAAGTATAAACGGCAGCCATACCCCAGAGAAAAAACCCCAACATGGCGCCTAAGCACCTCTTCTTCCTACCTTCTTCTTTTCTGCAGTGGCGGGAAAAGTTCCCGCGCCCGTGTGAACTCTCCCGCCGGCGCCAATTTCAAATCTCGCTGGCGGGGAACCTTAGCCCCAATGAGAACTAATTCCTGGGCTCCGGAGCTGATATCTGAAAGAACTTTCCAATAAACGGGTTGCCTGCCATTTATCTAAGCCCTACCATCTCCCCCTTAGTTCTATATAAGCACACTGCTTTTTGCAATAAAATTGGAATTCTCCCGGCGAAGTGTCTTTGCGTGGGGAATTCTTTCAGGACCCAAATACAAATAAACATTTCATTCTTTCCTAATTTTCTTTTGTGTTTGGGCAACTAACCAATTTCATTTCACATTTTTGAAAGCTATAAATAGCAATGAAGCATATGCAAATCACTCAAACAATTCCAGTTCAATTAATAACTAGGAGAAAATCCATTATTGTCTCTCCAGAATAAAGTTTACAAAAAGATCAGATGCCTCTATGGCAGCAAATGCATATGGAGAAAATTTTTAAAATATCCACAGAGATTGTTTCTTGTCCTGAATAGATTAGCTATTCAATTGGATTGGTTCAAGCAATTAGCTATTTTGAAATTCCTTGATATGCATATTTTAGCAAAGTAAAAAAAATATTCTTCTAATATATCATTGTATAAATCTATAACATAGAAATTCTCTATTAACTTACATGTCTCTGGGATCCATCATATTCACACCTTTCAATTTTTCCTAAGCTGCCATCTGAGAAATACAACTTTTCAGCACGATGGTCGATAGTGAGTCCATTTGGAGTAAGTATGTCTGTACTGACAACCACTTGAGCATTTTTCCCAGTCAGGGTAGATCTTATGATACTTGGATGCTGTTCATTCCAGTTGGTCCAAAACATTAAACTAATAAAATTATAATAATAAATAATTAAAAATTTCATCAAAGTAAAAACATTATATAAACACAGCAAGGCCAAGCTATTTAAAACAGGCAAATTTATTTGGCATCTATTCTATGACCCTTAAGGAATCCAAGTGATAAGAGGAGATGTGGATATTATATTTGTATGAACATTTTTTTCCAGGTTCCTAAGCTTGGAAACCATTTCTGAAAACCAATTATCCTGTACATTCCATCAAATAACAATTTAATTAAGTTGCTTCAGTTTGATGCACAATGAGGATTTATTTTTATCAGGTAAAAAATAGTAATATTAAATTTACTATGAACTGCAAATGTGGCATAATTTATCAATATCACATTTAAGCAGATCTAGTATGATCCCTTTTGGATAGCTTTGCTAACTATATTTTCTTCTATAATTAATGAAAATCAAAATCCCTCTTCACTTCTAGCTTTGCTTTTTATATTCTACATTCTTCTTTATATGTTTTTTTAAAGAAAAAATAATTACCAAACTTGCGTATTTCTATATATGTTTTTCTTTCCTCCCTTAGTTGATTTAAGAATTATAATGTTGTTTCTGGAATTTTAGGGGTGGCTCTCAAATCCTTAAAGACAGCATCTGCTGCTTGTAGGTTTTACAAAATGTTTTAAATCTGTGCTTGTGAATTGATACTTGTAGAAGAGCTAGGATTCTATGGATACCATTAGAATTCTCTGGGAGAGTACAAAGGCTGTCAGGTTATAGTCTCCAAGCCATATTTTTACTGAAATTGGTTCTCATTTTCCTGTTTTATCTATTGAGTTGTCCCTAAGAGTTTATTTGAAGTTAGGTTCTTGGTGCTTAAAGAGAGAAGGAGAGAAGATGGAAGGGAATGAGGATGGTAGGTTTTCTGCTTTAAAAATCTGAAAAAAACAAAACAAAACAAAAAAACCTCATGCCTAATAGTCACAAAGAAAACTACCATGTAACATTTAGTATTTACAGCAAGATTATATACATGTACTAAATTATTCCTATATGTAATCATCTAAAGGCAATTTCGACTTATAGTCAACACAATTATACAACATGTGTTTTTATTTGAGTATTCTGAAAAATAAAAACTTATTATTGGAAAATAATCAAGTTCTCAATAGCTACTTGATAATTTAAAAACAATCCATATCCATTAAAGAAAACAAAGTCATCTTTACTCTTTATTAAAATATTTAGTTTAATTTTCATCTATTTTAGAGAATACAAAAATATTCTAAGTGACCAACTGTCAAAAATATTCTGTCCTATGAATTAGTAAATTTCTATTTTCTTAAATTGTTTGCAATTTTACTCATAAATTTTACATTTAAAATGAAATATTTCATTAATTAAAACATTTAAAAAGTTACCCATGTAATATGAGGTATTAAACTGACAATCTGTGTTGTTTTCTTAAATTGTTAGCTTTAGAATTAGAGAATTTTGGAGGCATTAATTTTCTTATCACTTCACCTCTTCAATTCTCAAATGAGAATGCACAGAGATCCAAAGAGCTTATGTATTTAAATTTTGTACAAATAACTAGGATCTAAGCAAAGTTTTGAACTCAAGGTGTCTATCTTTCAATCAGAATTTAGAATTTTATTTAAAATTTTCTGCTAAATAACATATAATAAGCATCTGAAAGTGTCATTGATATACATGACGATAAAAATGTCTTCTCTATCCTTAAACTTTAATTTCAAATAATATTCCAGTTAAAATATTTTAGCATGTTTAGTAATTCTAATATACATTGTACTACATGCAAGATGAAAGTGTAAATTTTAGTGTATATAAATAAATAGTTTTAGGATAAAGCACTTAGCAATTCAAACTATGTATTTATAAAATATTTTGAGTGATTTCCCTGTGTTCATTCCAAAATTGAGTCAGACAGTCCTTTAACCAATTCTTTTATTCTTTCTGTAAGGACATTTATTAGTGTCCTGAGATTCTATTGGTGAACCGCTGAGGTAAGCGTAATTAACTCAGAATAAGTTGCTTGGCGACCCGACAGTTTTGTGAATAGAGATGGCTCTGCCAGAGCATCACAAGGCCTGTGTTCATCTGAACTAAGTCATCAAAGCTGCCCGAGGAGTCTATTTGCCCCTCAGCTTCAGAGTTTTATGTATAAGTTGGTGTTCAATTAAGTGAATTAAATCTAATTTTACTTCCAGCCCAGATTCATAATTATTTCACACTGAGTAATTTATCTAGTCCTTTCTTCTGACAAGAGGTCAGGGTCAGTGGTTATATGTCATTGCTTTTTATTCTTCAATTCCTCTTCACCATGTCTAAAAGGACTCTTCTATTTCTGCTTAGTTAATGCTGGACTGGTCAGAGCTTTGCTTATTTATTTCATTGAAAAAAAAAAAAGGATTTTCTATTTAAGAAACAATCTTGAGGGGCTGGGGCTGTAGCTCAGTGGTAGAGCACTTGCTTAGCATGTATGAGATATTGATTGGGTTCAATCCTTAGCACCACATAAAAATAAATAAAACAAAGGTATGTTCATTTACAACTTAAAAAAAAAAACTTGCTATATTGTTGAGAATAAAATACCATAAATGTGTATTGTTGTTCTGCCTAACCTGTGCTTTGTGCTTCAGTTTTCTGTATAACTGCTTCCTTTATGACATCTGCCCCCAAATTCCCTTTTTGTTCTACTTTGTTTTATCCTATTCACTCAGTAAGGTACATTTAGTGTTGTAAATTTCTCACAAATCTTATTTTAAATATCTGCTCAATATATCAGCCAACAGATATAGACTACTGTTTACCTAATGTTGATAACATATCTGTTCACAAAGTTTGTTTTCCTTTTTACTGTTTGTTTTCTTTGTGTTTCAATTGAAGATGTCCTATTCTTAAATTTGTTTCATTAAAGTGAAAAAAAGAAACCTCTTTTACTTCTTTAAAGTGAAACAAAACCCTCTTTTGTGTGTATATATTAATAGCTTTGTTTTAAATTTATAATTCCCATCAGCTCTGCATTAAGATCTTCTTCATGCTACATTTTCCAGCATAGTATTGTATCTTTCTATTTTCTTTTCATCATTTAAATTTGCTTTTACTGGATCTTTCTTGGAGAGGCCACCTGATATTTTAATTATTCATACTTATAAGACTTTCATTAAAGAAATAAATTTTTATGAATTATGAAGAATGCTTCAAAGGAAACATTTAATCTTGAAGTTAATCTTTTTTTAAAGTTAACATAGATCTGACATTCTTCTGACTTATAATTATAGTACAAGAATAAAAGGACCTTTTTCTTACTTTTGGCATTCGTCCAAGGCCAGCACATGTGGGTGGTCATCCTCTGACATGGTGATGACCGCTTCTCTGTCAAAAGCTCCAGGCCGGGTTTGGTCCACTGTGTGCCTAGTGATGGATGAGGTAGTGGAGCTGGTCCAGTACAGTGTATCCCAGGCTCTGTGATAGGCAAGTCCTTCCACAGAACCTACATCTGATGGGGGCAAAGAATAAATTTATATTTTTATTTATAAACAAAAACCACATATATTTCAGCGAGAAAAAGGGAATCAATATGTTTTATATGTATCTGTTATTTAATCAATCATTCCTCTACAATCCTCCAAAATAAAAAATAATAACAATAGTGATGCCTACAATTGAGAGTTGATTACACAGACCAAAATATAGCTCTGAACAGACAAATTTGTCATGGGAGCAGTTCTGCAAATCCATGTCATTAAAAATTTAGTCTTCCTATCAAGAAACCACAATCAAATTGATGGTTTTTTTTTGTTGTTGTTGTTGTTAAATGTAGGAAATCAGTGATCTTCTCCCTTTTTAACAAGTTAATCTTAATTTTCAGAAAATATCCAGTATGCAACACTTACAAATGCTTTTGAAAAATCATATGTCAGCAATACAATTTAGGTACAATCATTATGGATTTTCTATTAATAACTATAGATTTGGAGATATCAAGAAAAACAGACACATTGAAATTATAATAACAGTATCAAAAAAGCAAATTCAATTTCATATTTAAAACTATCAAAGATGGTAGGCAATGTTTTACTAAGTTAATGTGGAAATTATTTGATTCTCTTCTATAAATGTGATATAAAAAGAATACAATATGAAATTAATTGCCAGCAAAAGCATGCTTTATATATTTTCAGAAAAAAGATAAATGGCAGTACATAGATCCTCATATACAAAAAGTGGCAGGGTGAAAAACAAGAGTAATTATTTCATAAAACTCTATTTATAACCACTAGGATAATGTACAGTAGCTATTATAATTTTCATTGATATGTTTTGAGAACATCTTTAAGTATAATCAAAGGATTACAATTTTCCTTCATGTTACCTATTTTTTTCAGTTATTATTCTTAATATTTAATAACAGTGTGTGTGTGTGCCTTAAGCATACATGTTAAAAATTAACATTATTACAGATATTTCTATGATTTTTCCTTAAAGGAAATTCTGAGAAGAACTATTTAGCTCTTCTTTTTTAAAAAAAGTACATAAAATGATTGTTTTCAGACTTATGGTATATAAATATTTAATTTGGGAAGGTCAATAGAATCTTGTTAGAGTGCCAAACAATAATTAAAGCTTTTAAACCCAGATTTTTCTTCATATGATTACATTTTGTCACTTGTTTTTCTTTGTACATGCACCACAGAATATCCAATATCAATAAAATTAATAGCCACAAGTTAGTGGGTGCTGTCTATCTGCTAAGAGTTTCACAAACTATTCTGCATACATTATGCTATTTTATGTATAAATCTCGTCTGTGGAGTTTGTTTCATTATTCCTCTTTTCCCAAGGAGGCAACTAAAGGTTGTAGTGTTAAGGCAGGTTTTATAGTGTTAAAGCAATTTTTTGACAACAGGTTCTTCTACTTCCAAATGCCTATGTTCATGATAACCAGTCTTTGGGGATGAGTTGTAGAGACTTTTTCCTAAATTTCAATCTATACAGAGTTTGAACTAAACAAGTGATCCAATAAACTTAACTTGCCTACTGTGGGGGGATGGTATAACAAACAACTTTCCATGAGTACCCTTCTCTCAAACAGTGAACAGAGTAGTTTATAAGGAATTGATGGAGGCGATTAGTATGGAAATCTAGGTCAGAGATGATAGAAGAGAAATTATAAAATCATGATAAAATTGATAAATTGGTTAGGTTGATTTTATGTGTTTCACATGATGCCCTTTTGGGGGTTAGTAGGTGGGATGTTGATAATGGTTAAAAGTCTTTCAGCTATTAAATAAAACTGCATTTTTGCAATTTCATTTCATTATAAAATATAATAACTCTATTGGCATTGTTTTTGGTACTATATGTCTTCATCATTCACAAAGAGAATGAGAAATAACACATGTCTGGAAAAATCCAAGAAAATAAGAATCAATCCATACTTATTCTGTACTATTCCCTTCTAGTGACTTGACAGATCTTCCTGGACACTATCCTGCCAGCCAGGAAGAAGCCATTCAGTATCACAACTGAGATAAAACAGATGCTGCTTTCTTATGGCTGACATAATTGCAGGGCTACTAAGTTACATCTGCCTCATTGTCCAGATACCGTCTCTTTGATGTTATTTTTGTCACAGATGACATACTAACAGAATATTTAAACATAATCTGGTGTTATATTTTATAGTAATTTAGAAATGGATTTCTTTCTCAAAAAGATATTTAATACCGTATGTGGTGCTCACACTTATAATCCTAGTGACTTGGGAGACTGAGGCAGGAGGATCACAAGTTTGAGGCCAGCATCAGCAATTTAGTGAGACTGTCCCAAAATGAAAAAAAAAAAAAAATAGAATGGGTATGTAGCTTAGTGTTCCTGGGTTCATTCCCCCCCCCCAAAAAAAAAAAAATTATAGTTTGTTATGAAAATTTGTTACTAACAGAAAAGACAATTAAAGATATATACATTATCAAATCATGAAAAATATTTTAGTTGTTATAACATAAAACATTTTTCTACATTTTATAATGATTTAACAACTGTGGTAGGTGTGTGTGTGTGTGTGTCTGCATGTGTGTGTGCATGCACCCACAGGTATGTGTTTAAAAAATGAGGTTCCTGAATCATTTGAACAGCAAGAAAAAGAATTTTGAGGTATTGATCCTGGAAGACAATTATATAGTTAAAATAAAATAACTATCCAGTCGGCCAGATCTGAGCAGAGTAAATCAATACAGAGTTAAACATCCTTGGAACTCAAGGATGTAAAATAAGCATAATTAAGAAAATAACAGTGCTATTTCAGCAGCTCCATACTTTTCACCTCAAATATATTGGAAATGTGAAATGTGAAAATACCACGTCCACACCCCAAGTACTTAGCAAAAAAAAAAAAAGGTCCCTACACTTTCTACATCCTTGAGCATGAGTGAGGTTCTGATACAGTCTTGTAAAAGTAAGAAAGGAGGCCAGTTCTTTAAAAAAAAATAATAATAATACTAGTTAGGCAAATTATGCAGAACCATCCTATACCACTACTTCCTGTATTCCACAGCAATAGAGGGGAATTTGATCCAAATAGCTTTGCAGACAGCAACCAGCCACTAATTTAATAGTGACCCAAAGAGCTTCATTTCTCAGAGAGCACAAGTACGTTTCATTGCCACTGAAGAGGGGACCATAATTCCCTTGTCTACACCAAGTTCTAAAGCAAGGGCAAAGTTTACGGAATGGGAAAAGCAACAAGGATATCACTGGTGGGGAGCTCCATGTACAAAACACTGCTATTCATCCGGCTAAGCTAATCATCACAGACAAATCCAGTTGTAAAGTTAACAAGAAATAATATTTGTTTAAGAATGTGCTACAACTCTAAGGGGTCATACTGACCCACTCCTTGAATGTGCCCTACTGTCTTGTTCTATGAAATAACGGAGTATTAGAGATAGCTGTGGGAAATTATTATAGCTAGTATAAAGCATCCCAATTTTTTGAAGTATAAGTCACTAAAACACAGAGTAGTAACTTTACTTTCTAATTCAAGTACAAATCTTAAAATAAGAATTTTATGACTGCCGTATTCCACATATTTCTTAACTTAATTTTTTTTCCCAAAGAAATAGGATCCTGGATCTATTTAACAATCTAGAACTACACTGAGCTTTTTGTATGTGGTTGCTTTAAGCCTAACTTAAATTTTGTCTAAACTCTACCCATCCCTAAAAACCTCTAATAACTCTTATTTTTTCTTTCTTTCCTCTTTCTGTCTTTCTTCCTTTCTTTTTCTATCTTTCTGATTAACCTTTTTTTTTTTTCCCTTTGTAGAGTCTCCTTCATGAATCAATAACGTGACATGGTTAAACTACAGGTTTATTTGAAAAATCTAGTATTGTTTGATGATAAAATACTCAACAGACCTGTAATAGAAGTAATTTTCCTTAACTTGAAAAATGAAAACTAAAACCCTATCATATATAGTTTTGAAAAAGGAATACATTTGCCCCAAACCAAGAACAAGGCAAGACAGTCCTGTCCACATTTGCCTTTCTATTCAATGTTATATTGAAGATTCTACCCAGTGTAACTAGATAGATAGATATATAGATAGACAGGAAGAGAAAGAGCATTCAAATTGCAAATGAAGAAGTAAAACTATCTCCAATTGCAAATAATAAGTTCTTCTGCATACAAAATGATAAGTAATCCACAATATAAAAATAGAGTATTTAGGGATAAATTTTGTAAAAGAATGGGAAAATTTCAAATTTATACCTCAAAACACTACAGAATACCACTTTAAGAAATTAAAGAAGACTTACATGAATGGAAAGATATCCCATACTTATGGATTGGAAGTCTTCATATTATTAAGAAAGTAATCCAATCCAAAAAGATCCATAAATAATGTAATCCCTATGAAAATCACAGCTATTTTTTTCCTAGATACTGATAAACTGATCTTAATATACATATGGAAATATAAGGGACATTGAACAGTCAAAACAATCTTGCAAAAGAAGAACAAAATTAAAACACTCACATTTCCTGATTTCATACTAAATACAAATATAGATTACTCTATAAAGGGACTGCTCCTTGGTATTTTAAGAAGGAGAAATGAAAATATTCTCAAAGTAAAGATGGTAATAGTTGCACAAATTTGTAAACATATTAAGCATATTATGAACCCTATGTATGTAAATTATACCTCAATATGAGTAGTTCTGGAGCTATCTTGGCAAAAATAAATAAAATGAGGCAGGAATAAGCATCAATGAATTGGACAAATTTACTTTTTTAATTTAATAAACACTGGTATTTTTATTATGAATTTATCCACATGAATTTTATAATGTCCCAAAGAGACTTCCCTAACTTCTCATTCTATATACATATGTGTGTGAGTGTATGATAATATTATACAAAATTATTTTAAGATTTGTGGATCTGATTGTCAACCAGTAAGGATACCATTGAAAATCTACATACTTAGCACTTTCTTTTGAGTCAAACTTATTCAGGTGCTTTACAAATGTCTAATTGGGTTATTTTCCTTTATCCTACTTTTCAACTCAATGGACTCTGTTGGATTTTGATGAGGACTATTTACTATGACTTAGACTACTACTACTTTGGTTTGAAGGCTGAGTCAAATTTTTTTTACTCACATCAACAAACAAATTAAGAAATATAATAAATTGATTATTTAAAATATGTTTCAGATAGAGGTCTTCACTTATTTCCTTAGATTATTTAAGTTCATCAGCATATCAAAAAATAGTAGGACTGATATAACGCAGTCCATTCTGATTTGGGATGGCCCAGTACTGACTGTCAAATATTTGAAAAGTCAATCCTGATCACTCCTAAACCACAGCAATATCTTTGTACCTCTGCACTTTGCCTGCAACTTCTTTTGAAATCATTTAACTGTTAAAAAGCTTAACATATTTTTGTTAACCAATGTAATTCAATAAAAACTAACTAAATAAAATCTACATTAAAGCCTAATTTTTTTAGCAAGGAGAAATTCTACTATAAATAGAAATTGACTTTTTTTTTTTTTTTTGGTGAGAGATCAACTGAAAAACACAGAGTATCCATTGAATAACTTAATTCAGTTCTGGATGCAAAGATACATGCCTATAATTCCAGCAACTCTGGAGGCTAAGGTAGGAGTATTGCAAATTCATTGTCAGCCTGGAAAATTAGCAAGACCCTATGTCAAAATGAAAATTTAAAAGGGATGGGGGATGTAGCTCCACAGTAGAACATCCCTGGGTACAACTGCAACCTGGGGTGGGGGAACTAATGAGTTCACTAAGATGGCAGGAAACCATAAAGAAATAACTCAAAATCCAGTTCTAGCATTTACAAAAATAACCCATTAGCTATATAATGCAAAGAAAATACACCCCAAAAAAGTTTCTATAAAACTGTGCCATTCTTGAACATGTGAATCTGGCTAATTTTGAGGTCAAAGCACTGCATTCAAGCACATAAATATGGATCCACTAACTTTAGGATCCCACCCCTCTCAGAAGAGGAGATCCAACTCACACAAAGGGTTTGAGTGGGGAACAACTCTGTCCTTCCTTCCCTTTTGTTCCTATTACCCTATTTACTATTTTTTTTTTTAATCCAAGAGCAAACTTGTTTGCAGGGATGTAACTCTATCTTCAACAAAGACAACTTTTATTATCATCCCCAAGCAGTTTTAATTCCCTTAAACCAGAGCATCTCAAATATTTCCATGTCAGGGAGAGTCTTTGTTTTCTATTGTGTAACAGAACAGTCCTATTTATTTGGTTTTCCCAGAAAAGAAGAAATATATTGCCCTAAAAAAGTACTGAAGCAGCTTCAAACAGCTTGAAGCTTTTAAGTTACAATGATTTTTTTCTTTTCTTTTTTTTTCTTATGTAGTGTTTTGTTTGTTTCTTTTCATGTTTAAAAACATTTAAGTTCTAAAAATTAGCTAAGACTTCAGACTCAGCTGAAAATTATACAAATTTAGACATGTCTCTATCTCCTGTCCCCATTACTAAAAACGAAGAAATACAAGTGAAGAAAAGACTGAATATATACATGATTATGGTTGTCAGTCTACCTGGAACAAATAGAGATAAACACTTACTTTACTGAAATTAAGCTAATGTCCAGAAAAACATATACATCAAGGTGCCTAAAATCATCAAGTATGCCTTAGAAAGGCTGGACATCCTGAGCCACAGTTTGAGATTTATAATAAGAAAGAAACTTGGAGTCTACCCTTGCTTTCTTCATGAGAAAGTGAGGCAAATCTTCAGGGAAAAGTCATGAACCAGAACATTCTTGAGAAAGAGATGACTC
The DNA here is from genome assembly GCF_001458135.2 of Marmota marmota marmota. Taxonomy (NCBI): domain Eukaryota; kingdom Metazoa; phylum Chordata; class Mammalia; order Rodentia; family Sciuridae; genus Marmota; species Marmota marmota. The sequence goes on from NW_026000037.1 coordinate 30,123,814, forward strand.
TGCCCATCTCTAGGTACCAGGATAAGATCCATAATTTTCCTAAATCAATTTGCATAATACAAAATAATCTCAATAGAGATTCACTGATAAGCAGCTAGAATATATGATAATCCCACAGTACGATCTGAGAAGGCCTTCTTATCCAAATTAAGACCCAAGTGTCACTTCAAGTTTCTCACTTTCCATTATTAAGTATGGGTTTTCTTGATTTAAGATTGTTTCCAGGGGTTCTTTGCTTTATGGTTTCTGTAAATAATACTCTTTAGAGGATAACTTGTTAAGTAATTAATGATTGATGGCTTATTATGTATTATTGTATTCTATTATTTCAGTGGGGCATAAAATGTGAGCATTTATTATTCAGAAGAAGAAAAGATGAGGAAAAGCTTCAAAACAATCTTGATGGAGGCATAGATATGTAGTCTTTTGGGAATCCAGCAGTAGCGCAGTAATATGTGGGTTCTGAACAGAAATGCAATATTAAAACCATCATATGAGCTATTCTCTGGTAATGAATTAGACATTTCATGAAAAAGTACCTATTGAATATTTGCCAATTGTGGATCTTTAAATAATAAATGAGGTATATACAGTTAACTGGGTAGAGCACAGATGTAGCTTCTATTGCCATTATGATTCTGATCTGTTACGGTTTTCGTCTCAGAATGGACAAGTGTCCTCTAAATTGAAAGCTATCAATAACAGCCAGGATGTTGCATTTACACCTGATGCATAGCATTTATCCAGATGTTAATTTTCAATTACTTCTTTAGTCCTTCCTTCAGTGCTGTCCTTCTCTCTACAGACCTACAGACATTTAACCTAGCACTACCAATAGTCATATATATATATATATATATATTTTTTTTTTTTTTTCTATTTAACTTTCCTTCTGATTTGGGGGTTATAGTTGCTTCCATTGTCTGTGGTCTGATTCTGCTTTCTGGGTGAATTTTTTAAAACACATAATCACCCTTTATTCCTTGATTTCTCTCTGACTTTCATCAGTGTCCTCTCTTCTATGCTGTCCTGATGCAGCAAAATCATCTGCTTCGGCTTCTTCACCCCTCCTGTTATCAGGTTACTGTCAAGCAGCATAGAGCCTGCAAATGTTATCCCAGATATCCTCTTGCTGCTCTTCCAGTTCTCTGCCTTTTGAAGCTATTGTGTCATTTGGTCTTAAACCTAAGAGCCTCAGAACAAGCTAATCTTCTATGTGCTGACATAGAATTTATTCCTTTATACATTATTATATGTAAATAACTTAATCCAATATGTATGTCTTTAAGCTGCACAGAAATAAGACAAATTGAATAATAATTCTTTCCTAATCAGTATAACACTTATAAAAATACATTCAGGAACACTTGTAATTTTTTTTTTTTTTTTTTATGATTTTAGAACATCAAGAAAAGAGTAAACCATCTTAATCTTTGGATTCCAAATCCCTTTTCCTTTCAAAAGCACTTCAAGTATAGGAGCTCATTCTCCTGTGACAAGCTGAAGTAGTCATTTGCTGGATTTAAAGAAAAACTAAGTAAAGATATAAAGAAATATGGCTTTCTGAGGGGATATCTTTTCAGTATTAATATGAATGTGAAATGCTTCAGAGAATAATAGGATTTTGTATAGTCATTTGCTTTTAGATTTTAGAGTTTTTGTTATCAGGAATCCAGGAAGAAACTAATGAGATTAACAGTTAAGAAATTAATCTTTCAGAAATGGAAAGAATTCAAATGTTCAAGCATTATAATTACAGAATGTTAGAAAAAAATTAACATTTTAAGAGAGTATAAATTCATTCACCTTACCAAGCAGATAAAACTAAGGGGTCAGTTTTCTAATAACTCTCTCATAAGTTTTACTTATGTTTTTTCCTATCACTAATATACTACATAGATATTTTTGACAGGATCACAAAGTTACATTTAAAAATAAAATTATGAAATCAACTAAGTTATTTTCAAGGTTTCTAGAACACTTTCCATTTGTATTAAAATCATCATCTAAAATATACCCCTTAGCTTTCCACCAGCCTTATAAATGTATCTCTATTGCATCCTGCAATCCCCTCATTTTAAGGGAAGTGTGTATCCCCCTAACAGACAAACCCATTACCTGTGCTCTGAATTATGTTGTTCTCTCTATTCTTCTCAAGGACCTTGCTCCTTTTGTTTCCTCTGCTCTTCCCCTACATCATAAAGGTCCCTCATTTTTTTGCAGCATCTCCATAGTACACAGAATTATAGCTCTTTTGAATTTAGAACCCCTTTCAACTACTCTTCCAATTTTGCTTCTTTCATTGTTGAACTTCTCAAATGAGTTGTTATGTATTCTTTTATTTCATGTTCAACTTCAGTACATTAATGCCTGACACTTTCCTTGGTAACTACACTGAAGTTATTCTTCCCTAGAAATATAGTAATAATAATCAGCACTTAGCAATAACAATTTGGCAATTTCGTCATTGCTACATTCAGTGAACATTTTCTCTATTTTACTTCATAGCCATTGACGGTTCTCATTCTTCCTAAAATTCTTTCAAAAGTTATCCCCCAACACTGTGGTAGTGGGGATTGAGCCCAGGGATTCTCTACAAATGAGCTGCATCCCTAACATTTTTGGTTGTTTGTTTTTATTTTGAAACCCAGACTTGCTAGCTAAGTTGCCCAGACAGGCCTTGAACTTGTCTTAGCCCACTGAGTCTCCAGGGTTACAGGCCTGTGTCATCACACTCATCAAGGGTTGTCTTATGTTTGTTTTTTGTCATTCCTCCTTCTGGTTTTCTTATATATCATCATTGTTTCCTTCACAGTATATTTGCTAGTAACCCCTTCACCAAATCTCTCTATGTAGGTATAATTGAAGGTTTGATTTATGGTAATCCTTTTCCATCCTCTCTTGTATATTAGCTCTTCTAACCATTTCATTAAATATTATCTACATGCTTTTATTTCTAGACCATATGTGTAATCATGATTATATGTTTATATCTACCCACCAATTATTATATCTTTTGTCATCTGAATGATATCTCAATAGAAATATTCAAAAAGATTTTCACCCCAAACTTAATTACCTAAGTAAATAACATTCACTCATTCAAACTAGAAACCCAGCAATCACAATGAATATTTTCATGTTCTTACTTTTTGCACATAATCCATAATTAAATGTTTTTAATTTTATCCCCAAGGCACATTTTAAGCATTTCCATTTTGTTCTCCAATTCCACTATTATCACTGTCATCAGCATTTGCCCGAACTTCTGTTCCAGGCTATCCTCCTAAGCATCATTCTTGTAGAATCAGTTAATTCTCCTTGAGCAAATCCAGGTGATCATAAAGCATGTGTCCCATCTCTGCCCTGCTTAAAATCCCTCAATACTAGTCCATCACATTTAGAATGAAATTTTTGTTAGCTCCTCCTTGCCTCTCCATTCTCATCTCAGGGCACTCTCCTTGCTTCTTTCATGAGGCTCTGGCCACACAGGTCTTTTAGGGACTTACATCTTCTTTTTAGACTTTTAGAGACTTACATTGACAGGTGATACATGGAGTTTTCTCTTCCATTTTTTTCCCTAGGTCTGATATTTCTTGAATACAAAATTATTGCCCATGTTTCTCACCAAATTATTTTTCTCTGTCCCTTCTTTATCTTCCTCATAATATAACATAATTTTTTTTGTGTGTGTGTTGATTTTGTTAGTCTCATCCTACTACATTGAGTTCATGGAACAAGTTTTCAGTTGTTTTCTCTCACTGAACAAAATCCCAGGCCTAGAGCAAACAACAGATATTATTTGTGTGATAAACTGATATGAATTTCTCATGCCTGGAAGGTGGTATCTGTGTATTTATGCTTTAATTTTTTTATATGCCCAAGACCTTGCATATTGGAAAGGCATTCAGGGTAATAAACACAAACTCCAGAATCATATAATAGCTATCTATGAATATGGCACTTCTCTTTTTTTAACTTTGTGACAATGGACATCATTTAGACTTCTTGTATTTTGTTTCTTTGTCTGTAGTATGGACATGGAAATAGTACCAAATTCATAAGACATGTGTAATGATTATGAGTTAACCTATGTGATGTATTTAGAGTAGTGCCTAGCACAAAATAAGGGCTCAGTATGTCAGCATTGTTACTGTTGCATTCTCTACATAAGCCTACAGCCAATTATGCTTAACAATGCTAATGCTCTGTTTGATAAAGTACGGTCCCCATTTTCTACAAGTAGAATATTAGAGATAATAGCAATTGTGCGTGTGTGTTTCTGAACTTTAAGAAGCTACAATCTATATTTGTAATTATAATTCTGTTTTTATTATGGGAAACTGGGTTTCAGGTTTTTTTTTCCTCATTTTTCAGAATAAGCTCAGACAACTGAACTACTTAATATGCTTTTGAGTTTCAGTGTTTCTGTATGATGATATTGTAAATGTTGGATGTTCTTTTATATGGAGAAGTGGTAAGCCTGTAGGAAAATTAAAATGATAGAAAATATCAAGTTTTCATAAAATAATATGAAAGAGACAAGGATGAATAGACATAGAGAAGGATTTAAAGACAGAAACAGCAGTGACTTTCTAAAAGAGATGGACGTTAATGAAGCAGAAAAATAGAAAAAGTCTATTTCAGATAATGGAGATAGGAAAACACTTGATTCTCTATGGTCACGTTTGCAAAGGGAAACCGAAATCAGTAATGGAAAATAAAAAGACATAAGAAATAGATAGAAACATTTAATCTCTAGGAAACAACTACTGTGCTTTAACATTTAGCTCAATCTGAAAAAGTGCTAAGAATATTATTTGAACAATGGGAAGACTGCTTACTCTCTCATCTTTTGAAAACCATGTGATATAATCAGAATTTTATGTTTGCTATATACATATAATAAACATTGCATAAAATACCATATGTATCCACACAATATTAAAATGCCTTGATCTAAAAACAAAAATTTTGACCTACCAGTAGAAAACTAATAAGAAAAATGAAAAGCTTTCTTTGTAAAATATTCTTTATTGAAATGTGGTTTAAATAAATGAAATTGACTTAAAATATTTTAAAGGAGTGGAATGTACATAAATGTAAATACCTTCTAATGTTTAAACAATAAAATAGCTAAATTCACTGAAAATATACTAATCACAAGCAATTATAAAGAATTACTTATTGTGTGGGTGTGTAGCCCTATGAAAGGAAATATACAAAATGGAGGACCCCAGACCATACTAGAACTTCATATTTTCCCCATTTATGTGTTATTAATCAATTACCAAATTATATTGTGCAGATTTTAAGAAGTATAAGAATTTTTACTTGTATTCTTGATGATTGCCATTATGACTGTAGTGAGATGAAATCTCAGTGCAGTTTTGATTTGCATTTCTATAATTGCTAGAGATGATGAACATTTTTTCATATATTTGTTCATTGATTGTATTTGTTCTTCTGTGAAGTGTCTATTCAATTTTTTAACTCATTTACTGACTGGGTTATTATTATTATTATTACTTTTTTGGTATTAATTTTTTTTGAGTTCTTTATATATCCTAAAGATTAATGCTCTATCTGAGGTGCAAGTAACACCTTTAGGATGTAGGGGAAAAGGCAAAATAAATACATTGCGGGTGGGACTGCAAATTGGTACAACCACCCTGGAAAGCAGTATAGAGATACTCATAAAACTTGGAAAGGAGCCACCATTCAACCCAGTTATCCCACTCCTCAGTTTATGCACAAAGGATTTAAAATCAGCATACTACAGTGATGAGCCACAGAAATATTTATAGCAGCTCAATTCATAATAGCTAAACTTAGAAAGCAACGTAGATGCCCTTCAACAGATGAATGGATAAAGAAAATGTGCATACACACAATGGTATAATACTCAGTTTTTAAGAAGAATGAAATTATGGTATTTGCTTGTAAATGGATGTACTTGGAAAATATCATGCTGCTGAGAGCCATAGCCAAGTAGAAATGATGCATGGCATTTTTGGTTCAAAGGTGACGCCAGCAAGCCATTGAGATGATAATGATTATATTAAGATGTGCATTCAATTGGAGATTAGACCTATGCTGTCTGCCTCGGCCTGCTACTTTGGAGCTCTCGCGGAGAGTTCCCATTGGTTGGGGAAGTGGGGTAGGAGAGAATTTCGGAGGAGGGATTTCCTGTTGGAGTAGTGTGTCCCGGGAGGAGCCGTGTGGTGTGGTGTTCGGCATTTTTCCCGGGAGCGTGTGTGGAGTGTGCTGGTGGAGTTCAGAAATAAAGTTTGTTCCTGCTTCAGTGGCTCGTGATTTGTGCCCAGCCAGACTGTGGCATCATGCTAAATAAAATAAGCCAGTCCCAAAGAAGCAAAGGCTGAATGCTTTCTCTGATCTGCAGATGGTAGTTAAAAAGGGCAGTGAGGGGTGGGGATGAATAGAGGTACTTTGGATTAGGCCAATGGGAGTGAAGAGATGGGAGGGGTATGATAGTAGGAATGATAGTAGAATGAATCGTACATTATTATCCTATGTTCATATATGATTACACAACCAATATAATTGTACATCATGTAAAGCCAGAACAATGAGAAATTATACTCCATTTATGTAGGATGTGTCAAAATGTATTCTAGTATCATGTATAACTAGTTAGAACAAATTTAAAAAAAAGAATGTTTTGCTCTTTTGAACAAGTTTATATTGCTTTTCCAACTTGTGGGCACTCTAATTAATATATGTTCAATTTTCTACCTACTTTCAAATGCTAATCATTTGAGCTTTTTAAATCCATTTTTTTATTTCTAATTTTCTCAGCATTAATTTCTACCTTCATTTCTGCAAAAATTTTTAAGCTCTATTTTCTTCTTTCTCTCAATTCCCATTATTCTTTCTTAAAAAGATATATTTTAAAAATTCTTTTTTAGTTATATATGACAATAAATCCATTTTGACATAATTATAAAAGCATGGGATATATCTTGTTCTAATTCAGTCCCAAGTACCTCTCTTTCCTCTTACTTCATCCCCTCTTCCCTTCCCTTTCCTAATCTTTCTGCCATTTACCCATAGTTTTTTTTTTTTTTAATTAATTGCTTTTAGATGTACATCATGGTGAGATTCATTGTGGTATATTCATATATGACCATAGGAACATTATTTTAGATTCACTCCACTGTCACATCATTCTTAATAATGTAGAAGTCATTTATCAGACCTTGTGTTTATCCCCAGTATTTCCCATTTTTATGAATTTCTTTACTCAAAAAGAGTCACACATCAGCAAGTTTTCCTCTTGCCTTAAAGCTGGTTTGCATCTTCTTCCATCTCTTATTTCTTCTGTGTTAGCATTTTAATTATTAATGAACTTAATCTTATTTGCACCTCAGTATTTGAGTACTGGATCTGTCCTTCCTAATGCAATTAATTATCATTAGATTTTGACATTTGGTCTACCAAAATGGACACAGTCAACTATTTTAAGGCATTCCCTCTTTACTACTGGCCTCTATTCTCAAACCATTTTAGACTTCCCCTGCTTCTTCTGATGTGTATCATTTCTCAATTAACTTTTTAGCTTCTCTTTAGAAGTACAAGATTATTGAATGAAGATGTAGAATCATGAATTAAATTCATCTAGTACAACTTTTTCTGGACATTGTTTTCTTCCCGATAGATTTCAACCATATTTTAATGATTTATTTACAATTCCCATAGGGTTTCATTCTTTTTTATTCCTATATTTCTCTGCTTGCTTAAGTACTGTGATCATTCATATTCTTTGTTTTCATTATTAACATCCCCTCCTCTTCTTTCCTATTATGAATGCTCCGCAAGGTTTTTAGTTAATATAAAAAGATTCATGATTTAAACTATGAACACCTTTGTGATAACCCCTGACAAAAGCTTTAACTTTAATCAAATTCCTCTGATACTTCCTGCCAGAGTACGGCTGCAGCAAAATTACTGGGGGGTGACGAATAACTTGTGTACCTTGATACAGCAGGAGTGGAAGCCGTTTATTGTAGGACAGGAGCGGTATTTATACATTCCACACAGCTTATCTAATTAACATAAACTAGATAGAGCAGTCAACCAATCAGGAATCTCCACAGTTAATGGCGAGCTTTTGTTACTTCTGAAACCACTCCCTCTGGCATTTTGCCAGGCACTATCCAGACTTGTTTATGAACTCTAACATTCCCCTGGCAAAATGCCAGGTGTTATTTTGACTTGTTTACAGACTCTAACAACTTCCTATTGTCTCAGCTTCAACCTTTGCCTATAAAAACTATAGACATTATGCATAAATGAGTTTGTCCAACCTCCTCTGCCTGCATTAAAATACTTAAACACTGACATAGTTTCTAACCACCAAAGGTTGTATGCCTAGGTGACCCTGGTCTCCTTTAATGTGTCTTCTTGAGAAGCTTAACGATGACAAAACAGTTTACTGTTTGTTCTAGACAATACCTAACCATCATTTCTTATATTATTTCTTAAAAAAAGGCAAACAATTGTGAATATTTGTCTGTTTCTATGAGATGTATATGTATATCTTATGACTCACAGGCATCTTTCTCAAGGACCTGGAAGCCATTCTTTTGAAAGGTATTCTTCAGGGAGGATAAGACCTCTATCTCCCAGTCTCTGTGGAGAGGCTAGAATCCCAAGTTTGATCATTGTCATCTGGATTAATCAAATTTATACTGAACAAACTTTGTGGTTCTTCATTTCCTTGACTTGACTGATCTCCCACTCCAGCCCCTATTCCGTTTTGCTTTCCTTAATTGCTTAGTCACCTCTGTACAAATCAAAGCTAAGTGCATTTCAGGCTGGACCCTCTTTGCTATGATAGTATATTAGTGATCAAAATCAGTCCTTCTCACTTTGGTGTCTAGCTCTGTTTATCCCTGAGAGTCAAACTTTTATCTCTAAATCTGTATTCTTCTAATTTCATTTACAGAACAAAATTTAAGAAGATTTAAGATTATTTATTAGCATTATGAAGTAAATTTCCTTGTCCTGGTAATATTAATCATCCCTCGAATGAAATTTTCTATTATAATTAATAATTAGCTAAGCTACTTAAAGCAAGAGTTGAAGAGATTTCCTAAAGATTGGGGAGAATATATGCACAAATGACAAAATTTTGTTTTGTTTTGTTTTGTTTTTCTTTGTTAAGAATAAGCCCAGAGCATGAAAGCTGAATTGCTCAAGAAAGGAGGGAAGATTTTTCAATGCTATATGACAAAAATTAAGAGAAAGTTTTAAGTAGGATAGAAAGAGAAAGGGAGGGAAACATTGAATATAAATAGGAATTTGTGTGTAAAGTTCAATGAAATCTTATAGCAACGTTCTATGAAATCTCCCACATAGCACTCAGCCTTATTTAGGCATTTTGACTGGAAACTTTCTGGGAATTTGACCTCAAGGAAGACCTAGGGAAAGAGCTTCAATATGATGCATGGAAAGCCAACATGTCTGGGTTGCTGATTAAAGATTTAGAACATATTCTCTTCTTATTGTGTTTAGATGAATTGAAAAAGGAAGAAGAAAAAATGATGCCACAACTACATTGTTTGCATGGAACAGTTCTCTAAGCTAGATTAAAATAAAACATCACAATGGCTTTCTACTCCCCCTGTTACTGATGTTTCCTTTACCTTGAAGAAATACCCTCAGAGAAAAATCTCTCTAAGAAGCTTCCCAATTCCAGGCTCTTCTCTCCTCCCTCACATTTGTCTCTGTAAAAGAACATTTAGCCAAAACTTCTATTTTCATGTTTTTAAACTGCATCACAATTACCTTTATGTGTAATTCCTGAATTATTTTGCAAACTACATAAAGATCATATACTTATTTGTGCAATATAGACTTTCTGTTTTTTTATCTCAGAATTTATAAAGAAAATAAGTTCTGTCTTCTTCTTTTTAACTTCTAGAGACTGGTTGTGATAGTTATCAGACGAAATGCTCAAAAATAATTTGAAATTTAAATGTAGAGCAATTCACCAGGGTTCTGGGGATGAATAGCTAAACTTTAAGCTTCTTTTTTACTAAGAAATTTAGTGAAAAAAAATAAGGTATTGATTAAAATGATAGAAATATTAATGGTAAAATATCCTTGGTGCTATTTTCCCCATTACATTCCAAAAGTCAGTATTATGCTTTGCTATTGTGATAAACTAGTCTACTTAAAACAAATTATGTTGAAGAAAGATAATATAAAATGATGAATTGGGATAGTTACTTAAGAATATATTAAGATAATAACTTTATATCTGATTTTAAATACTATCATGAAGAACTTTTATGCTTCAACATTGTCAATTTAAATAATCTGTTCTATCCACAATACCTATCCAGACAATACTCCTTCCTTAAATATTACTATTGTTTTCTCCTTCCTTTTTTTCCCTTTTTTTGTAGTGCTGGGGATCATAACTATGACTCACATGTTCTAGATAAATAGCACTGAGATATATAACCAGCACCTAAAAACTACTCAGGTGTATATTGTTGCTTAACATAGTTTCTAAATGCTTATATGAACTTACTATTATTTAGAAATTATTTTAACAAGGTACATTAAACTTTTAGAAACCAAAAATTTATACTTAGTAATTTATGAGATCAAGTCAATAATTTTATTCCTTATTTATACTATTAGTTTATATCATACTATGTCATATTTGTTTGCATTTATTGTTAAGTGATTACAAATTTTGAATGCCATTTTCCTATTAAATTGCTCTGTAAAAGTGAACAAAAATGGCAATACTACCAACTACCTTACTGGTGTGAATTGGGGTTATGAAAATGACAATTCTGATCTATCTCATAGGTAAACAACATGGGAAACCAGAATGCACAAAACATACATTTAATAGTAATTGGTATTTATTGAGCATTTATCTTGTGCTCAGTACTATTTTAAGGGCTTACATTATTTAAGATAAGTCTTCAAATTTTGGCTTGATTATCACTCTGCTAATTTGTTTTGGTCTAACTATATGAATTTGGCCTCTTTTCTCAAGCCCCTAGAGCACAAGGGCAGAATGAACATCTTAAACTATATGTTACCATGAAAAATATCACAGAAGTCTCTAACTGCATTTCATGTAAAAGATAATAGCAAGATGGAAACTTAGGGAAGAGTTTTGTTATGTTAGAAATGGGAAATTTAACAAATAACTTGTTATAAAATAGATTTATTATGGAAATAAAAATCAGTATGTCAACGTGATGCAGTCAGTTCAATATTTCTTTCTCATAGATGTTATTTTTCATAGCAGCAGAGGCAGGAGAAGATTTTGATGTTTGGAGCTTTCTTATCTTTTTTCTTTACTGACACCAATTCTGTCGTTACCACAAGTGATACATGGAAAAATATAATACCAGATAAGTCTTTATGTTTAAATTCATCTGTAGTATGCTGCCTTATCAAATGGTTTAAAAATTGTAACAGGCTCTCCATTCAATAAAATTATTTTAATTAGCCTTCATGTTTTAAAGAAAATATATGCAATTATTTCTCATAAAAATTTACAGAGTCACTTCTCCTTTGAGAAATTTATGTGCCTCAGATTTGTGTTTATTATTTCCTTTAACAACCATCTGTTCCCCTATAATCTTACTTAAGTGAGAGGACCTTAAAATTCCTGAGGACACACTTTTTATTATTCATCCATGAGAAATAAACAAATAGGTATTCAGAGTAGAAGAAAAACATGCTATAGACTTAGGAAATTCTGTCAACTAAATTCTAGTTGCTGCCTTTTACACTTTTTTAAAACTCTGGGGTTTAAGAAATATATTTCTTATTTATTTCAATTTTCCTTTCAAATTATACACCTGGCCAGGCATGGTGGTACATGCTTCTAATACCAGAGGCTCACAGGCTGAAGCAGGAGAATTGCAAATTCAAAGCCAGTCTCAGCAATTTAGCAAGGCTGTAAGCAAGTCAGGGAGACCCCATTTCTAAAAAAAAACATAAAAAGGGTTGGGGATGTGGCTCAGTGATTAAAGATTCTGGGTTCAATTCCAGGTACCAAAACAACAACAACAACAACAAAACAAAATTAAAAAAAAAAAAAAAACTGAAAGAAAAGTATACACTTAATTTTAAACATTCATTGACTAACTTCCTCAATACTTACAATTCTGTAATAATATATCAAGTAGAAAAAAAAGGTGTGAAAAGACTTAGACATTTTCAAAAGTTTATTGCATGGGTGTATGTATTAGAGGAGAAAAATGAATTAAAGAAAGAAAAAAATGACCTAAAACAAAACAAATAAATGAAGACAGGAAAAAAAGAAAAAAAAATTCCAAAGAAAGTAATGACAAGAAAAGGTTTACAAATACCACATCATCTAAAGAAAGGAGATGACACAAGACCAAAAAAAAAAAAAAGCTTTTTTTTTAACCAGATTGTTTTTCATACATATAAAATGCTACATATATGGAACATGTATGGCAAACCCTGATGCTTCCCAAAGCAGTTTATTTTCAAATAAACTTGTAAAAGTTTCTTTTTTGTTGATGATCTTGAGGTCAAGAGTGCTAGGCAAGATAGAGAGCTTCGAAGGTAGCAGAAAATATTACCTGAAGCAGGGCTGAAATGTCAGTCATGTATTTTTATGTGAGAACTGGCAACAGGGTAGGGGTTAAAGATCTTAAATAAAAATGTAGTATTATTAATTATATGCAGGGAGAAATAATCATTTTCTGTTTTTGAAACGTCTATTCAAAGACAGTAGCTATTCTGGAAGGAATTGGTATTAAAGGCTAGATGCAAATATGTGACCTTGTGTCCTGCAAGTCCTCCAAATTACTTCTCAGGTAAATATTTTACAATTGCAGTGCATTTTTTTATTGTGAGTGGCAATCATTTATTGATAGTTATTTAGAATCTGGTAGTATATACTTAGAGTCTGATAACATAGACACACATACACATGTAAATGTTTTTTTTTTTTTTTTGAAGAAACTAAATTAATCACAGAAATGGCAAAGTGGTATGATGGAATAGAAGAGCTGAAATCTGTTAAACTGAAAACTAGGTAAACCTTAAGCTGTAAAGGCCTTGGGCAGAGATTAAAACTCATTTTTTATATAATCAGAGTCATTGGTTGAAGAGAAAAAGGTCCCCACATCACCTTGTTTCTTATTTATAAAATGAGTTAATAACCAGAAAATCCTCAACTTCACTTGGTATGCTAGGGAGATAAATGCTATCATTTCTATGTAAAGTTTATGGTTTGCTGGAAAGAAGTATTATGTAAGTAAATGTTGCCATTATAATGGTAATGCAGACTTGCCATACATTATAAGGAAAATATAATAACATTCCACTTTCTATCACTTTAAAGATCACAGAAACTTCACAGAGAAAATAAAATACTTAATATATGAAATAAATGAAAGAAGAAAATAAAAATGAAGTAAATCAAAGTACAAAAGTTACTTATGACAAAAAGTGTCAAACAAAAAATATGATAGATTAATGTATTAATTAAATATCACTGCATGTCTTCAACATAGGCCTTTTTAAATACTGTAATTTTTTCTCTGTAAGTTTAAAATCTATCATAGTATAGGGCAATCAGAAGAATACATATTTCTTCTATTTTCCCTCTTGGTCATTTTCCATTTCTCCTGCTTTGACTTTTGAAATCAAACAGTCATTACTGTAAATCATGTTCACTTTAAAGTTTAAAAGTCAACAATTTATTCAAAATAGTAATCTAGTCCTCTGGGAAGATGATGAATCTTACTTAATAAAGCCACTACAGTAGGCTGTCACATTAACAGTGCAAGGCTCTTTGTCCATCCTAAGCCAATCTGAATGGGATGACATTAAAAACGACAGTTATCGAGTTGGTTAAGAGAAACGAACATGGAATGAAAGCTATGAAGTCCAATGAGATTAAATTGGGGTTTGTTTAGTCCATCAGTCAGTGTCATGGATGCCCAACTCCTGCTGCTGAAAATTGTTCTACATGCTGCATACTTCCTGGAGAAAGCTTTAAGAAGGACTGTACATCTCTTTTAGGAAGTGTTACAATTTTCCCCTTTGATAAATGTCAAGAACAAAGTGATGTTGAGAGAAAGCATTATTCTACTTACACTTTTTAAAAATTCTCTTAATTACAGTATTCTGCTCTTTTCTGTGATTTATTTTTCTTGGGTTTAGTTACCTAGTATCAACTACAGTCCAAAAATATTATTTGTCTTGACTTTTCTCAAGTGCACAATTTTCTGACAGTTTATTGTTATAAATTTCTTTTTAATAATTATGATTATTTTTCATTTACTCTGTCTAATTTATGAATTAATCTTTATTTTAGCTATTTTTGTATAGGAAAAAACACAGTGTATATAAAAGATTCCATACTATTCATTATTTAAGGAATCTTTCCCACAAACTAGAAGGTACAACTGTACTTATGTAGTCTTTAAATTTTATCGGAAAATATGTTCAAGATTTTCTATGGATGGGGGCTGAGGTCTTGGCTCACATGTTAGGCACTGGGTTCGAATCTAAGCATCACATATAAATAAATAGATAGATACATAAATAAGTAAATAAATTAAAAAAGATATTCTGTCCAACTACAACTAAAAATATATTTTTTAAAGATTTTCTATGGATGAATATTCTAAATGTCTAAGTGTTGGAATCAATGTGATATTTGATAAATTCATATGAAGTTCTTCAAAGACAGTGACAACACATAGTTTTTGAAAAGAAAAGAACTTTTAATATTAAAAATACTTCTATATACTAAAGCATTGATAATATACTTGAGGGCTAAAATGTGAAATATAAACAATTAATTATTAAATCTCTTTGTTCCCTAAAATGAGGTTTTAATAATGTGAACTAATTTTTACATCAGACATGAAAATCAGTTTATAATCTAAATGTAACAAAAACTTTAGACAGAAAAAATAAGACTGTTTATAAAAGCCAGTGTTAATAGCATGCCTGCTTTGAACAGCTGCTGGGTTTTCTGTTTCTTATACTTAAACTTGTTAATTTGTCATTTTTTTCTCAAATTTCCAATCATCCTTCTAATTATAAAAATAAAGTACACATACATACGATATGAATTAACAGTTTTGCCACAGTCTGGCTGGGCACAATCAGGAGCCACTTGTCAAAAGAAACTAACTTTATTTTTTAGAACCACACACGCCAAACAAAACAGCCTCTCAGGAAAACCCTCAGAGGCCCAACTGCCACCACCGGCTTCTCACAAGCCTCTCTCTCCAACACAAGCCTCTCTCCACCTCCCACAATCCTCCTGCTCTTGAGGCCGATTGGCTGGGTCTTGTGGGTGGAGCCAAAAAAGTCCCCCAATGAGCAGCTCCGTGGTCTGAAAGGGCAGGGAAACAGCCCAATGAGCATCACCACAGAGGAGCCAATCAGCTAGATGTTGCTGGGGCCGCTGTGAGCCAATCATCAGCCAGCAGCTGGAAGTTTGCTGGGGCCCCTTCAGCTGTGGCTCTCAACAAGTTTTTCAATTACCAAAAAAAAAAAAAAAAAAAAAAAAAAAAA
>NW_026000037.1:30139408-30176518 GCF_001458135.2 Marmota marmota marmota
AAAAAAAAAAAAAAAAAAAAAAAAAAAAACCAAAAAACAACCCCCCCCCAAAAAAAAAAAAATAAAATAAAACCCAAAAAACTGATATTGTCACACGATCCAGAGTCCAGGAGGCACCCAGGCAGACACATAAAGAAATGCACTTTTTCACTGACATACTGAATTAAATCACTGAAGGTGTTAGATGCCTACCATCTCGATTAAATTTATTCTACCCATGAAGAAACAGTTTATGATTTTCAAATGAATAGCACTCTTAAATGAAGGGAGCATTAATACAATATGATATTAATATACAAACACTCACATTATTCACCTGCCACTGACATTCTGAATTAAATCAGTAATGGGGTGTATAACTGATTAAATATCTACACAACAGAAAGCAACAGCTTATGATTTAAACAGGCACTGGTAGAGTGATCACATCATTACACTGCCAAATGCCATCTATCACTTTTACTGAACTTAACGAAGATAGATTACATCCCACAGATGAGATGCAACCTATAAATACTGTCATGCTGATCTTCATCTGACTTTCCTAGAGAACAGACAAACAACAAATCAATAATTGAAGAAATCATATTAGAAATTCAGTGTTATTCAGTTCCCAGAAGAAATCAGTTAGGACAATATAGTAACAAATAACCTTAATTAAATGAAATCTTAATTCCTGCTTTTCTTTCTAAATTAACTTATTTTCTATTTAATCTTATTTATCAGGTTTAAGAGTACATCTATTTAGTGTAAAGCATCACCAACCACTTGTAACCTAAGACAGGTTTAGCACACACAATTTTTTTTCATGGCAAATGTTCTGTACCAAATACAATATGCTTCTTGACTCAAGTTACAAGCTCATGCAGGCTATGGCAAATTTGTGACATTTAATATAGATCTTAAAGACACTGTCTTAATACACTTAAACAAAGTGCATACCATAAAAATATGCAAAAACAATGCATCCATTTTACAACTTCTGGATTATTTTAATAGTATTTCTCCATTAAACACCTGCCTGAGTTTCTATTTACCATTTCATTTAGCTTTGACAGTTTACCTTTGTGGAAACTGCCTGTCAATTGCTTCAGTGGTCCAATCGCTGGAGACCAGATTGCTTTCTGTCAGTTGGCTTGTGTAATGTTATTGTAATAGATAACAGGTGGTCAGTATTCAATGGCCGAGGTGAGGATGTCGTCTCACAAGCTATAAAACATCTGAGGAAATGCTTTAACAGTTCACACTTACTACTAATTGCACCATTAGAACTTTAATTAATTCTTTACCCTTCCACTGTGTTCCTTAGATGGCCATAAGGCAGGAAATCATTCGGAACAGAAAGAAAGAATCTAAAGAGACAATAATGAGAAGTAATAAAAGAAAGAATGAGTGGCAGAATGGCTAACATTTTGCACTGAAACTGGAGTAGAGTTTGATTATTTAATCAGTTCTGTATTTGAAAATGCCCCTAAATGGGGATTAGTTTTTTAAGGAGCACTTTAATTCTGAGAACATGTCAGCCACTGCCTACATTTAAATTATCTTCAATAAGTAACTATATATTGAAATTATTCCAAGAGTATTCCTTTCTGACTTTAAGGCCTCAATAATCTAGTCTTCCAAGTCAGAAATAGAAAAATGAGACATGGAAAAAGTTTCATATAGGATAATCTATGTATTTTTAAAAAATGGCCTTAGAACATGTTACATAAAAGATGAAAACAAGGCATTAAAATCAATGTCACCAAGCTGATTTTTAAGTTCAAGCCAAGGCTAGACTTTGGCATCTTTGTATTTCTAGTTTTCAAATAGCAGATCTTCAGGCACACTGTATACCTAGATAGTTCCATATATCATTAATCTCCATATATCATTAACCTTTAGTAATTTGAATTAATAATTTTTCTCTTATGATAGATTTGCTTGGAACTACTTATTCATTTTAAACATGTAAAGTTTCCAACAATTTGTAATTTGTTTAGATAAAATTGAAAGAAAGAAACCTTTGAGCAATAACTGGATCTCCTTAAAAAACCGATTAGAATATTTTAGAAAAATTTTAAATATATTTTGTTTAAAAACTAGATTCTTATTTTCCTTGTTGTACACTAAATCAAAAATTAAACAAATATTTATGGAGAGTATGTGAAATGCATATTTTTAGCAAAGGTAAAACTAGTAATCTAAAAGAAGTTAAAATTTCTATAAAATTTTAATGTATCATGCTACTATGAAGAACCTCTGGCTTTCTTTCCACTATAAAAAAAAATATTTTTTCCTTGCTCCTTTAAAAATTGTACTGTTTAAACATTTTTTAAATGTTTAGAAACTAGCAAATGTCCAAACAGATTCACACAACACTTTTGACTAAATTTTACATACAACAATAAAATTATTAGCTGACCAAAATTAGCTATGATTAAGCCTGTTACAAGAGTTGCTTGTTATAAAGAAGCGATAAATGTCAGGTAAAACTTAAATTCTCCTCAATGTTAGAGGAATTTAAGCCTAGTTTCTGGAGAGTGATTAGGGTCTGTATGGTACAAACATTCATGTCTACCCACAAAGCAAACAAGTGGTCTGTACCACATCATCAAGACTTAGGTTCGGACACTAAAGCTTCTTTTTATACCCTATCCATCTATAAAATATTTGTCAATTGCAGTACTATTTATCAGTTTACCATTCTAATTAGACCTGGGTATTTAGCAGTTAATTTGCAGCATATGTGACACTGCCCCACATTATGATTTATCTAGTTTTGGCAAACTCCTATCCATATCCTTGATTAATATTCTTTGGAATAGTTAAGAGATATGTATCCCCACTTGCTGGATCTATCTTTAGTTCTTAAAGGAACTGGGAAAACAGCAAATAATAAGAGACTAAATCTTTGTTTCTATGGGATTTATATTCTAGATGAAGGAGATAAGTGACAAACAAAACAAGCATACACTATGTTGGCAATATAAATTGCTATGAAATACTAGTTTCAAAGGATGCTCTATTTGACAGGATGGTCAGAAAGGACAGTATTAGTAGGTGATCTGAAAAACGGAAAGGGCCAATTCTTGTGGAAGAACTTTCTGGGTGGAAGAAATAGCCATACTAAAACCCTGCAATGAGAAAGTGTTTGAGGTATTCACAGATTGAGGAGGCGAGTTTCCAGAAAGAAAACAACAAACAAACAAAAAGAGCATAAGAAAAGGTAGTATTATATCCAACTTTGAGGGCTCTACAAGAATAAGCAAAGAAACCTTTGCAGCATTGTAACCTGAGCACAAGTAGCTCTAATGTCCATGGTTTTAACACCCTTGATGGTTTGGGTAAAGGGTAGAAAAGTGGAGCATGAACTTTACTGTAGTACCTCATCACCGAAGTCATGTGTATGCCTACATAACTTGCTATCAATGGAGTTCACGAGGAAGTATCAGATGTTGAATATATTTTGAATCTAGATACCACCTAAACAATGAGACCAAGGTGCACAATAACAACATTAAAAGTTACTGAAAGACAAGACCAAAGCCATCATTTATGAAATAAGTGATAAGGTGGACTCCATTGAACTAAAAATACTTGTACAAAAATCAATGTCAAGAGAGTGAGAAGATAAGCAACAGGTCAAGAGGAAAGAATTGCAGAAGACACATCTGGTAAAGAACTGTTATCCAATAAATGCAAAAGTCTCTGAAGTTATGCAGCCAAAAAAACAGTTACCCATTTAAACCACAAACAATAGACCTTAACATACTCCTTACCAAAAACATATAGTGATTGTAAATAGGAATATAAAATGTTAAACATTTTATGTCATTAGGGAATTACCAATTAAAACAATAATATGATGTCATTGCATACCTATTAGAATTGCCAAAATCTAAAACACTGACAACATTAAATGCTGGCAGCAATGTGAAGCATCAAGAATGTAGAATTATTTTTAGTGGGAAGACAAAATAGTTCAGCCACATGGGAGGTTTGGCCGTGTCTTACAAATTTAAGTATGCATTTACTACGTGATCCAGCAATCGCACTCCTAGGTATTTATTTAAAGAAGCAGAAGGCTTTAGTCCACACAAAAACCTGCACATAGATGTTGAAGACAGATTTATTCATAAATATAATAACAGAGAAATACTCAAGATATGACTTGATAGGGGAAACAATAAACAAACTATGGTAAATACGAATGACTTTATATTACTTTCTGCCCCAAAAAACTATTGAACCATGAAAAGATATGGAGGAAACGTATTACCAAGTCAAAGAAGCCAATGTGAAAAGGCTACCATAAAATACAATTCTATTTATGACATTCCATGCCAAAACTGTGGGAAAAAAAGTTGAATGGTTGCCAGAGATTATGGGGGAGGAAAGGATGACTAGGCAGAAGAGAGATGAAATTCAGGACAGTGATATTATTAGGTATAGTATTACAATAGTGGATAAATGTCATAATACATTTTTAATACCCATATACAATAACAAGAATGAACCTAAATGTAAACTATGGACTTTGGATGATAATTCTGTTACTTTATGCTCATCGATTTAACAAATTGACTCCTGATCACCTCAGTGTGGGAGATTGTTGGTGGGGGAGGTTGTGCCTATATGAGACTTAGCTGTACTTGCCACTCAATTTTCTTATGAACCTAAAATTGCTCTAAAAATATAAAGTCCATTAAAAATAAATGAGATGAAAACATCAAGAAAATAGTGGAAGATATTTTTAAATTATTTGTAGATATAGGAATATCTTCATAAGATATGCAATGCCCAGAAGGCTTGGGAATAAATGGCAAATTTGAACATGCAAATATTTAAAACTTCTGCTGTGGAGAATAAGAGCACATAAAGAGGGCTGGGGATGTGGCTCAAGCCGTAGCATGCTCGCCTGTCGTGCGTGCGGCCCGGGTTCGATCCTCAGCACCACATACAAAGATGTTGTGTCCGCCAAAAAAAAAATAAAAAAAAAAAGTATATTAAAAAGTTCTCTCTCTCTCTCTCTCTCTCTCTCTCTCTCTCTCTCTCTCTTTAAAAAAAATATTAAAAAAAGAGCACATAAAGAAAGTCCAATGCTAATACATTTGGAAAAACATATTCAAAGAATTCCACAATTAGTTATTATATAAAATATATGAAGCTCTCTCATATATCAATCCTCAGTTTTAAAATGGACAATGTATGAATATCAACTTTGATTTGACTTCTCCTCTTACACTGCTCTGGTTCACCTTCTGAGGAATAGCCCAGTTTTTAAGATCCACAAGTCAAGAGTGAAATTAGACTGTTCTAGAGAATCCAACGTAGTTCAGTGAGCCCACTTACTTCTTGACAAGAAGTACAAACGGTTCCTGATGCCCACCTAGAGTGGATATGAAAAGTGAAGCTCTAGGTGTCTTTTTGGAACAGAGGCATTTCAATAATAAAACCTTAAATGTGACGTTGGCTTAGTGAAAGCAATCAGAGTAGCGGTGACAGAAACTCAAATATTAAAGGAGAATGGCTACCAATTTTATTAACTATAGATACAGGAAAGGAAACCATCCTGAATATTTCAGCTCTGGAACAAGGTGAAAAGATTAATTGATGTGTATAAGAGACTCTCTCTTTCAACAGTGTTCTATAGACAGATAAAAAATCAGACTGGAGACAGATGACAGAAGATAAATAGATTTGATTAGGATTATCTGTCTGCAGCTTTAAGTCTAAATTAACTGAGAGACTCAGTTTTGTGCATTTAGAAACAAGCGTCTCCATATGAACAGTTTCTAAGCAGTGGAACAAAGCATCAGCCTTTGGAAGACAGAAGACAGAGATAATGGGTCACTTGCAAGCACTTTCCATTGAGAATTCTTCCCCACAAAGCAGTGGAGACTAGGAAAGTTGCAAGGATCAGATGAAGAGTGCTGCCTTCACAGTCATGCCAACTTTCCCACAGGGCATCAAAGAAGAGTAAGAGGACATTGCGCAACATGTGTACAACAAAGAAAATACTAGCTTTCTGACTTTAAGAAATGTATATCTAAGCTCTTCAGCTGCACTTATCCCTACCATAATGTGCAGATTTGCCATGTTCAAAATATTTGATGACATCATAAGTTGGCAACTGTATGGAGAACTGGTGGTACTCTCATATCATTACTTAATGTGTTAATTAATTAGTAAAAATAAGAGTATATGTCCTCTAATTTTAAATTTTTAATTTAAGGAATTGATACTTCAGTAATGCCAGTTCAGAAAAGAAGTCCTAGTGTGTACAAATGTCAAGTCCTACAGTATTCACAATAGAAAAGGATTTTAAATAGACTTAAGGTCTATATGTAAAAGTGAATTAACTAAGTTATGGAACATTTATAAACTGAAGTATCATGTAGTTGTCTGAAGAATAAAGTAGTTTATTGATATTGATATAAAATAAAATTTCAGAGCACCTTCAGTTTTGAAAAACAAACTTCAGCAGGGTATCATGGTACAAGTCCGGGAAAACTGAGGCAGGAGGATCAAAAGTTCAAAGCCAGCCTCAGCATCATAGGGAGGCCTTCAGCAACTTAGTAAGACCTTGTGTCAAAATTAAAAAAAAAAGACAAACTTCATAACTATAAACATACATAAACAAATCTTTTCAATATGCACAACACATATGTCTCAAATTACACAGGAAAAGCATGTATCATACTCTCTGGATTCAGGCTCAGACTTTCTATAAATCCTTCTTGGAGATTAGGATTTGTTTTCACAATTACCAATATCATTTAATAATTCAATGAAGTTGCTGAGAGTCTCACTAAGTTGCGTAGGCTAAACTTGTACTTACATTCTCCCTGTCTCTGTCTCCTGAATGCTGGGACTATACAAGTACACCACGGATCCCAGCTTGAACATAAATTTTAATGATGTATTTCTAGAATTTTGTATATGTTCATTAATTTTGCTCCATTTCTTTCTAATTTGAATTTGTAGTAGAATGACTTCAGTCCAGCAGGCATCCTATTAAGGTTTAGGAATCCATGATTTGGGAACCCTAATGATTCACATTGTTGTCCCAATTGTATTAGGTTATGATCCCTGTCTTAAAAATTTAAATATGGGTAGGAGGCTGGTTGGTGATATAGGTCAGTAGAAAATCACCCCTGTGTTCAAGTACCAGTGCCAAGAAAAACAAATTCTGTATAAAATGTTATAAAACCAATAAAATTTTTACTATGTTTAGATCTATTGAACAAGAATCCCTTATTTATTTGTTTTTTTCCCTTATTTATTTGTACATTTATTTACAGAATAAATACATAGTGACCACCAAAAAAATTCAATGAAATAAAGAAAGAAGCACCAATAGTACTAAAACCCTTTCCACTTCATAAAATCTACAACAATGAGAAGTATGGTTAGAACATGACAGAAAGAGTGATGATATGACTATAAAGGCATAATCAACATGAGAAGAGAGGTGTTTCAGAATATGCTTTCCTGATGATTTGATTATTTTTGTTTGGATCTGGACTGTCTCCTAAAGGCTCATGTGTTGAAGACTTGGTTCCCAGTGTAGCCATGTCCACAGGTGGATCTCTTGGGAATTGATTGAATCATGAGGGATCTGACCTCACCAATAAATGAATCTATTGATGGATTCAGAGCTGAATGAATAACTGTGAGGTGGTGTAAACTGTAGGAAATGGGATGTACTTGAATCAAGTAGGTCTTTTGGGGGCATGTGCTTGGAGCTATATCTATTCCTAATCCCTCCCCCTCCTTCCCTTCCTTCTTCCCTCCCTATCCTCCACCCCATCTTTCTCTCCTGTTTCCTGCCTGCCATGAGAAGAGCAGATTTGCTCTGCAACGACCTTCTGTGATGCTCAGAAACAATGGAGCCAGCCAAGCACGGACTGTAACCTCAGAAACCATAAGCTAAAGTAAATTCTTCCTCATTTAAGTTGTTTACCTCAGGTATTTCATCACAAAAATGAAAAGCTAACACATTGGTATGCATAAGAATACATTACATTAGGTACTAAAATAATAAAGCAATGGTTCTTTTTAAAAATTTTTAAAATTATTTATTTATTCTAATTTGTTATATATGATGGCAGAATGCAATTCATTTCATATTAAACACATAGAGCACAATTTTTCAAGACATTGATTGTACACAAAGTATTTTCACAACTTTCGTGTCTTCATAACATGTACTTAGGGTAATGATGTATAACTCATTCCACCATCATTCCTACCCCTTTCCCCCTTCCTTCCCCTCCTTCCCCTTTGCTCTATCTAAAGTGGTTCTTCATAGTGTGGTCCATGATCTAGCACCATCAATATGACCCAGGAACTTACAAGAAATGCAAATTCTCAGGCTCTGTCTCTGATTTACTTAGACCTAATTAGAAACCTTTGGGATGGTGCCCAGTAGTCTGAGTTTTAACGAGTCTTTTAAGCAATTCCGATTTATGATAAATTTTATGAATCATTACAGGAGAGCATAGTGATTAAGAGTAAAGGATTAGACTTCTAGTTTTAGCTCCATGTACATATATGGAAAACAACATCTTCTCCTTACAATAAGAAATAAGCTGAAGAGTCAGAAAAACTTTTTTGAATCTTTCAGAAAAGTAATAAGAAAAACCATGACCCTTAAATCTAGAGAGACAGGTAAATACAAATAGTCACAGCTTAGAACAGCCTACCAGGAGGACAAGTCACTGGAGCCATGAATGGAAAGGAGCATTGGATGAACTGCTGAAGTGGGACTATGAATAGAGCAAGAGCCAGCAACTCTGTCACCTGTCATCACAGGGCCTCTACCACTCTCCCACATCATGGTGTAGGACCCAGAAAATTCCTCAAGTTATGATAGGTGAAGAAAAAAAGTAACCAATGAAAACACAAATCCAGAGACTTTTCAGTTTTGAAGATGTGCTTAATAAGAAAAAAAGGCTTAACTAGGACTTTTTCCAAGGTAAGGAAATGAATGACCCCTCTTCTTCCCTTTCAGCTCTTGTCTCACCTAAGATTGAGGGGTGGGAAACCAAGGGACACTTGCAAGGGTTATAGTCCTAGGACAGAAGGTTTCTGAGGACTAAGATCTAATTATAGGATTGCAGCATGCTTCCTCTTCCCTTCAAGCTTACCACTACATCAACTGAGTTACCGTATAACAGCAGTAGAGTCACAATTCAGTATCTGAAATACCTGATATTGCTACAAGGCTTAGACTCTTTAGAAGTGTTCAGGTAAATCCAAAGACAAAAGAGGAGGTAAAAATAGGGCATTAATGGAACTTGAAGCCTCAGACACCTAAAACTATGGCAAACATAATAAATATAGCTCAATTCTTTGCCCAATTTTAACCTGAAACCTAAAACTAAAGTTCAATCTTCCTCATTTCCTGTGCCTGACATATTATGTCTAGATTTCAACAAAAATTTCCAAGTCATGCTGTGATACAAGGAAAAATACAGTCTAAAGAAGAAAGTATGACTCTGAACAAAGGCTATGACATAACAGAGATTTTGGAGTAAGAATGGGAAGTTACAATATCAATGATTAAGTTAAAAGTTCTACAGAAAAAGACAATATTCAAGAACAAGTTCATAATATAAACAGAAGATAGAATATAAGAAAGAAAAATAAATATACAAAAAAACCCACTGTAACATATATTAAGACAGCCTTCAAAGAGTTAACTAGTAAACCAATATATGTGAGAAGAGAATCAGTGAGATCAGTCATGCCTATAAAACATTCCCAAACTCAAAATAACATTTAAACATGTAATAATGAAAAAACTTTATATAATACTCAAGAAATATGGGATACCTATAAATGCCATGATTTATAAGTTATTAGAGAAGAAATGAGAAGGGATAATAGAGCAGAAGAAAAGAGAAATAAACATTTTTCTTAAAGAAATGGAAACTAAGGGAATTCATTGAGAATAACTCCTGAAACAAAATGTTTAAAGAAGTTCTTCAGGGAGAAGCAAAATTAGAAAACTAAAAACTCAGATCTATATATATATATATAAAATTAGGAATATGAGAAAGGGAATATATAAAGGTTAAACATTTTTTTTACATATTTTAAATCTATTATACTAGATAACATTCTTTTTCAGAATAATAATAGGAGCAATGCATTGGATGATTACAGCACACAGGTAAGTGAAATGAATGTCAAAATATTTTAAGGAATGTGAAGAAAAAATTTGTGAAAACCATTTATAAGGAAATTGTACTACCCATGAAGTACCATGGTGTTATGTGATAGTGGTCTTATATGAATCTATTGATTTAAATTATAGGACAATCATTAATAAATATGAGAAGAATAATACTTGATATGCTAGAGAGAAGAAAAAAAATGAAACAATATAAAATGCACTAAGTCAGAAAACCAAAACAGAAGTAAAAGTAAACAAAAAGCTAATGCAATTATTAGAAGACAATTATAAACATGTTGGATGGTAAATGAATGGTCTTGATAACTCTTCAAATGTAAATGATTTAAATGCTCCAGTTAAAAACAAGGAATATTAGAGTAAATTTAAAAAGTAGGCCTTTGCTATGTTATAAATAAGAGAACCACTTTAAAGTTAAAAACATAATAGGTTAAAAATAATGGTAGAGAATGGCTTACTGTACTAATGCTAATCAAAAGGAAAATGGAATATCTTTATTAATTTCAAACAAAGTACACCTCAGAACAACAAATACTTTCAGGGATAAAGATTGTCACTACATAAAAGAAGAGTCAAATTTTCAATGAGACATGATAGTCCTTAATAAAGAAGAAGCTTGTAACAATAGAACAGTGAGACACATGAAGCAAAACAGAGGACAGTAATGGGAAATAGACAATCTCACAACTGAAGATTTCAGTGCCTCTCTTATAATAATTAATAAATTAAGCAGGCATAGAATTGATGTTTACAGAGTACTTTAACAGCCGGTAGAATATATATTCTTCTTATTTGACGTGGAATATTTACTTAGATCACATTCCACGCCATGAAATACACTTGAACAAATTTAAAAAAACAGAAGTCACAGAACTTATGTTCTCAGACCTCAATGTAATTAAACAAAAAATCAATAACAAAAAGGCAGCTAGAAAAAGCCAAATATTTGGAGTTTTAACACACAGTACTAAATCAAATATAGGTCAAAGAAAAAGGTTTAAGATGAGTTAAAATATTTTGAATTAAATAAAAATAAAAACTCAATTTACCAAAATATGTGGGAAGCAAAAGAAAAATCTATATTTAGAGGAAAATACATTGCATTAAGTGCATTTATTATAAAAGAAGAAATTTCAAAATTCAGTAACCAGGGAAAGAATAGCAATTTAAGCCTAATACAAAAGCGAAGAAATAATAAAGGAGCAGAAGTAAATAAAATTGGAAATGTGGGAAACAATACAGGAAATTAAAAAAAAATTAGTTCTCTGACAAAATAAATAAAATTGATAAATGTGTTTAGGAGGTTTATTTAGGAAAAAAGGAGAAGGGAAAAATTACTTAATATCAGAAATGAGAGAGAGGTCTGGACAGTAGCTGAAAAAAGTAACATATTAAATATATAAATACAAGTAAATATCTATGGACATAATCATCCAAAAAAAAAAAAAAAAAAAAGAAGGGGCCAGACTCAAATAGCTTTTGCTGATTGATTCTACCAATCATTTTGGAAGGATAAAAGACAGTATTTCTCTACCTTTTTCAGAAAATACAAGTGGAGGGAAAACTACTTCCTAACCCTTTCTGTGAGATGAGAATTACTTTAATACAAAAATCAAATAATGACTTCAAAAGAAAGGAAAAGTGCAGTCCAATATTTATTCTAAACATAGATGCAAAATATTAGTTAATCACAAAATATTAGTTAATCAAATCCAACAATGCACAAAATAATTTATGTCATAAACAAATAGGAGTTTATTCCAGGAACACAAGGCTGATTGAACATTTCCAAATCAACCAATGTAATCTATCATTATTAATAAATAAGGAAATCATATCCAATAAAAATCTGAAATCATATCCATTCATACACACACACACACACATTCTCTCTCTCTGTCTCTCTCTCTCTCTTAATAAAATCTACCCCTCAACTGTGATAAAAACAAAACAAAACAAAACAAAACAGCTCAGCAATCTAAGAATACAGGGGGAATTCTCAAATTCATAAAGGACTTCTACCATAAACCTACTGCTATTGTAAGTGATGGGGTCAATTAATGAATGCAAGAAAAAAGATAAATCTATATGGAATTCCAATAATTTATAGAAATACTCTGTTCTCAATGACATGGAGCATAATTCCTCACTCCTTATATGTGGACTGTGAATACTGATTCCAAAGCCTACAATACAGCAAAGAGGCAAACACTCCCTCAATTAAGTAATCAAAGATAATGTCAGCAGTCATAACTCATGTTGATGGTATGAATGTTTGATATTGATGTGATGAAAATCATACTTTGTGACTATGGTTTTCCTTTCAGTTTCCAATAACCCAGGCTGAAAATGAGCAAAACAAGGAGTCTAATCCCATTTCAGCGACATTCTACAAATGGCTGCATTACTCCTCAAACCCATCTAGGCCTTCAAAGACAAGGAAAGTCTGAGACACTGTCAATGGCAAGGGAAACAGGGACTAAATGTAACATAGTGTCCCGATAGCATCCTGGAAAAAACAATAAAACATATTATGGAAAAATCAAAATAATCTAAGTAAACTGTGGACTTTTGTTGATAAAATCTATCAATATTGGCTCATTAATTATAACAAATATATTAAGGTTTTTATTAATAGGAGCAATTGGGTAAGGAATATATGAATAATGAACACACTCTCTTCTTAATTTTTCTGTAAACCTAAAATATTTCTAAAAATTAATTTTATTAAAAAAGCTAAAGGGTAAATTTTGAGTAGTACTTTATGAATTTTGTATTTTGAGTATATAAGCCACTTTATCTCTTAGAGCTACAAATGTCCCTTTACAAAATAAAATGATAATAGAAGATATATTCTATAGTGCTACTGTGAAGATTAAATGCTATGCACAGCTTTTAGTAAACATTTGGTGAACACACAAAATGAAGGGAATTATTAGTATAGCCAAGGAGAGTATGTGCTTCTTCTAGGTTTTCCTATAAGGCAATAAAGAAATTTGTGATGGGATTTGGCGTGAGAACAATTCTATAGTTTGGGGGTTCAAAGTTAAAAAAATAAAGATAAAGAAATAAGCCCTCTTTTATTATTATTATTATTATTATTATTATTATTATTATTATTATTCATAGTCATTTATTATCCTTTTTTGTTCAGGTTTAATTTGGATGAATAAAGGTTATATTCTCTTTGGTTTTACTTGTCATAATCTTGGAGCTGAGGTCAATGAACTTTATTATAAAGATACTCTTAGAAAGGAATCTGTCCATTGCCTAATGTGCCATACTTGTCCACCTGCAGATAGTTATTTTTCCTTGTATTATGTATTCTATAATTGATACCATCTTTGTTATAACCAATCAAACCTTAGTTGGGATATTTACCAACCATGGCCAAGTACTAGGTGCAAATAAATGAAAAAAAAAAAAAAAAGAGATTGCCTGACAAATCCTAGTCAGTCTTTTGTTTATGAATCTACTTTAGTTCACTGTTAATACCATACACTATGTTCCCATCTTGACCATTTATTTGAGGGGTGTTGATAGCATAAGTGAATTTCAAGTTTGTGGGTATTTTAAACAGAAATGAAATAAGTGCAAACACACTGTCAAAGATATATACTTTGGCACTCAATGTTTTGCAAATTACTTTACTAAGCCAAGATTATTGCAGTCAATAAATTGGATGAAACTGGGAGCTTTGTTAGCCACTTTAAAAAGTAGTCCTTCACAATCAAGAAATTTTCTCTAGATTGCACCTGACAAATCAATATTGATTCTTATATAAAGCTGCTTGAACCCTTAGTATGGAAGAATCAATGTCTTTGGCATATCACGTATAACAGTGTGGCATTCGTTATATAGTTAATTCAATAATAAACATTAATTCCAGGTCAGCAGACATTTACTAGCAATGCTTTAATGAAAAAAAAATCTTAAATGGGCTGCAGAAAGCATGGCCAAAATAGCTAGAAGACCACTTGTAGAAAAAAATATGATTACAGTTACATCGTTTCTTATAAATAGTATATTCATGCTAATTTAATGCACTCATTAAAAATCATTACTCATTGAAAATTTGTTAGTAGCTTTCTTTGTTTGCTTTGGTGTTTGGAAATTAACCCAGGGTCACTATATGGTAGCATCTCCAGTCCTTTACACTTTTTTTTTTTTTTTTTAATAGGCTCTCCATAAGTTCCTGAGGCTAAGTTGTGATTTTCCTGCCTCATCCTCCTGAATTGCTGGGATTATAGGTGTATGCCATCACTTCAGCATTTTAGAGTTTACTTTTTATCTACAAGTTATTATATAAAGAAATAAAGTCACAATATAGATTCCATTGCCCATTCTAAATTCTTTTTTTCTTTCTTTCTTTTTTTTTTTTTTACTGGAGAATGAACCCAGGGATGCCTTAAAACTAAACTGTATCTCCAGTCCTTTTATCTTTGATTTTGAGACATGGTTTTACTAAGTTGCTTAGGGCCTAAGTTGCTGAGCCTTGTTTGGAACTTGTTATCCTCCTGCTTCAGCCTCCCCAGTTAGTAGAATTATAGGTTTGCATGTGAACCACCACACCTGGCCCAATGC
Organism: Marmota marmota marmota; assembly: GCF_001458135.2. Taxonomy (NCBI): domain Eukaryota; kingdom Metazoa; phylum Chordata; class Mammalia; order Rodentia; family Sciuridae; genus Marmota; species Marmota marmota. The sequence goes on from NW_026000037.1 coordinate 30,154,179, forward strand.
TAGAATATTTTCCTCTTTGTCTCTATCTTTTTCTCTCTGTTGTATGTACAAGTGTGTGTGTGTCTCATATATATTTAAATATATTTACTTATCTTTTTATTTATCATCAGTCAATAGATTGTGTTTACTTATTTTTAAAGCATACTACATCCTCTTTCATCACTTTTAATGTTTAAAAAATTGCCAAAGAAACATAGTGAACTGGAAATAGAGTTAAGTATGTGTTCAATTAGAAATAATTTTTATACTAAAACAAACTATTTTTACATTGTTTTTTTCTAATAAGATTCAATTTCAGTAGCTCAAATTTCTTCAAGTCTAGCAAATAAATGCACCCACAGACAAAGCTTACTTACCTTCAGTATCCACAGCAAAAAAATGGTGTCTTAATTGCATGGGAAAGCACTCACCATAGCTGTGATATTACTTTCCAGAGTCTAAATGTGACTGAGAAGGTAGCTCACACAATATAAACAGAACCAAAAGCTTTCTGAGAAAATAAAGTTTCTGTCTGACTGCATGCTAGCTTGTTGTAGTAATGGCTCTGAATAAAAATTGAAATGCCATATTGTGATTTACAGAAAATAACTATATGTTTACAAGTATTCCTACATAGACAGAAAACATATGTGAGAAGAACCAGAGATCACTGCAAGAGGCAGAATATCTGGATGACAGTTTTGGGTCAACGACATTGAGGATCTAGCCACAGATACAAAGAATGATGGTCTAGTAAGTAAGGGACAAATTGCTGCTAACCAGAGTATGAAAGACAGGTCCAGCCTGAGCCGAGATCTTCAGTGACAGGAATAGTTTATCTTCCACTGCTCATGCCTCTGTCAACATCAATAACAATTTCGGTAAATCCAAGTCTGCTTTCAATAGTCCATGTGAAAAGGAGTCTAGGAAGGATGTAACTTCTGCTGCAGCTCTTGAGTGTGTTTATAGGCTTTTTGTCAGACCTATCTGGTATGTATTTTCATATACTCTAGAAGGTGGTATATGCTATTTTATAAGACTAATGACTTTCAAGATATAGCCTTGGCCCCAAAGTACTTCTGCTTCTACATAAAGGATAGTTCAAATTCTTTTTTCTTCCATTTGCTATTTATTGTTTCAATTCTCCAGTTCTATAGGCACTTAGGCTGGAAGCAGCACCAAGTGCCCTTGGCATAGATCTTCTTATACGGCAGCACATGCTGCAGCCTCATAGGGAGAACCCATCTCCCCTCCACCATTTAGCTGCTGTTGTGTGGCTCAAAGTTATTTTGTTAATAGCTTAAATTCTGGTATTACTTTTTACACTGGACCCTCTTTATATATAAACCCAATTCAAGAAAGATCAATCAGAAAGTCAACAAAATTTGACCATGCTGAAGTTTTGGGTGACAAAAGTCTTTTAATATCAAACTTCCAAAATTAATCCTTAATGATTGTGATGGGGACATTAGCATTTGACATTGCACTTGTAGACAAGAAGACATAATTGCAACCTCAAAGACCAGGATCACAGAGATATGTAATTAGAACCTGGGCTTATTATTTTAAGATTCCCAAGGAGGTTTGTGATACATTATAATGACAATATCCCAGAGCTAATTGTGGAGCTTCTTGAATTACTCAGGAACTGCAAGTTTTCATTGTAATGTATGTAATTAATTCCTCAGCATCATGTTACAAAGTGGATACAACAAAACTCTGAAACTCTAAGGTAAGACATGTGTTAATCATTTTGACTATAAAGGGTAATGGCATGCCTAGTTACAAGCTTTGGTTGGCAATTCTGGAGGGACATGGTCTAACTCTCTTAATAGTTCTAAGAACTTTGGGAGTATGTGAACTTTTACTCCTCAATTTAAGGAGAGGAAATCAGGGGAATTCAGGGGTGAGGCTGAGACTTAAACTTCATGGCTAAAGATATGGTGGGTGTTGTCTGCAATAACAAATGTGTCATGGTGACTGAAAATGCTCAAGTATTAAAGAATGGGAAACATCAGTCTCCAAGCAGATATCTACCTCAGAGACAGCAGATACAGGTTTTTTTTTTCCTGAACAAAGGTATATTTGATTAAGTGAATGAATGGGAGTAATTTGTTGTCTGCCTCACTGGTTCTATGTAACATAGTGATGTCTTGGTTTTAACTGATGAGGCTTGAGAACTGAAACAACTGGGGGTTACTCTATATGACATATGCAAATGATTATATATATGATGTATATTTGATTATATATATGATTTATAATTTTTCCCAATGAAGAAAGACAAATCTTTGCATTGTCCCTTTCCCATTCCTGATTGTTGTTCTTTTCCTAAGCTGTAAATTTTGGAAACATTATTTAAACTCCTTCAAGTACTGTGTTCTTGAGAGACATTGTGGTTGCATTTTTGCTGTACTGGGGACCGAATGCAAACCCAGGGGCTCTTTACCACTGAGCTGCATCCCTGGTATTTTTTTTTTTCTTTTTTTGATATAAGGTCTCCCTAAGTTCCCAAGACCAGCCTCCAACTTGGGATCCTCCTGCCACAGTCTCCTAGGGCACTGGGATTACAGATCTGGGAACCGTGCCTGGCTGTGGTTGCATTTTTAAAGGATGGGTACATGCTATTTCAGCAGAACATCAAAATAGAGCTTCTAGCAGTATCAACTTTCTGAAAATCCTAATTTTAAAAAGTTCGAGTTACCTTAAGTAAACTCCAAAAAATCTTTTGAGAAAATGTTACAGGTTGCAGCTTCAGTGATTATTATTTTTAAACTAATTATCTTTCCTGTGTATTTTTTAGCCATTTTAACACTCTAGAGATACTCCAGGATCCAAAGGCATCCTGCTCATACTTTCTATTGTAATATTAATCCTACTTTTTGGGGCTGGGGATGTGGCTCAAGCGGTAGTGCACTCGCCTGGCATGTGTGCGGCCCGGGTTCGATCCTCAGCACCACATACAAACAAAGATGTTGTGTCCGCCAATAACTAAAAGAAATAAATATTTTAAAAATTCTCTCTCTCTCTCTCCATCTCTCTCTCTCTCCTCTCTCTTAAAAAAATATTAATCCTACTTTCACTTTGTATGAATTACTTTTATGGTTTATTTTAATAGCACCAACAGTTCATAAGCTTCATTCAAATAAAAAGATGCTTTCTTTATTTCAGTATCTTCCCAGCTCTACTGAAATCTTAAATTTATGCAGAATGATACTTGAGTTATGGTAGGTCTCTTCTCCATTCAAGAAGCAGAGTAATCCTTCCAAAACAATTTTAATTACTTTGTTACCGAAAACTACAGTAAATTTCAGTGTTATTTAGAATAAACATAAAATACTAATTATGTTAGCAAGACTCAAATACCCTACCACCTGTCACCATGCTGACCTAATCAACTCACACTCCCCATTTACTAATTCTCCCCAGCCACACTGGCCTGGTTGCTTTTTCCTGGTTCAACAAACATGCTTCTAGCTCAGAGCCTTTGCACTTGCTGTCCCTCATCAGGGAACACTCATTCCTCAGCTTTCCTCATTCATTAGTGTTTCCCCATCACATGCTACATCCTTAAACAACATTTCACTGAGTATCTTCATCAAAATTTCATCATATGCTTCCATCATACACTGTCCCATTGACCTGTTTTCTTTTGCTTCAAAAAATTTTAACTATGTGATTAAGCTAGTTTAGTGTTTTCATTTGTGTTCCACACTCTACCATAAGTTCCATGATATAAGGGACTCCTGGATCCCCTGATACATCCCCAAATCCCAAGAGAGCCTCTATCATTATAAAATGCAGCAAGTATTTGTAGAGTGAATAAGTAAAATAATGAGTGTTTTTTAAAAAGCTGTACATCCTCTGAAACACTATCTTCTATTTCTGCTGACCAGGAGTTATCAGTAACATTTTATGAATAGAACTTGTATTTGCTGCTATTCATTTTGTTAAACCAAAAGACAGTCAAGGACTGTTACTTCCCAAGGCCATTTTAATGTCAAACTTGAACCATTCAAGAGTTTCCACTCTAAAACTCCACAGAAAAGACAAAATTATAATCTGTCATCTATGCTATCCACAAAATTGCAGTGCTCAAATGGATATTAAAACTCTGCAATCGAAGTAGCAAAGCCTTTTTCAAACGGCTGTTCTTTTTATGAAATTTAAATCTTGGAACAAGGACTGATAGTATAAGGGGAAATTAGCCTTCCCAAGATTTCACAAGTTCATCAAAAGCTTTATTCTGTAATAAGCAATGACAGTGAATAAGGGCTCTTATTGTGGCAAAAAGTCTAAATCAACATATTTTAGAAGAAAAAGTTTTAGGTGTTTCTGTAGGGTTTCCTTTATAATAGAATGAAACTCAGCACCAGGACACCAAGGGATGACCTTACTGGAACTAAGATTTCCAAGATGTTCTGAAAAGTCACTAAGTTCACTTACTTCATTGTTAATATCACAGCTGGATCTAGCATCTTTAGGGTGATTTCATTGTGATTCTCTGAAAATATTTTTAAAACACAACCTTGAAAAACACTTCTTTAAAATCCTTTGCTGTGCTGTCTTTTTTACCAAACCACGGCCTCTTTGTGGTCAGGAACCTTCAATGTCCTGCTCTGCACTAAATCTCCAGCGCCAAGCCTGTTATTTATCTAGTGAGGTTGTGAGCAAACGTTAATACTCATCTTTATTTTCTGCAAAACGGCCTTTCCTATGTTTGTCAAGGCATGTATGAAGCAATCAATCAGAAAAATCTTAAAAGTTTTTATTTACTTCTAAAAATTGGGTCTGAATCTACAATTGCAGAAATAATGTTTTTAAAATATAAACCTAAAATGTTGGATTATCTAGATTTTTTGAGAAAACAAAAAACACTTAATAGTTAAGAAAAAAAAAACAATACAGAAACCTAAATTTATGTTGAAACAAAATCTTAGGATGAGAATTGAAGACAAAATAGATTATCCAAACTCCCCCAAATAATAAGATAAACATCATGGATTTGGGCAAAGGAGGTAAGTGACATATTAGACCTCATAGACAATGTTCAGGCTAGTATGAGAGCTATGATCTGCCTGGGCCAGAATCATCACTGAGAATTTACTTTGTCATTTGTTTTCAGTTACAAGGAGCTGTTTGAAGGCAGCATTAGCACCTGTCAACCTTCCCTTGACATTAAAGTTGCTGACTGTACTGAAGAGCAATTTCCTCCATTCAACTCTTTGCACTGACTAGTAATCAGGCTTCATCCAGAAGAAAGATAGACATGTCCTAGGATTTTGGTGAATCCCATCTGTACTGCATACATGGGCATCTAATCTACATATACCTAAAATAATTTTAGGTACAAAGTAAAGAAAGATAGGGTCCTAGATGTTTGCATGGATGATGGTAATGTGGAAAGAGACCTTATTAGTATCTGCTGTGATAAGATAAAATCCACTGTTAGTCCCCATCACATACAGAATGGACTAAAAATGTTTCCCAAATACTCATATTCATAGAATATCTCATATTTGTAATAGTTAACCCACAATTCACATGTGTGTGTGTGATTCTAGACTATCACTTTCTTGCTGTGTTTGTGTGTATATGCATGAATACACATATACAGATACAGTATTGTTTTAATCTTATACCCTATATTCCCCTAAAAATTATTTGGGATAATTGTAAGCCTTTTAAGTTTTCACATGACTAATAGGTATACACAGAATTTTATCTACTCAATTTAGCAGAAAGAATAAATAAAAATTTAAGATACAATTGTAATCCATAATGCTGCTAAACTTTAAAATTCTGATAATAGAACAAATCAAATTATGGGTCTTTTTCCTCATTTAAAGAAAAATGTGTATATGTCTGGGATGACCGTCCTTTCTTTAATATTGGCTTTATAATTAACACACACCACAGCTTTTTAATTTTGAACATTTTTTCTTAATGGATGGTATTACTAAGAAAGTAACCATTTACAAAATTTGCTCTCTGGCTAATCTGTTCATATCTGCACAATAAAAAATAAATCCATCATCTATTTTTCATAAGGCATTAGGAAAGACTTAAAATTATTGGGACAGAATAAATATGCTGCATAAAATTTTATTTATTTTATAACATATAACACTTAAATAACAGAATAAGAATGTAATCTGATTACTGGTAGTTACTACATTAATTATATGATTGCTATTAAAATGTAAATTTAAAAAAATACAATACCAGGCTAATGTGAGCAAAGGTAACCTACAGAGGCCTAAGAAACCTTCCTATGTGGTTGAAATAAAAACAAAACAATTTACTTCTATTTCATATAAATGCAATAATCTCAGGGTTTGATATTTCTACAAAGAAATTCATCAAAATCAAACAATTTTGTTACCTACTTATTAAATATGAATGTACTAGATTGAATGTTGCACCATTGAAATGATAAAGATATTGAACATATTAGAATATAACAACACACTATGTTCCATTTTTTTCTAATCTAGTATACTCAGAGAATATGAATCATATTCATTGCATAGTTTCATATCACATGTCACTAAAGGTAGTGGAGAAGGGTGGGAGGTGGAAGATGTATGTACAAAACAATGTTGAACAATTTGCAGACAATTTTCAAATAAGTTATATTTAGTAGAGTACATTGAATCTTGGACAACTCAGCAACTTTCTCTCAGTTCCACTAGTAACATTTAGAAATTTATTCTGCAGCTTTACTCTTCTTCTCTCTATGTGCTGATTTCCCAGCTGTTTGATCTTCTGCTATTACTTATTTCAAAAGCATCTGAGCTTAAAAGGATAGCAACTGTCACATAACTGAGTACCAGGGTACTGTGTACACACTTGGTTATATGAGAAGCAAATAACGGCATGTCTAAAAACAGTATTTTTTACTTATGAACATATAAGGGTTCTATGCTTTTAAATGATCTCTTCTTGTATTGGACAGATTAAACATATTATTTTAAAATCACTGAAATAATAGCCATTATCATTTATATTAATATTGATTTTCAAAAGGACACATAATAGCATCAGGCATTGCATTGTGATTTTTCTCACAGTCCTAAACTGTGAAAACTGCTCTGCTCTGTTATGTGACCCTGTGCTCTCTGCCACAACAAAATGAGATTCTGAAGCAGCTACTCATAAGTATTTCGCCTCAGATTGTCTTATTATTTGTTTTCTAACGTAAGTACATACAGTCTTCGCATTTTCTATAAAACAAGGATTCTAAAATATGAATTATTTCCTGTTTAAGGTGCTAAAGTCTTCCTCCTATAGATGCCTTTTGGATTTTCACTTTTTCTATCTAATTATATAGACTATAGATTAAGACAATATGCATTTTCAAGTGAAGCCGATAATGTCACCAAGATCAGTCTTTAAGGGTCACAATATTCAGGCCTTCATTTTATCATAAATTCTAATATTTCATCAAGTTCAAATTTAACAATTACAACTTTCCTGATTATAGGATATGATTTTGATGATTAGCTATATCCTACACACCACCAGTAGTAACTTGCAAAGCAATAATAGAAACTCTGAATGTAACTTCTATACTGCAAACTTCGTACTTAGACTCAAAGAACTGTTGCTATGAGATATGCTATTCATGAATCTCCCATCCATCCCCCTTAAATTTAAAAAAAAATTTTATGTATTTATTTTTGCATTACAATTCTTATTATACCATAATTTATCATTTCTATGATTATATATAAGGTATGTTGACACCAAATTCACATCTTCATACATGTATTTTTATTTTAATATTTAATTGATCTAGATTCGACATTGTCAAAGTAAGAAATCGCTCCAGTTTTCTTTGCCAGTCTTCTTGATTTTAAACTTCCCGATTGTTTTTATTTATTTTTGTCCATTATTCAAATATTTGCCCTTATTTTTGAAACCTAGAGAAATTTTGCTGTTATTTTTTCTACATCTTGTATTTCTGCAATATGTCCCATTTTATATAAATTTAAATGGACTACAATTAATCAAGGGTCAACTATGTAACAATATCTAATTTCATTACATGATAGTCAAAGTTTAATATTCATAAATACGTGTACCCAGTCAGCTAGTTCTCAGGTACTTTTTTCTCTTTTTCTTCTAGGATACATATTTAGTTCTCAGAGGACACTTTTAAGACCTTCACAATAATATGATAAAAATACTTGGGTCTGTAAATTTGCTTTAAAACCTGACAAGTGGACTTGACCACTGTAGGTTTAAACACTGAGTATAGAAGTTACATTCAGAGTTTCTATTATTGCTTTGCAAGTTACTACTGGTGGTGTGTAGGATATAGCTAATCATCAAAATCATATCCTATAGTATGTACTATTAATTTAACTGATAAAGAAACTGAAGGTCAAGAAGTTAAATTACTTTTCTAAGATTTCAAGAGGCAAAACCCAAATTCAAAATCAGATGTCTCTAATGGCAATATTCATGTACTCTTTAGTAAATTCAGCTACTTCTTCTATTTGTGGCCCATTTCTTCTTTAAATAAAACCCACAGACAGCATTAATATTCCTTAATATTAATAAAGCAAACTGTTAATGCTTTTTAGTTATAGGTTTTAATGTTATTTAATTTTTTGAAATCAAATGGATGTTTATAGATTCACTCCTGGTAAATGTGAAAATTTGCGTATGATCACACATGCATACATGTGTATAGATATATATGGCAGACATACGCATTTGTGTTTCTCAGGAATGACACACTCATCTATACATAAGCACATGTGTATATGCACATGTATACATACGTGTTATATAGAAGGCATAAAAATACACATTGAAATATTACTTTGTTGTTTTGTATTGATATTTTCTAGATAAATGGAGAGGGTAAATAAAATTTCTACTTTGTAGAAATATGTCTGTTATTTTGACTACTAATGGGAATAGGTGTTACAGTTAAATGGTATAATTTCCTAGTTTTTCTCCTTTGCATTTAAGTGAAGTGAATATTCTGGAGTTACAAAACAAACCGTAACATATCAGTAGTCTGTACAGAGTTATTTTTAAAACCTGTCTTTAAATATTTTTATGAAAAAATATACTTGAAATCTAAATGTATATGTATCTTAAATGTTTCAGGAAAATTATATCTTTCAATACTATCTGTATACACATTTATATACTCAATGGCAAAATATTTTTATGAGTGAAGGTTGAATAATGTTTTAGAGTGGTATAAAGTGATGCTAATTCACAATGTCAAATTGCAGCAAAATATCTATATTTAAAAGTAAAATATCTATAAGAATTCCTAGTTCTTATAGATATTTTACTTTTAAATATAATATTTAAAATATTTGACTCTTCTAAATAAATTTTTAGTACCTTAATAATTTGTAGTCAGAAGAAATAGCACTGAACAAAAACCTTTAGTGACATTAATTTTCCAGTACTATGTTTTTTCTTATATTAATTTTCTGATAATGTAAGATTGAAAATGATATTATTAATTAAAGCAAATTTTACTTTAAGTGAAAATTTTATTAAACTATTATAGGGATATAGCTCCTTTGCTATCTCAAACTCCATCTAGTAGAACTAATAAAATATCAATAATAGATCTTAGTTTAACAGAAGAAAATTTGAATAAACAGAAAAGAAAGTCTTCAACACAATAAAAATGTATTAGGATATAATCTTTACCTACCAAGGTCAGCTTAAATAAAAATAAAAAAATATTTTGGGAGGCTACAATTTTAGAGACCTTTGTATGCTTTTCTATGTAAACATTTTATAAATTCTTAGAGTTACTATTATATACTCACACAGACATATCCAGATATACATACAAATATCAATACTTTTCAAGAGCCCTGCAATAGCTTATTTTGCCCTTTGCACAAATATATATTTTAGTATGCATACTCTCTTTCTCTGTCTTTTATTTTTATTTATTTATTTTTTGGGGATTGAACTCTGGGCCTAGCACATGCTAGGCTTGCTCTCTACCACTGAGTTACATCCTAGTCCTTTACCCTTTTTATCTGATATTGTCAGTTAGCCATAAGCCTATACTTCAAATTGTCTTATTTTTTATATATGTTTTTTTCTAACATCTATGTGTAAGAGCTTCCCATTTATTCATTTATTCAACACGTATTATTGAGTGTGTACTATATATAAGCTGACATGTAATTTATAATCTGAATGCATATACTTTTAAGAGTGAATGAGGGTGTTTGTAACAATCATATCAAATCAGCAGGCATGAAACATATAGTTGTGGGCACCTGGGGAGGAGAGGAATCTCGACTAACCATGTACTAGGCACATGTCACTTGAACTGTACAATCTAATGTAAAACTGACCTTTAAACAACAGGGGTTTGAACACAACTAAGGTCCATTTATATGCAGATTGGTTTTGTTTTGGTTTTTTGGAGACTTATGACGAAAAACTCACAAACTGTGTAGCCTAGATATGCTGAAAATTTTAAGTGAAGGTTAAGCATGTCATCAATGAACAAATTGTGGGTCATAATTTGGGTCTATTTTATCATATATTACCATACAATATACACAAAACTATCATCAAGAGGTAAATTATTCAAAACTTATACAACTACAGACTCTATATGGCACTATTGAGAGAAATGTATATTAAGAAATAAATATTTGCAGTGGAGAGAAATAAATACTAAGATGCACCAATAAATTATAATTGAATAACACTAACCATGGTACATACTGTACTGCTGTGACAGTTTGGTAACCACTTCCTGTGCTATTGAAGCAATGTCAAGTGTTGGGAGGATGTGAGGTTAATCATCTCCATGTGAGCAGTTCCTCTCTCCAGTCAACTGCTTGTTTTGCTAAAAACTGATCTTTTGTGTTTCTCACAGTTTTCACCATACAAATATAGACAACATACAAAATACATGTTAAAATCAATTGCTTATGATATCAGTAAGGTTTCTGGTCAATATCAGATTTTTAGTAGTTAAATTTTTGGATAGTCACACATTAAATGTGAAGTTCAATAGGTAGGCAGAGAATAGAGAATGTCCCAGAGTAGTCTCTCAGCTGCTGCTGGCTTGGTTACCAACATACCTCTAGAAGAATCCCAGCTGGTTCTGCTAGACTGGTCACCATCACTGCAACAATGACCAGCAAGGCTGAGAACCAGCAGCTGCCATCCTACCCCCACAGCTTCTGCACTCAGCCCTGCTGACACTAAGCCCCTCTACAGACAGGGATCTGAAGAGCAATGACTTGAGCAGAAGCAGCCTTTGCTAACAGGGTACGCAGGCCATTTTAAGAAAGGTTTTGGGAATAGTGAAATATTTCATTGTGAGAAACATGATTTTATCAGTAGAATGACATCAAAGAAGGTGTAATTGTACATCATAATCCCCCTTAAAGAAGAATAACCCTTGGAAGTACCTTCAAAGTGGAGGTGAAGGAGAGAGGGTACAGAGGCAGCAAACGTTACAGGCCCTGAGATTTTTCAGTTCAAGGCAATAAACAGACAGCAGACCATACCCATTATATATGATAGCCTCACAGTAGAGATCCTCATACAATTACCAGCAGAATACACAGAATAGTAAGTGGAAAAAAAGGAGGAGAAATAAGTTCCAACTCAGTTAAAATTATCTTAAATATATTCAACATTGATATTTTTGGATACATAAACTCAACAATTCTAAACACCAAACTCAAAATAATGTTTTTGAAATCTGTGTGTCCTCTGGTATTTCATATCTCAGTGGTGACTGAATGCCTAATTCAAGATAGAAACTAGAGTTACATAAAAATATAGCCTCTCTCCACTCATACCAAATACAATGCATTCCTGTACATTTTATTCTTTAAATCTTTGGAACCCAAACATCTAATTCCCTGTTCTTTAACCTTATCCTTTACATGGATAATGGCAAATATATCCAACCAATAGAACTTTCAAGGAAAAAAAATACTAAAATATTTCTTTAATCCCACATTCTCTCTAGATTTTCTCCAAGATGCATGTTACCAAATGGAAGAATTAGGACTAATACCTTAGTTTTTAAACCTACAAAAAAACTTTATTTGCTTTTTTTCTTAACTGGGACAACTGTTTTTTATTTTTGACAAAGACAAGGCTTCACTGTTAAAGAAGTGTACTCTCTTGATTTTACTTTATGTCCTATGTTAATGCAATAATACTTAGCTTAAAATCACAAAGTTTGGATGTTTGTTGTTAAAGTGTCAAAGACACATTGGTTCCTCTTCTCCCTATCCTCTGAATTTACTAAACCATAAGAGTCAGAGGTCACTGAAAAAAAAAATAGTGTTTTTCTAGAATGAAACTTTATTTATTTATTTATTTACTTCTTAAACAAGTAGATAGTTCATCTGTGTAGTTATAAATTTGGGATAAACAGTAAATGTTATTTGTGCTACTATATTCACACTGTATTTTTTAGTGCAAATTAAAAAAAAGGAAGAAAGTGGAATAAATAAATAAATAAATAAACAAGGTAAATTGTTAAAAAAAAAAGAATCTTGAGAATTTATCATTCAATTTATTTTACAGACTTTGGGAAGCTTATTTAAGTTAAAGTCCATTATTGTTTTTACAAAAATACTGCTTCTTAGTTTCCCCATTTTGAGAAATATGGGCCTTTAGACATACTTAGTGCTCTCATAAAGAAATATGTATTAAAAAATAAACTTTGTAGAAAAAATAATTTCCCTTATGGCAAATACAAATGTTTCCCAGAATAATATATCTGCACATCAAGGTCTTTTCTGTGTGTTTGTTTTGTTTTTAATTTCTGGATATTTCCTTTCATTTTATGTATCTCCTTTTTTAATGTAAAAAACAAAGATTAATCAAAATTCAGAAGAAATGAAAACAATTCAGCTGGCTCTCAGAGTTTAGGTCAGTCATTGAAAAGAATGGCCTGATAGTATTAAATTTATAGAAGATCTCATTGAAAAAAAATTCTTTAGGTCAAAGTAGGAGGAAAGAATCCAGGAAAGAGAATGTAGCATTTGAAGTATATAGAATACTAGAAAACTTACTTTATTTAAATAAAATAGCCAATGAAATTTCCTATTGCAATATCTCCCATTAAAATTAATTTAAAAATTTTAGAGGAAATATGAGGTAAAATAGTATGCAAGCCACCGCTGATCTCTAGTAATACTGGACAACTTGCTCTCCAGCATTAAGGATAAATTTTTCAAAATTACAAAGCCAATGTACCTAATCTAAGAAACACAACATGTAATGGGAATGTTTAATCAGGAGAAAAAAAGGATAACACTCTCAGCATTGCTCCATGAAACGTTGAAACCATTAGCAGTCTTTTGCTGCTAATCTTAGACAACCACTGATTTACGCTTATGTCTAGGATTTGCCTGTTCTAGACATTTCGCATACAGTGGAATCATGTGATATTCAGGAATGGAGGCACGTTGGATAGGGCATAGGGTAAGCAAGATGGTGGAATTAGATGGACATCATTACCCTAGGTACATGTATAAAGACATGAATGGTATGAGTCTACTTTGTATATAATGAGAGAAATGAAAAAGTGTGCTCATGTGTACTATGAATTGAAATGCATTCTGCTGTCATGTATAACAAATTAGAACAAATTAATTAATTAAAATTATAAAAAGGAAGTAAGTCCTGACACATGCTACAACATGGAGGAGCCTTGAAACATTATACTCAAGGAAAGAAATCAGTAAAAAAAAAAAAAAAAGAGGATGAATATTACATGATTCCCTGTTTTCCATTCTTAAGAGCAGCCAGGCAGTCATCCCATACTGTTCAAGTATCAGTTCTTAAAGAGTGTTTAACCCTTCTCCTCGAATGGCCCTTCAGATTTCATTTTATTCAACATTCCAGGCAGAAGCTGAACAGTGTGGCAATGTTTAAGATGTAAGAATTGGCAGCAGTTCATTTTACCTTGGGAGATACAGTTCCCCAAAGGACAAATGTGATGGAGGAAAGAAAGAAAAAGGAAGATTGGATTTTTTAAAATATATATTCCACAAACTAACATGTCACAGAAGAAGGCATTTTGAGAGAAGAAAATAGTCCATGGTCTAGAATGATGCAATAGCTGAAGAAGTCATTAAAACCAAGAGTGAGCTTAGGAAACATGTACATCAAATTGCCCTTTAGCTGAAGGTTAGAGAAAATTATTCAAGGAGAATCAAAGGTGAATAATAATAATAAACAAAGAAACAATAATTACACTAACTTCACATGCCTCCACAGCAGCAAATTTTAGAAGTTGGTGGCCCAAATAGAGTTTGAGGAGAAATAGGAAACAAAATTTTATAATCATGTATCTTTCCCTTCATGTACAAAAGAATATTATCACTCACACAGAAATATAAATAAACCATTTAAGTACTACTTAAATATATTTAATTAAATATTCATGTCAGTCCAACTAAAAATGAATCTATACGGGTAAATAAATAATGAAAGGAAAAAGGCATATTATTTTGTAAGCTTACTGAAAGCAATTAAATATGTTTCTCTTAAAACGTTGAAAATAGGAATGCATAGCTAGATACAAATTATAATTGAAAATTATTCTTAAAAATAAAGATTTTGCAAATCAATACTAAAAGTCTTGATTTATAACCCTAAATATTAATATGAAGTCTTTAAAAAGTTGAGGTATTTGAATAAATTTTGATAAAAATATCAGAATACTTATTTTATTTTCTGGTATCCTCCATAAATCTAGAAATTGCTCCATTAATCATCTTTTCTAAGAAAAGAACATTATTTATACTTGTGAAAACTGGAACCATGCTGATGCTGAATGCCCAGTTATTGTATGATCAATAAATTATCATACATTTTTTATAAAGTATTAGGTAGCCAAGGAGTCATGTTTAGAAGGACATATAATGACTTGTATGTATATGCAAATGGAAAGAAAGGGAAAATAGGATACAAAAAATGCTTATCCTATTCAATATTAGGCTTGATTAAATATGTTACATATATATGCAATTTACTTATTTATAGACATACATGCCATATATATTATGTCATTCAAAATAACTAATTTAAAAATTTGATTATGGAAAAATATAGAGTGGTATTAAATTCCATTCTAAATAATGTATACACTAACATTTTTATTAATGGAAACCTCTGCTATACTTTCACATTTGAATGATATGTTATATAGTTAGATATAGTATGTTATATAGTTACATACAGATAATACATTACAATCTTGATTTTACAGTATTAAAAATTAAGCAATTCATGAAGACATAGAAATTTGTGCTGCAGTATCAGTATTCAATATTTGGTCGGTTCTGCAGTAATTATATGTATGTATGTTTATATGGACACATGGACACACACACAAATTGAGTTTCAGTTTTCACAAAAATTGAAAATCTATTTTTACAAAAAAATAATGAGTTTGTATATTTGATAGTGATTTTATGGAATGAGATAATTGGTTATATATGTGCATGTCCCAATTAGCAGAAAATTGTAAAGACAGAGTTGGTAGTGCTTGTTAGGCTCATATAAACATATAGGAACACGCTGGAAAGATTTCAGGTAAAATATGTTAGATCAAATACAGAATTTAGCACTACCTTCTTCCAAAACTCCATACTCCATATAAGTGAAAATAAGAACATTATTCACTCTCATTCTCTCTCTCTCTCTCTCTCTCTTGCTCCCATTCTCACTCTCGCTCACTCTCTTTCATATATATATATATATATATATATATATATATATATATATATGTGTGTGTGTGTGTGTGTATGTGTATATATATATGTGTGTATGTGTATATATATACACATACACACACACATATACACACACACACATTTGGAAAATTGAAATCCTGATAATTTGAAATTTGAGTTTTTATATGCTAGTAATAAAGAACTTAGTAGACCTAAGAAAGATAAATGGTAGTAATTCAAATATTTCCCAATTCAGAAGCCTGGAAAATCCCAGGAGTTAGAGTCAGCAGGCATCATTGATGGTAAACTGTGTATTTGTCTACGAAAAAGAAGGATTGATTTCAAGTCTGATTGAAAAGCCATGATATATGCTAACAGATGATGAGATGTATGCTGTAGAGAAGTTGAATCAGAGCAATTCTGAATTTTGAAATACAACCCAGAGCTAAAGGTGAAAACACCAAAAGGAGAAGGACTAAGGACACACAGCATTCTGAGCAGAGATATCTCAGCATAGCTCTCAGCACACAGCTAAACAACATGTTACATCTGAGGAGGAGCTCCATCATGAAAGACCCAGACAAAAAGAACAAAACATTGATGAGAAGCATCAAGAAAATAGAACAAAGAAAACAGTATAATTTATAAGACATAACTAAGATAAAAATATTCCTGAGTTTTAGAAAATTAAAATATGGCAGAAAAAAGGCTTAAAAATCAAGTGACCAGAAGATATATTTAAGAAAACATTCCACAATAGGCAACAATAATTCAAAGTAGGCATTTTCATTAATGTGATTTCAAAAGAAGGTTACTCCTTGAACACCTTTGGTGATACTGAGAGGAGATATATGACTCTTTAGGGCACTGTAAAGGAGCAACAGTGATAGGCACCCTCAAAACCAAAGCAGTGAGAAAGGAGTCAATGTTCAATCCAGGGAGACTAGAAAAGTGCATAAGAAAGGAAATACAATATTATGTGATTATCATTATATTAACCATCAGTAAGATTTCAAGATGAAGTCGTGTAAAAGGTGACTGCAGAATTTTATATTATTGCATTATAAACATATTGGAAGAATGAGGTAGGAGAATGTATTGAGCTATAAAGTCTGCAAGCTATGAAAGAAAGATGAAATTTTTGTTCATATTGGAAAATCAAAGATCATAGATGGGTGCTAGAGGTGTAGCTCAGTGATAGAGCATTTGTATAGCATGTGCAAACCTCTGACTTTGTGGCCCAGCACAGAAAAAAAATATATAAAAAATTAAAAAATCACCTATTATTTATATAAATATGTACGCATGGGAAGAAACAGCTAAAGGAGATTAAATTGACTAGCAATGGGATATAGTAATAGGGATTAGGAAGTTATTAGGTATTGTTCAATTTTATAGAATTTATGTAACTATTTGATTTAAATATATAAACATATAGAACATTAACAAAATTAAAAGTGCATATAAAGCAATATGAAAAGAAACAAACTAAAAGAATAAGAGCAAGTTATCTAGGAGGTGAGATTCTCTTCATTACAAGTCTCTACATTATTAAACTCTTCTTACTCTTCTTAAGAAACCCTGACTTACTAGCTAGGTGCAGTGGTGAAAGCCTATAATTTCAGTGACTTGGGACACTAAGGCAGGATGATTGTGAGTTCAAAGCCAGCCTCAGCAATGGCAAGGTGCTTCGCATCTCAGTAAGACTCTGTCTCTAAATAAAATAAAAACAGGGCTGGGGATGTGGCTCAGTGGTTAAGTGCCTGAGTTCAATCTCTAGTACCAAAAAAACCCAAAACCAAAAACAAAACAAAAAAACCCCACAAACTTGACTTACTATTAATAATCAGATAAAAGGACTGAGAACAAAACAGAGGAAATAATTGTGACCAAAACAAGAAAAACTATTATGAGCAAATTAGGACATTGGAGAAGGTAAGTAATTTCTAAAAATAAAGATATTCTTCATTATTTAATATATTTTATGAAAACTAATATGCTTGTGAAAGAAAGGGACTTGCTCTTTTATCATTTTATTAAAGATTGTTAATACTTTGAAGATTGATAGGACAATCTGGGTAAACGGGTTTGATATCTTGTTTAAAAAGAAACTGTTCCATTAAAATTTTCTGTACATTTTTAAATGATGAATATTAGTCTCACTTCATCAGTGTGAAGCATTTTTCTCTAAGTGAGAACAGATGGTTTTTATTACTAATTCACAAGATTTTTTTCCCCAATAATGCCGACTGAAGTTATAAATGGGATTTCCCAGGCTTAATTCATATTTGGCCATATGTTTAAAAGAAATTGTGCTTACTCATAAGAGACAAAAAGGGATGTTAAGCAAAAAATGGGCTTATTTGACATCTGAAATATACTGCAAAGTTTCCTTAACTATAAAAAAGAAGCATCTGTTCCTTGCTTTGTTCACACAGCTTGTTACTAGATTGCCACGTGTGTACTACTGCCCTAGTGGTGCTTTCTCCCACACATCAGGAAGAAGACATTGCATTCAAACCACATTAAATAAGTTCCACTCAAGTTTCCTAAATGGACAGAGCTGTTGGGAAATTAAAGAAGAAAAACTGTTATGGGCTCTTAAGTTGTAAGCATGTCACATCTCTTCAAAATTCCAGCTTCTTGTATTATGCCCAGCATAAGCTAGATGCTCATCATTGATCTTATATTTAAGGGAATCATTAAAAATGTATTGATTCGATAATAAAATAAATAAGATTCATTATGTTATTCCCATTTTTAAAGAATGCAATAATGGTTTCCAAATTATATTCATTAACCTTGATGTTAATCATCTATTTTGTCTCTGAGATTTCTAGTAAATTATCTTTCATTTATGTTTTAAAAATTTTCTGTGACTGTAGAATTATCTGTGATACAAAATCTCCAAATATCAGATACCCAAGCCAGATTTTTAAAAAATATTCATAGTAAATTTATTTCTGTTGCAAAATGAATCTAATTCACCAATGTTGCATTAAAACCTGGACACCTCACTTATTGGATCCTTATGTAACTAACTAGTTCTCTTTTGATGGGATCTTCCCATTCCTGACATTATATTTATTTTCCATACACTATAAAACAAAATGAAAACTTTCCTGATGTTGGGAAGAAAAGGTCAACATCATTTAGTCTTTGTCATAGTTGTAAAGTTCACTTTATAAGCCCAAATTTCTCCAAGTGGTAGTAAAACAAAAGAATGCTTATTTCATTTTTCTCAGTTTTGCCAGTATTTTATGTACTGGTTCTAGTGGATTTGTTTTGATTTTGTATTTATAAAGTTTTCCTCACTGTGAGAGATGATAAAAGGCAAAATCCTTTTAAAAGGATTTTAAAATTAAATCTTAAAATTTTTGGAATTCATAGATTAATGCTGGAGATAACAATATTAAAAATACCAAGGATTGTGAATTTTTAAAATACATATTATCTTACAAATACATTATATTACATTATAACTCTTTGCCATTAAAAACTTAAAGTAAACATTAAAGTACAGACAGTAGTTTGATGTAACCCCAAGGACCTATCACTTTCAACTAGTGTAAACTAAAGGAAGCCTATTTTGCTTCATTTATAAACCCCACCCCCACACTTCTGTCCCTACCCTCACTGCACCACTGAATTATTTTGAAGCAACCCTAACACAATACATCTTCTTTATAATGATAATGGAGATTGGAATCCATGCTCTACCACTGAGCTACACCCCCTGTCTGTTTTAGACAAGGGTCTCCCTAAATTGCCCAGGCTGGCCTTGAATTTGTAATCCTTCTGCCTCAGCCATCTAAAATAGTTGCATGTGAAACTGCCCCTAGCTAGATAATACACCATTGTATCAGTAATATTTCAACTTGAAACTCTAAGAGATGAAGTCTCTTGTTTTTAAGAAATTAGCAAATATTAAAATCTCTTGCTCAAAAAGAATAGAAACTCTAGATTGGTCATCTTATCCAAGTAGATAGAGATTTTGACCTCTATTATCCTACTTGTTTTTATGTCTGTTCGACTTTAGATGCAGAAGAATCTTCAAAGTCTTCATGGCTTTTCTCTATAGCTTATCTAACATTATATCATTAGTGTTTAACACCATTAATTCCTGTTCATATCCTATCATCCCACTCTCAGTTAAGACTTGGGTCCCAGTAATTAAGAAAATTGTTCTGGCATTTGGGCAGGGCTCTATTGTTTCAATTATTCATGAATTTGTTTAAGAGAGTAGTTTTTTCCTAGATCAATCATTCCTAGAGATAGAGGGGAAAAAAAAAAAAAAAAACTTCTAGAGAATAGGTACTGGATTTTATTCATTTGTATTCCATCAGAGCTCAAAGAAGTATCTGACTTGTAATAGGTTGTTCATAATTTGACCTATGAGAATAAGCATGGTATTAATTCCTCTTTTTCTAGTTTAATTCCTAAAGGAAATAGGACAATTTGAGTGGTTTCACATCTCACTTGGCATGAGAATTCAGTAAATGCTATATGATCATGATTCTGGGAAAGTGCATCATCTATGTCAGACCACAAATAGAGAATAAACCATGCTTTTTGTTCACCCACTCCTTAGCGATTTTAGAATTGTTCTCATCACTGTCACAAAAAGCCTGAACCTACAGTTAAAAATGGAAATCTCCCAACAGATAATGTTGGCATATTTTGTAATAATATATTATAATTGGAGATGTGAAACCTTGACATTTTAGTTTTTTTTCAAAGAGGTGAACTAACAAATTTGTAATTGCACATAATTTTTGTCACTATTTCAGAACATTGCCTTTATAATTTTCAGAAAATGATTGTAAAGATAACAATGTATATTCTTGTTAAAGGATTGATCATGCCAGAAAATAACACTAAAGGAAGAGAAATATATTTTTGGCAAGAGTATCGAAAAATTTTCTTTAAAAAAGAACAATTGTATTCATCATGGAGCTCAACCAGATGTGTTATTAAGAAGAAAATCCCTCCAGGGCTTTTTTAATTCTTTTTCTCTAATACTTGCTTCATTAGATTCACTGATTTTTAACTTGTATTGTAATTTTGTAGACTACTGCTGACTTTTCTGCTTTTTACAGAAAACATTCAGCCTTCGGTTTTGTGGGACTGGCTTATTTCGCTTAGCCTGATATTCCAGTGACTTGGGACACTGAGACAGGATGATTTTGAGTTCAAACTCCAACCATTTACTGGGAAATGCCATAATTTTACTCTTCTTTAAAGCTGAGTAATATTCCATTGAGTATATACACCACATTTTCTTTATCCATTCATTTATTGAGGGACACCTAGGTTGGTTCCATAGTCTAGCTATTGTGAATTGAGCTGCTATAATCATTGATGTGACTTCATCACTACAGTATGCTGATTTTAAGTCCTTTAGGTATAAACCAAGGGGTGGGATAGCTGAATTCTTACCATTATAGGAAAGGGGCTAGGTTGTGGCTCAGCGGTAGACTACTTGCCTAGCATGTGTGAGGCACTGGTTTCAGTTCTCAGCACTGCATATAAATAAATGGATAAAATAAAGGTTCATCAACATCTAAAAAAATTTAAAAACATTGTAGGAAAAAAAAACTAATGAAAAATAAAGCAAACAGTTTGAATTGTTTTTTCATAAGTAAAATGTTCAAACAGCAAATGTTACCAACTAAATCTCCACAAAGCATGTAACTTTGAGAAATACTGCAAGTTAAATATCCTTGTTAAATTATAAAAAAATTATAAATTATAAAAAATTCCAATAGTATAATCAGAAATAAGAAAATAAGTTTAGACATTATGTCACGAAATGGTCAGTTGAAGACAAAATATTTTCTCTTTCTCATTATATTTTAAGTCCTAAACCTTCTATGAAGCTTCTGTAGGTGGAAATTTATTTTAACCTATGAATATAGTAGGACCCATAGACACCCACATCAACATGATCTACACACAGGGTATTTTCAAAACAAACATACACATCCATTTTCATAAGAAAAGTAATGTATTTTTTAAAATTTAGAAGTATACACAATATTGCATCTAATTGTTTCACTACAAAATTAAAGGCAACTATAATCTGTGATATAAAGAATGGGAGAAGATGGTAGATAATATGATTTTACATAGACAGGGACCCATTCCATTGTCCTATTGATGAGCAAAGGCCAAAAATTTTTGGCCACAGATTTTTTTTTTTTATGATTTATATCATAGGGCCAGGGTAAATGTTATGAAAATGTACCCCTATTTACCTAACTTCATTCATTTATTACACCGAATAAATATTTATTGAAGGTTACTTGATGCTAAGTGTTGTACCTTTAATGGAAGATAGAAAATAAGACTTGGTTCCTTTGTGCAGTGAAGTGACAATTTTGAATTGTCACTTAAGGGCAGGAAATATATAAGGGCAGGAAAAGGTGTTAACTATTGCTGTCTTGAAAATGCCATAGCCATGTTGTTACTTATGACATTTTAAATAATACATTTTAAACCTAATATTGGTGAACTATGGGATAGTATTGGGAATAAGAGGAGAGGAATGAGAGAGATGAATATAATAGACATTTCATATATATATATATATATATATATATATATATATATATATATATATATATATGTGTGTGT
>NW_026000037.1:30177412-30197803 GCF_001458135.2 Marmota marmota marmota
CCCCCCCCGCCCCAGCCCTTTTTATTTTACTTTGAGTCAGGGTATTGCTAAGTTTTTCAGGCTGTCCTTGAAATTGTGATACTCCTTCCTTAGCCTACCTAGTCTGGGATTAAGGTGCATACCACCATACCTGGCTTATAAAAGTAATTTTAAATGAAACACCACACAGGCTTCAGAATAAGAGAGGAGAATATATAATAATTCTAACCAATGATATAATTAATGGAATGCAATATAAAATAATAGCTGTAGATTTTCAACCAAGAATAAATGAGGTTTTTGGTATTTGACTTTTTGAATTGGTTGAAAATCCAAAAGAGTTCCTGTTAAGATACTGAAAAACAAACAGAAACCAAAACAAGCTTTCAGTAAACTGTAGACTACTGTAGACAGATCATGTTGGAAATGTGAGGTTGTTATCAGTCTGAGTGTTCACCACAGTAACCTTTAGAGAAATTACAACACTCCAGTGACTCAAAGACCCAGATGTACTTTCTCTAAATAGAACCCTTAAAGAGTGTGTCACTTAAGTAGAAGGGCTTTGGGTAGTATGATTTTTCTTGAAGTAAGAATCTTTCTTTCTGTCTGGAAAATACTGAAAATCTTTCAATGTTTGGCAAATAAGAGTTGCTGTATACTAACCATCTGAAATGAGTAAATTTTAAGATTCCCAAATCCCTCAAAACAGTACTATCTAGGAAAAGAAAATAGTCAAAAATTGAACATAAGTAGTCATGCAGTGTTTATTTTCCTTCAACTATACTAAATCCACACTCTCAAAAAAGGAAGGAAGAGGAACAAAATAATAAAGGAAAGAAATAAATGGAAAATAATGCTTCCTTTTTTATAATATAGCAATACATTTTTTGCCTATTTTATATTTTCTTATATATACTAATAATACAAAATGTGAAAACTATTGCCCTCTTTCAAATCTTTATTTAAATAAAAAAATCAATTTCATCATCAATGAGCACTATTAAGAAATAGATTAAATGATCTATAGTTTTTCCAGTAACATAATATTGCAATTCACCTCCATGCTAAAGTTAAGAATAAAATGTTATAAAATCATTAAATTAAAAAATCTTTAATGCTGTTTGATACATTTCTTTGACAATATGATGTCATATCACTGTGTAATGACTTTAAAGAAACAGAAAAATGTTAGGAAGATAAAGCTGATATTTGCAATAGCTTTTCTTTAAAAAGATTAATCTCTTACTGAGATAGCAAAAGGCAACAATATATTGTTTCATTTCACCACAATTTCCATACAGTAAATTTCAAAAATAATCATTTTTAGATTTATACCACCAAATCAAGGCTGACTCTTTAATAGATAATACTCCATATTTTGTATCTTTGCTTCAGAGATTAAAGAGTTGCAGAATTAGTACCTGATTAATCATTTCAGCTACTATTGTGCTAGATGAGGGTAGCAGAGAAGTTTGTTTACATATGGTATTCTAAGGGAAGGTCATGCTATGACATAATCTGACAATGTTGAAATGCAAATACTTCATTTGGACAATATTTTTATTCAGAGAAAATTGAACTCAGTTGTCAAATATTTCCTCTCCCTTGACATTTAAGATAGCATGAAAATGTGGTAACTGAAAATTCATTCATACTTAATCATTTCAGAAAGAACTCAATTTCAAAGAAAAATAGTTTTAGAATTCACATTCCCAAACATATTTAAATTCATACCTAAGGTCCAACATTTTTTCTCCAACATGGACTCTAAGGCAATAAGAAGCCACCATAATAATTATAACTGTGACCATTTTCCTGTTCCACCAAGTCCAACTTGTATAAATCATTGATTACTTTCATAAATGTGATTGTTAATTATTTTACCCTTTCACATAGACAACTTTGGCAGCTACTTGTGCCTACTTTGTTTAATTAGAGCATTAGAAATGTGCCCACTATTGTACAGTCTTGTGGAAAAAAAAAAAATGAAAATATATTTCAATTTTGGGGGCCACCTAATGGCCAACCCTGAGACAACAACTTTACATGTAGGTTGAGTATACTACAAGGTAAACTCTCTGCTAAGCAATGAAACTTTGTATTCTATGTAGAACATAGTATCACAAATGTATGCTTGATTTTCCTAAGAAGTTATTGGAATTGTTCTTTTTCTAAGAATATTATTTTTTTAATGTTCCTAGATAATTTATCAGATAGCATGGGTTTCCACTATCCTTATCTTGCCAGCTAGTAATCTAAACTACAAACAGAAATTTTTCTGGAGTCTTAGAGATTCACACTTTTTACTGTCTTTCTCAACCTCACTCATTCTAAAGGAGAATTTTTAATGTAAAAAAAAAAATTGTGTGATTTATTATACACACCCAAAAAATAAAATAAGCAGTTTTCTCCCAGAGTATTGAGACAGGCTGGGGGGAGTCTCAACTTTTGAAAAGATGACTGAAGAGAATCTTGGTGTGCTAACTTATATCAAATACTGAAATCTGAAACTTATGTAGTTCAGTTATAAACCAAGAAGGAAGAGGTTCATTCAAAAAATACAAGTGAGAATGGCCTAGCGCTCATGTTTTATTATGATGTTTATTATTATTTAAACAATGACAAGAAGATAATAATTTATCAATTTTATGCTCAGATGTTGTATATTTCATTTAAGCATTCCAAGGATTGCAAAAAAAAAAAAAATCCCCTCAGTTCACTTTCTATCAAAACCTTGGCTCTGACACTAGGACTACTTTAAGATATCCTTAAATGTTGAACTTTTCTGTCCATTACAGGGTATCTTATTCGTAACTTAATGAGAGTATTTGTTTTAAGATGCAGAAGTAGAAAAAAAAAAAAAAAACGACCAAAGACAGTAGAATGAAGCAAACATAACTTTCCTATGTTCATATATGAATAAACAACCAGTGAACTCCACATGTTCAACCACAAGAATGGGATCGTAATTGGAATAAGTTGTATTCCATGAATGTATGTCAACATGCATTCCACTTTCCTCTACACCTAAAAAGAACAAATTAAAAAACAAAAACAAAGAAACCCCAAAAAGAAATTTCAAGTTCTGTCATAAAAGAATTATCTTGTGCCAGCAATGAAACCTCAATATTAATAAGTTGGCATACTCTCTCTAAACTCCAACACTTCCCTTTAAGTAAAAACCACATTCCTAAAAATTTCCTTACTGAAAAGAGAACATATTTATATTTTCATCGGAAATTTGGATTCTGGGGCAACAAGTGTGTTTAAAATATGTAATTATGTACAAGTTTTCAGAAAATAAGTAGACTTTGAATGCTGTAATCCTAAATAACCCATGCTTTCCACTTGATGAAAGAAGGAATAGTGTTGCTGTACTTCCTGTTGTCACCATGCCTGGGACAGAGCAGGCAAACAATAGATATTAATCAAATGAATAGATTTCATGAAAAAATGCAATCTAGTGAATGTGGTGTTTTCCTTAGTTGAAAACTAGAAATGTGGCCTACTTCATCTATGATTACTTTGTCCCTGATACATTCTTCACAACCTTTCGACATCATGTATCTTGCAATATCAGGCAACAGAGTTGGACCATCTAGTTTAGCTTTCATACAACTTGAATAAAATCAGTGTTCACCTAAAGAGCAACTCAAGCATCAATAAATCTTGGTTTGCTAAGGCCTCAACTTGGAAGGACTAAAAGTAGTGGTTATTTACCTCGTAGGTATCTTGCACAATATTATTAAATTTATTTTAAAATTCTGTTGCTTCTTCATATAATTTTCAGTTCCATAGTGTATAGAAGCTTTGGTATACTGGAAATATTTCAAAAACTCCATTGTCTTTGTTTGAAAACCTTTAAGAATCTCTGTGTTCCCTTTTCTTCTGCATCATAACCCCTACAAAACACAGTTATGTGAATCTTTTCATTCTTTTTCTAAAATCTTTTTATTACTGCATCATAGTTATATGTAATATGGGGTGCATTTTGACATAATCATGCATCCATGATTATATTTTGCTCCATTCTAGTTCCCAGTATTTTCTCTCTTCCTACCCATTACTTCTCCATTTCCCTTCCTTTGCTCTACAGGTCTTTCTCCTATGTATTTATTTTTCCTCTGTGCTTTGTGGATATACATACAGGTGGAATTTGCTATGGTATGTTCATATACGTATGTATGTATTATGATTTGGTCAATTTGATCCTACAGTTCCTCCCTTTTCCCATCCCTCCTCCTTCTCCCTCCACGCCTAACTCTACTGTATTGAACTCCTTTCTATTTTGGTGCCTACTCTTTTTTTTTTTTTTTTTTTTAATTTTTTCCCCCCTGGCTTTCACAAATGAAAGAAAACATCCAACCCTGGACTTTTTGCAACTGACTTATTTCACTTAGCACACGGTTTTCCAGTCCCATCCATTAGCACATAAAACTCAGCTATAATTTTCTGTCTTCATCTGATTCTCATAACTGAAAATAATTTCTCCATTCTCTCAGAGTATACCCTTTTAGCTCCTTTAGGACATTGATTACATTCTTTGCTATTTTATAGATATTTATGAAGTCTTATTCTCTTCTACCACATAACAAAAAAAAAAAAAAAGAGAGAGAGAGAGAGAGAAGTTAGGAGCTGCACTGTGTTCATTTTGTAGTCTCTTGTATGAGAAAGGATGATGTTTTGCCAATAGCAGAGACTGAAATATTTATAATAGACATAAAAACTGAAGAATAAAATCAGATTTCTTATAGTCCAGAATATTTGGGTTTAAATGAATGTGTATACTTATTATGTATTATTTTTCCTACTTAAAATCATTTTAAAAAATGACATCTGAATTTAAGGCAACAAAAATCAAAATAAATTTAATAATGGGGGCTCATCATAGGCCCTTTTTGTGACATCATTCAATGCTGACTGTAATTAGATGATATTATCCTCCTTAGAGAGTCATAATACATTCCAAACTTTTATATCTATAAACTATTTGCCTTCTGAAATTTCTATTTTTCACATAGATAACTTCTTTTGAAATGTATTTCACAAATTAAATAGAACATAATACTTATTTATATATTTTTCCAAGTAGTTTGTAAACTTGTCATAGTACTTTAAATATGTTCTTATGTTTGGAATAAAGTATTTACCTAATAACTGTATGTTTTAGAAATGGTTTCTGAAAAAGGAGAATGTCATCATGGGACCTATGAAACTGACCAACACTAATGCAATGAGACACAACAAAGTGAATTTTCCAGACATGATCTCTTCCAAAACTAAAAATCCAGAACAGAAAACACATTTAAACTATGGATGTAATGCCAGTGGGCTGATGGAAGGAATGAAGCATTGGAATAGAATGTTGATTGCTTTGAAGAGTTTGTAGTGCTAGACAAGAAAGTTTATTTGGTTGAAAGTTTTGGACACAGGGTTTCTGAGTCTGAATTTGGATGTTAATTCCAAATTCAGTGCATCATAAAGAGATGGATATCAAGATACCTGTATTCAAGTGTTTGCATTGTTGCTTATAAGCCATATGGCAATGGTAATTTGCTTCTTTACTAGTAAATGTCTCTTATAGTGATCTAAGAAACTATTAAATGCAACAATACATAATTCTATAAATCACAACTGTTATTTTTCACTTAAGCCACTATCATATTAATAATCAAAAACTTTATTATGTCTAGAAGTCTACAAATCATGCAACTATACTAGGGTGAGTTAATAGCAAGTGGAGAGAAGACCATTTAAGAAAATTTTGATAACAGTTCTAGAAGCAAATAAAAGAAACTTGAAGAGATTAAAGTTGGGAAAGAAACAAAAATATACGTAGAATATGACATCAAATAGAGGTGCAAAGTAAACTAATTATGTTCCATAATTTCATTCTCATTTTCACCTAAATTATAACAACTAATCATAAAGCACCTATGGAAGTCCAGTGATATTAGAGATAAAGGAATATATATTTTTTGCTTAAACTGAAAATATTTAAATATGGAATAAATCATGTTTTGTCAATATAATATGGGATTTTTTCCATTCTTTATCATTGGTTGTGCATTACTAAATAAACTTAGGAAAAGTGGTCTAAAAATTAATGAATGTTTGTCCTAAAACTGTTTAGGTTATTTCAAATTGCTCATGTCCTATAAAATATACAACACATACAGATAGTGATTGTCACATGTACTTTAATTAATGTCATTGCTAAAATTTTCATGAATTGGATAACATTTAACAACCAGGAAATTAATTAAAAGATATTTGTCTATGGCAAATCTTTTAGAGACTATATGACACCTTAACATCAATTAGTTTTAGAAATAAAGGACAGAATTTGTTTAATATTAAAAGATTAGCTCTGAATTTGGGTCTGAGAAAAATCTTGATAAATGGCACAGATTTTTGACAGTCTCTCTAAGAATGTAGCCTCATGGGAATTAATTCCACCTTAAACAGGCAGATGTTAAAATGGAAGAATGCATAACATAGAACTGGTAAAAAAAATAAGCAATAAATTTATATTGAAAATTTCCAAATGAATCAATATTTTGAGTATCAAGCTGATTACATGCATTTACAACTATTCATTACTGAAAGTTCACTAAAAGTATAACTGAAATTATATTAAAAGTTTTTTAAAACATAATAAGCCCAAAGCACAAAGAAAATTTGAAGAAAAGAGATGTGATAAAATGTAAAGAGAAAAGCAGTCAAGTGATTAATGATAAGCCAATAAGTATGAATGGTAAATTAGAGGCAAAGACAGTTAACACTCTAAACCCAGTGAGTTGATATTAATGAATACTTGTCAAAGTGGAGATATAGTTCATGATAAAAACAGAAGAATTTGTGGAATATCTATTTAAGCATCATTGAGATCTCCAGATTATCTCTGTATTTAGATACTGAAGATGCTCCTATATAGAATACTGGAGGTTTATTCTCCACAAAGGGTCTCTGAAGAGAGAAACCAAAGCTGAGAATGAAGAGAATAATTCCAATAGAAAACATCAAAGTAATCGGACATAGAAAAAACATATATAGGTAGAGGAAAAATAGTTCAAACAAATAATTGTTTATATTCTCAGATACCACCAAAGCTATACTTATCATTCTTAAAATAAGTGGATTACTTGAAAGTTGATACATAGAGATATTTATCCTTCTCTAATTGTTGCTTAATGATAACAACTAGAATTTTAGCTTTCAGGCAAGGTCTACAGAGTTTAATAAAGACACTTGTACCAACAAAATAATCTACAGAAATTGATATTGGGAGTTCCCTGAAAATACAAAGATTCAACCAGATCCCTCTTGTGTGACAAACACCCTCTCACTTCCTGTCTGCCTGCAATAATATACAGTTTCTAATCTGCTGTTGAGTAACGATGAACCCAGACACACAAGAAAATAGAGCTTCAGACCTATAAAGAAAATCCTTATGAGAAAATGAAGAGAATAATTCCAATAAGAAATATCAAAGAAATTTTGGACAGAAAGAAGACATCTATAGGTAGAGAGAAATAGTTCAAATAAACAATTGTTTATATTCTCAGATACAACCATTAAATTTAAAAGGAACATTAAGGAGTGGGGAAAAAAAGGTTTTGGAAATAAGAAAGTGAAACAGATCACCACAATGAAAAAATGAAAATCCAATAGGACAACAAAAAAATCAAATTAAAGAAATAAACTAAGTGAAAGAAAGGAAAGGGTCAACCAAGTTTCTCAAATAGTGATAAAGAAGGAATCCATATCAGAGATCATAATTGTTAGAGTCTGTAAACAAGTCAAAATAACACCTGGCATTTTGCCAGGGGAATGTTAAAGTTCGTAAACAAGTCTGGATGGTGCCTGGCAAAATGTCAGAGGGAGTGGTTTGAGAAGTAACAAAACCGAGCCATTAGGTGTAGAGATTCCTGATTGGTTGACTGATGTATCTAGTTTATGCTAATTAGATAAGCTGTGTGGAATGTATAAATACTGCTCCTGTCCTGCAATAAACGGCTCCTACTCCTGCTGTATCAACGTACACAAGTTATTCGTCCCCCCCCTGATTATTCTGCTGCAGCCGGACTGCGGCAGATGGTGGCCCGTTACGGGGAGCCCCGGGACACTCGGGGGTAAGTGACGAAAAAAAGCTGCCCGTCCATAGATAGGACGGGAGCAAATCTGCTCGTCCCTAGGCAGATAGGGCGAGAGGAAAAATGGCCATTTCGAGAAAATGGAGAAGATTGATACAGTATGTTTGTGTCTTGTTTTGTCTCAGTGTATTGTATTGTCTTTGTGATGAAAATATGGAAGGGGTGAGAAGTAAATTACTAAGGGAAGAAGGCACCCCAGTGGAACCAAGAATAGTTAGGGCATGTGTTGATAAGAGCCCAGGAACTCTAGTCAGAAAGAAAAAGAAAGTTCAGAAGAAGAAGGATTATCAGGAAAAAAGTTGCAGCAAAAGGCTATTACTAAATACTTTTCGTTACCGGAGGGTGCGTGAAGCGGAGAGGCGGCTGCCGAGTGTGCAAGCCGGTCACAGCGCAGCAAGGATTTTCCAAGAGGCGGCGGCGACTGGCCCTTCCCCGCCTCCTGGCCGGGGAGCTGGCTCTTCCACTGCCGCGAGCCCAAATCTAGACCTGACCTGGAGGCACAGTCTCGCAGGCTCTTGCTCCCTGTGCCCAGTAGCAGTTTGAGTCCGGGACACTCCCCAGGGCCATCTGGGGCTGCCCAGGCACTACAGCCAGCAGAAGACGCTACTGGTGTCCCTGATGTTTGGTCATTTTCAATGCCAATAACTAAGCTACAATGGTTCTCCCACACCTGGAAGCTGATGAGTAATGAGCACTATTAATGCTTATTTCAAATGCAAAAAAACCTTGAGATAATGTACTAAATTGTTCAGAAGGTTGTTTTCTTAGTAGAATGCTACAGGATTTTCTTTAGCCATCCGGAGTTCCTGCCTTCGTCCCAGTGCCGGTAAAGACCAAGGTGGAAGAATTTCCAGTGTTGCTGAAAACCGGACAAGACTTTGGCTGAGAAACAGACGAGACTTCGGATCAAGCTAGCTGCCTGCAGAACTTACCTGGACTGTGATTTAAGCTAGCTGCCTGCAGAACTTACCTGGACTGTGATTTACCTGGACTGTGAGTTAATCTATTGAGACACTGCTTTACCTGGACTGAGACAACAAACTGTAATCTACAACAAATTGTAACTCGGTATCTTTGCTAACGGTGTCATTGCTGGTATAATTTTTCCAAGGGCTTCTTGCATGGAGCCATCAATTGGCTTGGTATTGTGGCATTTTGTATCCTCCCTTTCTGTTTGTAGCAGGTTATTTATGGTGTTTCTGTAAAAACCACTATGGTCGTTATTTAAATTAAACAAAAGGGGGAAATGTTAGAGTCTGTAAACAAGTCAAAATAACACCTGGCATTTTGCCAGGGGAATGTTAAAGTTCGTAAACAAGTCTGGATGGTGCCTGGCAAAATGTCAGAGGGAGTGGTTTGAGAAGTAACAAAACCGAGCCATTAAGTGTAGAGATTCCTGATTGGTTGACTGATGTATCTAGTTTATGCTAATTAGATAAGCTGTGTGGAATGTATAAATACTGCTCCTGTCCTGCAATAAACGGCTCCTACTCCTGCTGTATCAACGTACACAAGTTATTCGTCCCCCCCCTGATTATTCTGCTGCAGCCGGACTGCGGCAGATGGTGGCCCGTTACGGGGAGCCCCGGGACACTCGGGGGTAAGTGACGAAAAAAAGCTGCCCGTCCATAGATAGGACGGGAGCAAATCTGCTCGTCCCTAGGCAGATAGGGCGAGAGGAAAAATGGCCATTTCGAGAAAATGGAGAAGATTGATACAGTATGTTTGTGTCTTGTTTTGTCTCAGTGTATTGTATTGTCTTTGTGATGAAAATATGGAAGGGGTGAGAAGTAAATTACTAAGGGAAGAAGGCACCCCAGTGGAACCAAGAATAGTTAGGGCATGTGTTGATAAGAGCCCAGGAACTCTAGTCAGAAAGAAAAAGAAAGTTCAGAAGAAGAAGGATTATCAGGAAAAAAGTTGCAGCAAAAGGCTATTACTAAATACTTTTCGTTACCGGAGGGTGCGTGAAGCGGAGAGGCGGCTGCCGAGTGTGCAAGCCGGTCACAGCGCAGCAAGGATTTTCCAAGAGGCGGCGGCGACTGGCCCTTCCCCGCCTCCTGGCCGGGGAGCTGGCTCTTCCACTGCCGCGAGCCCAAATCTAGACCTGACCTGGAGGCACAGTCTCGCAGGCTCTTGCTCCCTGTGCCCAGTAGCAGTTTGAGTCCGGGACACTCCCCAGGGCCATCTGGGGCTGCCCAGGCACTACAGCCAGCAGAAGACGCTACTGGTGTCCCTGATGTTTGGTCATTTTCAATGCCAATAACTAAGCTACAATGGTTCTCCCACACCTGGAAGCTGATGAGTAATGAGCACTATTAATGCTTATTTCAAATGCAAAAAAACCTTGAGATAATGTACTAAATTGTTCAGAAGGTTGTTTTCTTAGTAGAATGCTACAGGATTTTCTTTAGCCATCCTGAGTTCCTGTCTTCGTCCCAGTGCCGGTAAAGACCAAGGTGGAGGAATTTCCAGTGTTGCTGAAAACCGGACGAGACTTTGGCTGAGAAACAGACCAGATTTCGGATCAAGCTAGTTGCCTGCAGAACTTACCTGGACTGTGATTTAAGCTAGCTGCCTGCAGAACTTACCTGGACTGTGATTTACCGGGACTGTGAGTTAATCTATTGAGACACTGCTTTACCTGGACTGAGACAACAAACTGTAATCTATAACAAATTGTAACTCGGTATCTTTGCTAACAGTGTCATTGCTGGTATAATTTTTCCAAGGGCTTCTTGCATGGAGCCATCAAGTGGCTTGGTATTGTGGCATTTTGTATCCTCCCTTTCTGTTTGTAGCAGGTTATTTATGGTGTTTCTGTAAAAACCACTATGGTCATTATTTAAATTAAACAAAAGGGGGAAATGTTAGAGTCTGTAAACAAGTCAAAATAACACCTGGCATTTTGCCAGGGGAATGTTAAAGTTCGTAAACAAGTCTGGATGGTGCCTGGCAAAATGTCAGAGGGAGTGGTTTGAGAAGTAACAAAACCGAGCTATTAGGTGTAGAGATTCCTGATTGGTTGACTGATGTATCTAGTTTATGCTAATTAGATAAGCTGTGTGGAATGTATAAATACTGCTCCTGTCCTGCAATAAACGGCTCCCACTCCTGCTGTATCAACGTACACAAGTTATTCGTCACCCCCCGATTATTTTGCTGCAGCCGGACTGCGGCACATAATCACAAAATTTTAGGCAAAACATAAATGATAGACTCATCAATGTTCCATTGTGATGAGGGGAAGAGGTTCCATAAAAATTTCCAGAATATTTTAAACAGCAAAACATCATATAATTCTAAGAGAAAGTGACTTGCAAATTTTGAATTTTAAACCCAACCAAACTGTCAAGTAAATATCATGATCAATAAAATACATATGTATAAGATCTCAAAATTATATGCCAACTTTCTTAGGACACTATTAAAACTGAGGAGAAGACCTTGAAAGAACTGAACATGAGAGTCATAGTATACAAGAGCAGAGCAGCACACAGGCAAGGCCAAGAGAAACCTTAGGACAAGAGAGAAGGGATCCCAAGATTACTTTTATGTGGAATATTTTACCAAAACTGTGGTGCAATTGGATGAGAAGGGGATTTGAGATGGGAGTTGAAAGTCAATAAGTAACACCTACAGTGAATAGTCCAAAGTTGTTGCCTATGGTAAAGTAGTATAAGGCAAGCCTGCAGTCTCTTTATAAAAGTATTTTAGAACTAAAAACATTTTTATAATTATATAAGCATTTAAACTGTGTTTAAATTGGTGGATTAACTTCTTATGGCAGTTATAATATCTTGGCACCAGTTTTTTAGCTAATAAGAACAACAAAAAATATTATCTAACAGTTATAATGGCCAGAAGTCCAAAATGTCTACGTATAAAATTAAGATGTAAGCAGTCTGCATTTCTTCTGGGAGCTCTAGAAAGGCTGTGACCTTAATTTCTCTAGCTACTAGAGACTATATACATTCCTTGACCTGTTTCTCCATCTCTTAAGTATATACCCCTGTTTCCAACCTTAGATCTCTCTCTAATCCTTATGATGATATTGACCCAGTCAGATAATCCAAAATAATCTCCTGATCTCAAAATCTTTTTTTTTTTTTTGAGAGAGAGAGAGAGAGAGAGAGAGAAAGAGAGAGAATTTATTATTATTATTATGTATTTTTTTAGTTTTCGGTGGACATAACATCTTTATTTGTATGTGGTGCTGAGGATTGAATCCAGCGCGAGCGCGCTACCGCTTGAGCCACATACCCAGCCCCTAAAAATCTTTAATTATATATATATATATATACACACACACACACACACACACACACACATATATAAGTTATTTTTGGATATAACAGATTCACAGTATCTAGTATTAAGAGCTGGACAATCTATATTTAGCCTACCTAAGCTGTGTCTAGCACTCAAAGATTTATTTATTTTCTCCACATTCAAAATAAATTCATTTCATTTAAAGATTCCCAAAAGTTTCAACCTATGTACAACATCAACTAAAGTCCAAAGTCTCTTGTGTATCTCATAAGCTCAAAAATCTGAAATTTCACCCTAAAGCAACTATGTTTAAATTCTGGATATGATCTACCCTTATACAAACTTCTTTCCATCTGTAGACTAATAAAACTAGAAAATGGTTTTCAGTTCCCAAAATATGATCAAGGGACAAGCACAGGGTACCAGTTACAAAATTTCTTGTTCAACTTCGGAAAAATGTTATGATAAAATGAATCACAAGTTTTAAGTAATTTTAATATTCAGCAGACCAAACTGCATTCATATTTAAGACATGGGGAAAATCCACTATAGGTCTATGCTTTGCTGTCTACACCTTCAGCTCTGTTCTCTAAGTCAATTCTATATTTTTGCAGGTAACTAATATTACCAACT
Organism: Marmota marmota marmota; assembly: GCF_001458135.2. Lineage (NCBI taxonomy): Eukaryota > Metazoa > Chordata > Mammalia > Rodentia > Sciuridae > Marmota > Marmota marmota. Next base: position 30,190,453 of record NW_026000037.1, read on the forward strand.
CATTTCCTGCCTATAGAATTTGGGGAGTCTGAAAGTTTTCTTTCATTTCTTTCTCACAAGATTACAGGTAAGCTAACACATAAACTTCAATTCTCTTTACAAATTAACTTTGCTACTTTAATATTAACTTTAACTTTTTGAATTTAAGTAGGTATTACTCCAGATTAAGAAAAGGAAAAGAAATCTAGTGTCATGTATTTGAAGTTAGGATAATTTAAAACAATTTTAGTTAATACTTTAAAATGTGTGGCTATCCTTTTGTTTATTTAACTCATGGATCCAGATATATTTTGATAAAACATTAGTTTCCTTATATTATAGGACATGTCTTCCTGCTCAGAACGGTAGTAAGGTATAGAAAACAAATCAAACTCATGTACAAAATATTTATTATGCATCTGTTACATCTAAACTCTACCTTGAACTAAGAATGTAGTAAACAATATTTTAACTCTAGTTTTTTGCTGTTGTGGTTATTCATAGTTTGTTCTGATGGCAATTGAACTCAGAGCCTCATGCATACGAGGCAGGTACTCTACCACCAAGATGCACTCCCAGTGCTACTTCTCTAGTTTTTCTAAAACATTTTTATATCAAAATATTGATGTACTAAAAACAAAAGAACCATCATTAAATATCACTTTTGATGAGTACAATACAATCATACAAATAATACTGCCATTTTTTTTTGTAGAGAAATGCAGCCTTTTAGACATCTAGCAAAGATATTTATAAATGAGTAGCCTAAGTACCAGAAGGTAAAACAGGTGCCATGGAGTAATCCATATCATAGGATTCAGAGGAGAAACAGATTGTCAGAGGTAAAGAATAGTCAACAATTTCAAATAAAATAAGATCCCTGTCTCCAAAAGCCACAGTAATTTATCTGGTTATCAGAGAAATTAGGGAGTACATGGGAAATTGCAAAGTTTAAGGAGTAAAGAAAGAGAGCAAGTGTACACTGCTCATACAAAAACTGTCACAGTAATTGAAAAGAAGAGGCCAGTGGGAGCAAGGAAAGAGAAATTTGGTATTTGTGTTATTTTTAGTATTCAGGAGAAGTGAGCACGTAGGCTTATGAAGACAGCTACTAGACAGAAAGAAGCAAAATGTAGCAGAATGCATAGAAAATTGTGGAGTCAAAGAGACAAGGTGTTCAACAGCATAGGTGTAAGGTTTAGATTTGAAAGGACATCCTCTCAAAAAAACAATTACATGGAAGATGAAAAGAATACATAAAAAGGTAATGCTACCATATACTAATTAAATATATATTCAGTAGTCACATATATAAATATGTATTATACAATGTTATATATTATATATATTCACACACAGGAGGTTGTGTAGCACTAAATACTTGATACGTTGTAATAGTTACTATTTTTATCCATATATATACATATATAATACACACACACACACACACATATATATAGGCACTAAATACTTGATACATTGTAATAGCTACTATTTTTATCCATATATATATATATATATATATATATATATACACATACACACTCATATATATGTGTATATTTTTGTCTCTATATATATACATGTATATATACATACACACTCATATATGTATATATATGTGTATGCATACATATATGTGTGTGTGTGTGTGTGTGTGTGTGTGTGTAAATACTTTTAGGTTTTTTGTTTGTTTGTTTGTTTTTTTGGTACCAGGGATTGAACTCAGGGGCACTCCACCTCCTGGGCCCTATTTTGTATTTTATTTATGAGCCACATCCTCAGCCCTATTTTGTATTTTATTTAGAGACAGTTTCTCACTGAGTTGCTTAGTACCTTGCCATTGCTGAGGCTGGTTTTCACCTCGTGATTCTCCTCTCTCAGCCTCCCTAGCCTCTGAGATTACAGACATGTGCCACTGTGCCCGGCTCCTATCTTTTTATCCCTACTTCAAAGATGGAGACACTAAGATATTTGAAAATAACAATTTGCAGAGGTGACAGAAATATAAAATAGAGCTGTGATTGAAACATAGGAAATTATTTTAGCCCTCAAATACATAAGCAACATAAGCCAGTGAACCCAACTTACAAGTGGAAGTGAGTCAGACTGGTGAAATTTATGGAATTCTTTTACTGTTTGTAAGATAAAAATACAGGTATATACTGGGAATCAGGTATAGGTATGGATGAGTTTTAAGATGATGAAAAAAAGTATGGAAATGTGTACAACTATGTGTTTTCTCTCATAACGTACATTCCCTTGGAATCAGACACTAATAAAAAGTTGTAGAGGACGTTAGTAGACATTTAGTAGAAAGATTATGTTACTAAACTTACTAATTAGGTGGTAGTATTCCTTTCTTGCCTATGAGACTTCCAAAAACAGTATAGGTCTTAATGCATTTAAAACTTAGAATATATCAGCATTCAAGAGTAAGACATTCACTTTTTAATTTAATAGGGCATTCAATTTCTTCCTTTAAGGAAACAAAAGTCAGTATTCTACCTATGTGTAGTGCCAACTCTATCAATATATTTTCATCCAAAATTAATTCACTGGCCTCTCCTTTGAATAGTGTATATTTGGTAGGGCAGCCTTAAAAGATTCAACAAGCTAAATGGGTTAAGTGAGCAACATGGATTTTCTCACATTTCTGGAGGTTGTAGATCCAAGATCTCGGTGTTGGCCAGTTTTTCTTTCTTTTGAGGCCTCACTCCTTGGTTTCCATGTTTTCCATGTTGTGCCCTCATATGGTCTTTGTTATGTCTTTGGGGCCTGTGTCCTATTCTTCTCTTCTCCTAAGGTGACCTGTCATGTTAGATTAGGGTCTACCCATATAAACTCATTTTAACTTAATCTCCTCTCTACTGGTCTTGTTTTACAAACACAGTCACTTGCCAAGACACTTCAGGTGAAGATTCTAACATAAGAATTTAGGAGTTTGGGGGACACAATTCAACCTATAACAAAGAGTATTAAAAAAAAAAAAAAACTTAAGTTTTTGTTTATCTCTCTTAGAACAAGATTGGAACTTCAAGAACAACTTCATGAATTAGTTCAAGAATAGGTTTGAACTTTCCTTTTCCTTAGCATCTTTAGCATTCTGAAATTCAAATGAACAAATAATCCTGTAACTTTATATAATGATTTATATACTGATTTTTTTTACAGTTAGTATAGGAAGTTAAATTAGTATGTTTAATGTTTTTGAAAGCAATAAAAATTAAGTCAACAATCTTTGTGCATCATGGCTGTGTTAGAATTGTCAAAATGATAATAATAATAATAATAATAATAATAATAATTCCAATGTCTTCTTCAGACTGAGTTAAGATTCATTTTGCCTTTACAATGAATGCCTTACAACTGGTTCTTTTTTTGACTTGTGTTCCAGGAGCTGTGGTAAGCACTTCATTGTCACAAGTTTGCTTAATCCTCTTACAAACTATTAGTTGATGTTAATTTCCCCTCTAAGCTTCAGTAGAGGGTTAAGCACACTCTATCACAATAGATGAACAAAGTTTGGATTTGAATCTGGGTATCACTTGTTTCAAAACCTGTGATTTTAACCTCAACAAAGTACTGACTTACCAAATACCTCTAGGAGTAAAAAATCCTCATCATTATGTGGTATGAAACACTAAAATGCGTAAGACAAATCTATGAATAATTGATTTTGTGATAGCAATAGGAAAGGAAAACTTAAATATTATATATTCATCTTTAAATATAATTTTCACTCTTGAACAAAGAATACTAACAGTCTCACAATCATGTAAATGACACTATTGATTCTGTGGTACTTAAATAGCAGCAATGAATAGAATATATGTGTAAAGTTTAGCTGTGTGGAGCATATGTCATGGAAAAATATGACTCTATAAAAGCACCTCTGACAGCATTACTGAACAAAATTGCATGATAAGTATTGAAGAAACGACAGTTAACTTATGGCTCATGATTTCAATGCTAACCAATTTTGCCAGTATTATTATATATAAATTATATTTTATGGCATTCCAAATGAGAAGTCCTGAAGATACACTAAACCACATATCCCCATGATACTTAGGAGATATTAAATCCTAATAAATACTTAAGGAAAAAATGAAAGTAGAAGAAAAAGAAAGAATAAATGAGCATCACCTATTAATTTCTTTGCATCTAAAGTCAAAAGAAGAACAACTCCTATTAAGAAAACTTCTTCGTAGAAGTAAAATAAACCAATCAAGTATTTTCTATGAAGACTAAATAAATACAATTTCTCAGGATTTATGAACCTGATGGAAAGTCTTCCTGCTAAATATATGTGTGCAAGAAAAAAAATACTATTACTTATGAAATGATAGATCTTTTAATATCTTGCTTCCAAAGAGATTAAGCAGGCTGTTCTTAGTAGATACTAAATGAATATTTGACAAATTGAATTAAATAAGTCAAGAACAAAAATGATAATTTAATGATAAAACTATAGGGAGGTGATAATTTCGTATTATAATATTATCTTATGAAAAAGTATAATATTACTTGACAAGTCACTGTGATTTTGTCTCCTTGGTCAAAGATAAGAAAATACTAAGTTCAAGAAAGGCTCATCTTTTGTTAGGATAATTCAAAGTCATACAAAATTCATTTCTAGTTTTACTACCAAATTAATTTCGTTTGTATGCAAATTCATAATAAAGAAAAAAATGAGCATTTCCTGTGTACTCACTGAGTAAGGTAAACGTAAACAGTGGTCTAGTTTTCCTTCATTTTCTATGCCTGAGGTATTTTGTTCCCTGGGAAAACAAGATGGCATAGGTGGATATAACTGTTTCCCATGTTCTGAAGTCTCTTCTATTTTAAAAAGCCATCTTTCAGCAAATGATTTTTAAGTAAGATAAATATTTGTTGTCTTAACAGTATTCTTAAAAGATATTAATAACCTGAAAATATGAATAGGTGTAAAACAGTCATCTGTTTCAACCTTGTGGTTATTGGCCAGTGATCATTATAAAAGCAACAAAACTGATATTCAGACCATGTAATCTTTGAAGCCCTTTTCATCATCCTTCTTCAGAATGCCTGTAAAATTCTGTTTACAACCTTCTGCCATACTAATAGCATTTACTTCTACTGAAAATGTTTTCCTTATAACTTTGTAAAATCCAGGAGAGTAAGACTCCTAACTTGGGAGAACATAAGACTCCTTCCTTTGATGAATATTCCCCAGTTGTTCACTAGGTTCCAGGAACTCTGCAACCAGGGTCAGATTTCCACAAAAGCATTTTTAACTTAATATCATGAGTGTCTGCAATGGTCCAGGCTAGAGACAAACTGAGAGGCAAAGCACATAGGGTCTGCTCTCCAGTAGTAAATAAATATAAAAAAAAATATTTTTTCTTATAAATTGTGCAAGCTACAGAGATACATTTACCTCTGGCTTGAGATTACTGTGTATGTATATATCTTGTGGGTCTGAAGAAGAGCTAAACTTGACTGGTGAAGTGTAAACACTGGTTAACCAAGTGAAATAAAGGTAAGAAAGCAGTATGTTTAATGCTTATGCAGAGGAAATTGAGAATGGACTATTTATTACACTGCACTGCTTTAGTAGAATAGACATTTAATAAATCTGAATTTAGATGGTTTACTTTAGGCATGTATTTTAAAAATTATGATACTGATTCTTCCTTATTTCTGAATCTGTGTAGTTCATATATGCGAATTATACAGAAAGAAAACTTGGCATTGGAGTACATGTAGAAAGCCTATACATTGTTTTAAAACATCCTCATGTCTAAATAAACCATTTGTTATTAATACTTCATCAGAATGACAAAGTGTATTATATAGTGCTATACAAATATCAGTCCTAAATTTTGCTATTATTCAATTTGCTTCTTTGCATTCTGAATATACATTTTAGTAATAGTAATGGAGGTAAATCACAAAGTAAGGAAAATACTATGGAGTCCAAATAAATCCTAAGTAACTGTCAAAATCCTATGTAACAGGTATTAATTGTAGTCTGAGGATATAGCTCAGAGTTGGAGTGCTTGCCTAGCATATCCAGGCACCAAAACAACATATACAGGAACTGAGTTCAAACTCCAGTACTATAAAAAAAAAAAAATCGCAATTTGGCTTCTAAATGCAAATACATAGTTCATGCCATACTAAAGAAAAATTAAGTGAAACATTGTGCTTGTGCTGTTATTAAATCTGAAACAAATGTTCATCTTTTCTCTAAACTCTTTTTGTTCTCTAAAAGTGGCAAAGGACAAAGGTTATTACAGTTGTGTTTTGAATGGTGACTAAATTAACCTCATTTTCCCTCATTGTCTGTCAGACATTTAAGAGGTACAATCAACAGGCACTTCCAGAGTCACTGGCTGTTTCAGATTTAAGCTCTTTTGTCATCTTAAACATGCATGATACTATCAAATAACTATCTCACTAGATTTATTCCACTCAAATTTCAGAGTTTTTTGAACATAGCAAAAACTGAGAACTTTGTAAATGTTTTGCTAGTCTCAGAGTGTTCATGGATTAATGATAAATTCTGTTTTTAGCTATCATTCTACACCTCTTTCTAGTATCATGCAGAGACAAAGTGATAATGCAAAATGAACTTATCACAATGTGTTTTATTACAGGATGTCATAGTCCATTTTCTGTTGTGATAGCATAATACCTGACACTGGGAAGTTTATAAAGGTAAGATGTTATTTGACTCATGTTTCTGGAGGCCTGGAAGTCTTCCTGGTGAATGCTTTCTTAGTGCATCATATAACATGATAGAAAAGTGGAAAGGGAAGAGAGGAGATAAGTGCATAAGAGATAAAACCCAAGCAAACTTGCTTTGTAACAACTCACTTTTGCAAAAATGAATCCACTTCTGTGTAAAAGACATTACTTTCTTTTAGTGATCTAACCACTTCTTAAAGGCTGTATCTCTTAACACTACTACAATGGCAATCAAATTTTAGTGTAGATAAAGACAAACCACAGCATATAACATCAGCATTCTCATTTATCTGTCGCATTGCTTGTTTACCAGTATTGTTTTTTATCTTATTTTTGAGGCTTTTATTAGTATTATTTCCACATCGACGTGCAATCAGAGACAAGATGTCAAGAGTTCCCAGGGCACAATGTATATGAGACTGAGAAGTGTTCTGATCTTTATAAAAACAGAGAATTCTAATAAAAGGAATACATACTGTCATCTTGTAAGTATCTCTATTGTCTTTTCCTATCCATTTTGCTACTTATTTTTGCTACTTGAAAAGCATAGTCTATTATTGGAGCAGGAGCCTCTTCTGTCATGAAAAATCTCAGAACACTCAAAAAAAAAAAAAAAAAAACACTAAGACTTTTAGTA
>NW_026000037.1:30197809-30205759 GCF_001458135.2 Marmota marmota marmota
AAAAAAAAAAAAAAAAAAAAAAAAAAAAAACACTGTGAGATGAGGGAGGAGCTTTGGAGTTCTAAGTCCTTCTCATCACAAATGTCCTTGCCTTAGAGACCCTCTACTTTCTTTAAACGTGCAAATTCTAAGAATAAAGAGAGAAAACAAATGTATACTTCAAAAATTTTGCATCTTGTAGCAGTCATTTTGCATGCTGACCAGATTCTACTAACTTTTAATTATGAATAGCTTTAAGAAAAATGACTCAATTAATAAAACTGAAGGCAAGAACCTCAAAATTGTTTTTTCTAACTTATGAAAAGTTTGGTGTGAGGAAGTAACTGTTGAGCTAAAGTCAACACTTTTGGGTCAGAAATCTGCCACAAGCCTGGAATCCCAGTACTTGGAATGTGCTAATTGAGTTCTTAATAAATTCTAAGTCTTATTCTTACCAACATATATTAACTCATTGAATCTCATAAAGGCTTAAGACTCTATATTCTGTCTCCTCTGTGACCACCTTAGTAAAACTAAGCAAAAAATACAAAATATTATCTTCAAACTTCAAACGGAGCCTAAAGTCCTTTAACAACCTAATTATATGGCTGACAAAAGAAGTTCATAATAAATAAGTTATTATTACTATATAAGTGATAAGTTCTGTTTTAGATTAAAAGGGATATAAAAAAGAGCACAAACACATCCTGCCTAAAAGCATTAAAAAGCACTTGGTATTATTTCTTTGCTTGTTTTGTTTTTTGCTAATTGGTGCTATGGATTGAACCTATGGCCTTGAACATGCTGAATACATGTTCAGTCACTGAGCTATGCCCTCAGCCTCTCACTTGATATTTATTTAAGGGAATAGTATGGAAGAAAATTTAAAAAAAAGTGTACAGTAGTAAATAAGAAAATGGTAAGAGATGAGTACAGTGGCATATGCCTCTAATTCCAGAGGTTCAGGAGGCTGAGGCAGGAGGATTTCAAGTTCAAAGCCAGCCTCAGCAAATTAGCTAAGCCCTAAGCAACTTAAGGAGACAGTGTCTCAAAATAAAAAAAAATAAATAAATAAAAAGGACTGGGCATGTAGCTCAGTGGTTAAGTGCCCCTAAGTTCAATCCCTGGTACCAAAAATAAGAATAATGTAGCCCACACTACAATGGATTGCAGGGTGTAAATGGATTTGAACTGAATTTTAAACATCTCTCAAAATCTGGACTTTCAGAAAGAATATAAAAAATCATCTATTCTAATCTAACTACATGATAAAGATGTTAGTAAACAACAAGATATATTATTGAAAAAATAGAAGGCAAGGAAATTAGAAAAGTAGCAATTATTCAGAAATAAGAAAATAAATTTCTAACATATAGTAGGGATGATTCAGAAGAGAAATACACAATGAATACATGGCCCAATGTATATAAGAGCAGAGAAAATTAATATTAACAAATGTGAAGTTTAAGATGATTGGGGAAAATAAATATAATGACTTTTTAAATTATGAATAGGAGGGACTCCTACTTTTCTATGAGAAAATGACTAATAATGATTGTCAGATGATCTTAACATGTATAATAAGCAAATTCTTAGTACATGTCTAGAGATTTCACTTGTCTATTTGTCAAGAAATGAATTAGCAAATTTGGACTTATGGGAACAATAAATAATTAAGGTCCTATTATAAATCATCACAATGATTAAGCCACATAAAAGGAAAAATATGTCCATTATTAGAAAGTTTTTGAGGAAACTGTATATGTTATAGTTAGAAAGAGAAAGTGTAGAAAGAAGCATTTGATAGTATAGGACAATGGTAGGAAGAGCACTAGATGTCTTAAATCTCTTGGGTCTAGGCCTGGTTAAAAACAATGAATGTGTGGGCTGGAGATGTGGCTCACGGAGTAATGCACTCGCCTGGCAAGCGCGGAGTGCTGAGTTTTGATCCTCAGCACCACATAAAAATAAAATAAAGATGTTGTGTCTACCGAAAACTAATATATATATATATATATATATATATAATTCTCTCTCTCAAAACAATGAATGTGGTCAACAGAGAATTAACTGAAGAATGAAATATAAGTTCTTTGGAGACTCTCATTTTCCTACCCCCTTTCTCTTTCTCTCTGCAATTTTAATCAGTTACATTCAACTAGAAAGCTAAGAATAGCAGGATAAAGGTTAAACATGTAAATAATCCTTCTTGATTTTCAGTAAGTTTGTTTATTCTTGCATATAAGCCTGAAAACCCAAGCACACTTTATTAGGCATATTAAATAAAAATAACTTGCCCCTTCAAAGAGTAACAGTCAACTTCACTTCTGCAAATTACAATCATCTTTGGGAAAAAAATCTGGACTCATATGTATCCTTGTATCATCCCACAGCCACTCTTCCACTTTCTTAAATTATTTGAATTCATCAGGTGGCCCTTCAAACCCTTCTTATAATTCATAGTACCTTGATTTCATTTGCTGAATTCATGACATAAATCCCTCAAAAGGAAAGTTCTAATATGTATGCTTTCTTTGATTACTTCCTATAAAAAATGCCACTTCTAACACTATATCACAGACGGTTTTTTTCCCCTCAGTTTCCACTTATAGCCAACTTGTTCAAGCTTAAACTATAAAACAAACACCAAATTTTACAGTCACATTGTTTAAACAGAAAAAGGGGGACAATTAAATTGGCTTAAAAACAACAGTGAAGGACTTATTAGAAAAAGTTCAGCATCATTTGCTTAAATCTTTCAAAAGTATTCATTTGAAGCTGATAGTATCCATTAAATCTGGTAATACTTGTGTAGTTTTGTTATAGCTTTAGTTTCATTATATTTTTCTCCACTAAATAGTCCTTTCCTGCCCCATTTTATTTTCATCATCAAACAGATTGATTTATGGTTCATGGATAAACCAAATATGATAGTCATACTCCATTACTGGTATATAACAGATACAACAACAACAACAAAATAATGGTGAGTTTTAAAAAGCTGGCACACATTTTTGTGTATTATTTGGAAGCTTCTGTTTGTGGGTTAGTAACCACCTGTACAACTTTGTCAGTTGCAGAAGTTGTAAATCCCTGCTCTCCCAATATGTGTACAGCTATTTTGCAGCTTTTCCCATCACTTGGGGAGTTCATCATTCTCCTTGAATCTGGACTTGGCCATAGGGCTCACTTTGAAAAATGAGACATTAGCAATTATGGTATGAGCAGAGGTTTATGAGCTGTGTTCATATATGGGAGCCAGCCCTCCTGTGGAACCATGAGAACATCCAAAAATGGATAATTATAGAATTGTGGCCCAGTTATTCAGCACACAACCTTTCAAATGCCAAACTATGAAAGAGGCCATTTCTGATCATCCAGTCATCACAATTATTATTAGGTTTTCTACCTAATCATATCTTGCCCAAATTTCTGTTAGCCTTAGTAGTGATACATCAAAACTCTAGTTGGGATATTTGTTACTTTTAAGGATTAGAAATATCTTCCACTAGTGTTTGTTTTGCCTCTTAAGTTCCTTTATAACTATGCTGCAATTAGACAAAGGGGAATGAAGGGACGGGGAACAGGACTAGGAAGAAGTATAGAATAAATTGGACATAACTTCTCTATATTCATATATGAATATATTACCAGTGAAACTCTCCATCATGTACAACCACAAGATTGGGATCCTAGTTAAAATAATTATACTCCATGTATGTATAATATCAAAATGTACTCTATCGTCATATAAATCTAAAAGGAATAGAAACAGAAATAGAAAATTCAAAAAATAATATTTAATTTTAATGAGGTAAAATATATCAAATTTGTATCTTTTGAAGTATTTTATGACTAATTTATAAAATTTGTTCTTATCCTTTGGATATGCTATATTTTTTACATTAAAATACTCCTAACATTTACATTTTAATATATTTGAAATCTACTTTGAAGTACAGTTTGAACTACAGATTGAATTTCATATTATTTCTTGCTTTATATATAAATGTCCTAGCAAAATTTATTAAATATAATCTATTATTTTTCTATTTATTTGTAAATCCAATATGGCAATTATAACTAATTTGCATGCAAGTTATATTTGCATGTATATATGGATCTGCACTGTTCTGTTCCACTTAAACTGTTCTTTTGGCATTATCACATTGTTTTAACTACTTCAGCTTTTTTAATAAAGAAACTTTTAAAAGAGATTACAAATTTATATTTCTTTATAACTTCCTTTATTATTTTTGCTATTTTGCTCTTCCACATGAATTTTACTCTCAGCCTATAAAATTCAATGAAAAACTGATTTTGGCATTTTGCATTGCATTAAACTTAAAGATAATTTGGTGCAAATTTCCATACATATGGAAATGGGAAAACTCATTCCCCTTATGAAAATTACAATTTCCCTCTTTATTTAAGGTCATTCTTTACGTCCTTCACAAACATTTTGTAATTTTCTCTATTAAAGTCTGGAACATCCTTTACTTTTATTACTAGTTTATGAGTTGCTTTTTAAAACTTACATGTTTTAATTGGTTATTGAATTCAGAGACACCATTTGAACTTATATTAAGCAATATTTGCTTTAAAAAAATCTCTGCACTGTGGTTGGCTAAAACAAAATATCGAAATGCATCTTACAGAATGAGGACTTTGCTTTGTAAAACTGAAACACATATATTGAGTTTTCATATAAAATGTAAATTTTATTTCTTATCAGGCATACATTCAAGTCTGACGCTATTAATTTTCTTTTCAGTGAGAAAATAAAGATGCATGATTATTGACTTTGTAGTTCCGAAATAATCTGTATTTGCATTCATTTTGGATAATAATTTAGTCAGTTATAGAATTACATGTTTCCTTATAGTCTGAAGATTTTACTCTTGTTGCTGATGAAATGTCTGTTTGAATCACTCTGTCCTTCCTCTGTATGATCTATGTATGGCTTCTAGTTGAGTCTAGAGATTTTCCCTTTTCCTAATGCTGTGCAGTTTTACTTTGATAGCTGGCTTAATTTTATTGTCCTTAATACAGACTGCATTTTTATTCCAAGGATCCGTTTCCTTCTTCATTTCTAGTAAACTCTATTATCACTTTGAATATTCTTTTACTGTTCTTCTGTCTTGTCTTCGCCTTTCATCAATATTTGTTAGCTAAAAGTATGTAAAGCTACCAGTTTATCCTCGAAGTTTGACAACTCTTCTCATGTATTTTGTGTTCTTTACCTGCATACTTTGTGCATTTCTTAATTAATTTCATTTGATTTCTGCATTCTCACTTTCATTAGCATGAACTATATTCTGTCAATGATTTTTAAAATTTTTTGTTGTAATAACTATATTTCTCATTTCCAAGCTATTTTGTTTTAATAAAATTAAGTTTTACACATATAATATTGGCCTCTTTGATTTTCTATTCCTTTTTCCTTTTATAGCCTTTTTTCCCCCTTCTTCTCTTTGATAAACTCCCTGATACTTATAAAATTCTTAGATTTGTTTATTATTTTCATTTTTATTTTTTAAAGCTATCTTTCTGAAGATTCCACAAGTGCTATGAAAACTGAATTTTCAGATTCTTTTCAAGTAAGGAGGTTATTTTTTTAACCTCTCCTTCAGCACTCAATTTACTCTGTTGGGTGGTTCTCCAATTGCCTCTATTTGACCTCTGGGTCTTAAATTTTATCCTGCTCTTTTATGATTTTGTAGAGTTTCCACTCCATAGAGTATGAGAGAATTTATAGAGCCATCAGCTTGCAAAGGCCTGGGGTCAGAGCTGGTCACAGGGCTATTTTTGTGATCTCTAAGCCTCTGGGGTAGTAAGTTCCTACAAGTCACCAGCATGGGCACAACAGTATTTCAATTTTTCTTCCCTGGGAAACAACCATACCCCATTCCTTTGTTTAAGCATGCCTTTTTAGATACCTTCCCTCTGGGTTTCATAGTTGGAGGTGCCAGAATTCTGATGTTTTATCATTTTCTATGATTCATATTGCTGCTTTGCTAATGATTTAAGAAAAATTCAGTTTTGTTTATGAGAACTCTTTATAATTTTACTTTAAAAATATCAATAACTGCCACTTTTAAAACCAGAGATGGGTTAAAATAATTTAGGGCAAATGTAATTATCCTAAATGATCCACAAATATAGTGATATGAAGTTCTAAAGTAAAATTTTTCAACAATATATTGTCCAGAGGTCTTGTCTCTATATAGAGACAGGAAACCATGGTATTTTTCTCTTTCTGTACTGTGAATTCCTGGAGATTAGAAAGGAAACATTTTTACCTTTATTCACCTTCAACTGATAATCTATAGCATATCATAAGACTTAATAAATACCTAATTACACTTAATGGCTCTTCTGTCAAATCTTAGGGCAAAAAGTTCATTCTATATGAACTGGAGAATTAAAGACATCCTGTCCTTTCCCATATTCAACTATGTGAAAAATATAAGTCTGAACATGATTTGTTAAAATATTTAGAGCTCTCTGACATGTTTAAATATGTAATCAAATTTTTGTGAATTTAGTGTTTGTTAACCATATATAACAAAAGGAAGTATTCCAGAGTTAATGAAATGGAATACCAACACATACACAAATTTTAAATATTACTTATATATGTGTTAATAACTTTATTTTTTGTTTTATTTTTTAATTTATTTTGCTTGTTTGTTCTGACAAGTCCCAGTGTAAATTCTCTAAGAAAACTTGAAGGCAAATTTCAATGTTTAAAAAAATAATCACTTCTTAGCAGGGGTTTGTGTGACAAGGGAAACATTTTAGAAAATCAAATTATTTCCTAAAATGTAAATTATCCATATAGACTAATCTTAATTAATTTTTAAGTTCCAGACAGACCTTAATCCATTACCTCATACCTATAATTATAGTAATTATTTTTGATTATTTAACTACTCTAATGTATGTGGTAAAAATAATTTAGGGCAAATGTAATTATCCTAAATGATCCACAAATACAGTGATATAAGTTTTAAAGTAAAATTATGCTTATTTGTAAGTTTTTTTTCTATTCCTTTTCTTTTAAAATCTCCACAGAAAAAAAATTACAAGTTAGTTTTTCATTTTGTTGGTGGGAAAAATGATACTTACTGACATATAGAAAATAGACAGTGAATTCAAATTGGAATCCCAGATTGACTGATTCCATACTCTCAGCCACTAGGTTTTCATTTATCATCTATGCCTATAAGTTAACACCTACCATCATTAAAAGGTGATTGATTTTACTGATCTGATACTGGATGAGAGGATTAGAAAAGTTTGATTGTACATATACCACTGTTAAAACAGGACATAAAATACTGTATAATTTTCTAGGCCATCTCTGAATTCAGATATGGCCCTTAAACTTTATCAAACATACCGCAGACAGATCTTTACAAAACATGCATATGCTTCACACTATTCTATTGATTTCCCTTCATCTACTGAATAAAATTAAAACTCTTTATCTTAGATATTGTACATCAATATTCATCACAGCATTATTTACAAGAACTAAAATGAGAAAATACCCCAGTGTCCATGAACAAAAGGATAAACAAGCAAAATGTAGTATGTGCACACAATGGAATACTGTTCAGCCATAAAAAGGGTTGAAGTTCCAATACATACTACAGCATCAACATATTTCAAAAATGTTATGTGAAGTAAATCATACAAAAAGAAGAAATAATTTAGGATTCTGTTTATATGAAATATGTTGGCAAATTCATAGACAGAAATAAATGTATATTAGATGCTACCAGGAACTGAGGGAGGAGAAATATGGAGAATTACTAATTTTAAAAGAATTTCTGTTTGAAGTAACTAAAACATTTCAGAAACAAAGATGACAGTTATACAACACTGTGAATACACTAAGTTGAATGTTCAAAAATAGTTTAAATTCTCCTTGAAGTGATATTCTCATTTTGTTTTATATATATA
>NW_026000037.1:30205781-30236135 GCF_001458135.2 Marmota marmota marmota
TTTTATATATATATATATATATATATATATATATATATATATATATATATATATATCTCCATACACTCATACATAAATTTCTGTAAACACACATTTTACCACAATTTAAAAATAAACAACATATTATAACAAAATAGATAGAGTAGTACAATATAGAGTTATGAATTATATGGCATGTAAACTCTATCTCAATTAAACTTTTTTTTTTTTTTTTTAAGAAGCTCTTTATTTTGACAGACCAAGTCCTTCAATATCAGGATGCTTACTACACCCGTCCCCCTGCCCACCCCACCCCCCCGCTTCATCTCACACCCATTCATGCATACAACCTGTATTTTAATAAAACTAAAAGACTCCTTGCATAACATTTGCTTTTTCATTCCTTCATACTAAAACTTTCTGACTTCTTTGTCTAGGGGAGTAGTTTTTAATCTTTTTGACCTGAGGATCTTTATACTCCTAAACATTCTTAAAGATTCCAGAGAGATTTTTGTATCTGTGGATTTTATCTATATTTATTTATCATACTAGAAATTCACACTGAAAATGTTGATGGTTTACCAATTTCTGTAAAACTTAGAATAATGAATCGATTAGTGTATGAATATAAGATCATCTAAAAGCTATACTTTTAAAAAGTGCATATAGAACATTTTTTTATAATTTTGTGAATCTATTAAATCTAGCTGGTTCCTCATAACTTCTTCATCCTATCATTTCTGTCATTTGGTGAATTACATGAAGAAAATCCAGCCTCAGGCAGCAATATAGTTAGAAAAGGAGTAGATATTTTCATAGCCTTTTCAAGTAACTCTAGTATTCTTCCTTTATACTACACCAGCACATGACAAGTGGTCAAACTTAAAGGTCAGTTGCAGATACCATAGTGATGAACTTTTCAATCTGTTACATTAACATTCATTGGTCTATATTGAATTCAAATGGATCATTTATCCTTGCGTGATTTTGTCATGTCATTTGGAAAATACTGGTTTCCTGACTTAGGCACATTTCTAATGGTTGACACATTTCCTATGCAGTACCCAAAAGTCACATTAGTTTTTATCACAATCCATCTCATCAGTGAAGACCAGAAAGCATTAGGGAAACATAAAGCTTACTGTAGTGAATAAAAGTCTTTCAAAAGATAATATTTACTTGAAAACTTAATTTTCCTTATTTGAATAAAATACTATTTATCATTCTCCTTGAAATGATATTCTCATTGTATATTCCTTAGAACACTTCTGCCACACATCTTGATTTGCATAACTAGTTTGTCTGTTCTTCATTCTTTCAAGTAAAACCTGATATTCCTTGAAGAAAGCATGAGCCCAAACAATCATTCGAATATAGTTTCCTTCAGAATGTAATGTAAGTGCCTTATGTATCTTTCATCTTACATCATACAGAATATTAAAGAAATCTCAACTGAAGGGTCAAAATTAAAAGAATCATATTTTTTTTTACCTTTCTTTCAAGCAAAATTGGTACTTTTTTTTCTTGCCAAGTGACAGTGAAAAACCCAATGACCTCTAAAATAGTTTGAAGCCACTGTGTTGACTAACATGAAAGGGCGCCATAGTTTAGCCACATTGTCATTAAATAATCCATGCAAATGTCAACATGGTAAAAACTAGTCAAATGATATTTAATTACTATGGAAATATTTTTGATCTCTTAGATGTACTGACAGTATATTGCAGATGCCCAAAGATCCATAGTTTGAGAATCACAGGTTTTCCTTTTTCCTTTACCACCTGAAAGGTTCCTATTCATTCTTTAAATTCACTGAGTTAGCTTTGTACAGCTTCATCTTTAAAACACTCATGAGATTCTCCATCCTTCTGCAGGAAGACTTTTTAATTCTCTAAAGGCCACTAGTATCTTGTAGATCTTATATTTCAGTGATTGTTTACTTGATGTTTTCTTCTCTAAACTATGGCTTCTAAAGGTCTATGAACTGATACTCATCTTGATAACCATCATGCTGACAAAGGATGTGGAATGCAGGAAATGGATGAGTAAGTTAGTTCCTATGTGTGGTTACAACGCGAACACTTCCAACTGTGAATTGCATCCGTCTGGGCAAATAAAGGACCAAAGGTATTATAATGAAAGTTTCACGGACATACACCCTAAAAATCAGTGAGTCTCAAATATGCATGAACTCCATGCTCAGTACAGTTAGTGTGGTTTTTGATACAGATGGACATATATACACATATGCATACAGGGAAACAATTTGCTGTGCCATAAAATATAAACTGATATGAAATTATCAATAAATATTTTAACCTATATGAGAAAAATGTGAATATTTATTTTTAAAGAATATACTTGATCTGATTTTCAGTCTGAATAGCATTGGGATAAGCAAAAAGAATTGTGGAAGATATTACAGGCTGGAAATTCAAAATGAACAATGGCAAGCATTAGCATGGAATGGCAATGTATAATATCACACTTGACCTAAAAAATTATTTTGATATGTGTAAACATACAACTATCAGGTAAATTTATATTAATAGAAGGTAATAATTTTGCATATTATATTTCCTTAACAAAAATCATAAAATCATTATTGGTAAAAGTGTAGGATAATGAGCCTTTTCATAGAAAATTGGTTAAAATATAAATTTATAGGGCCTTTTGTTTGACAATTTATAAGAAATAAAATACCCATTGACTGACTTCGTGATTAACTTCTAGATTTCTATGCTAAGAAAATAGTCACATGTGTGATTAAACATAATTCTACATACATATGTTCATTGTGACATTGTATGGAATGGTAAGATACCAGATACAATGTTCATAAAATTATTAAATATAGAGTTTATCCTGAGTATAGAATGAAGTGCAGCCTTTCAAAAGAGTAAGATGAAACTATATATACCAAAATGAAAGCTTTGCAATATATGGTTATTGGGAAAAAGGTAGGTAGCTAATACATCTAGTAACATTCTACTTTTGAAATTATAAATTATATACACACATACATAAAGAGAATTCTAGAGGCAATGACAGTTGTCAGTTATGGATGCATAAATGGGACTGATAATTGCAGTAGTAAGGCAGAAATTTTATACTTAATTCCATATGACTTGAAATTTCTATAATAAATTTATATACTTTTTGCAATTTAAAAGTACAGAAAAAGATGATCTCAGTATGGTGACACATAAAGATATATATAACATATTCATATATAATATGGAATTTATATAGAGATAGAGGAGAAAAGGTGCTACAAGAAGATGATGGTCCTTATGCTGATATATGAGGATAAGAAAGAGGTTTCTCTCAATT
The DNA here is from genome assembly GCF_001458135.2 of Marmota marmota marmota. Taxonomy (NCBI): domain Eukaryota; kingdom Metazoa; phylum Chordata; class Mammalia; order Rodentia; family Sciuridae; genus Marmota; species Marmota marmota. The sequence continues at coordinate 30,209,094 of NW_026000037.1, forward strand.
CTGTGGATAATCTACACTGACTGATGATTATATAATTATGTCCCATAAAATATTAAAAGCATTTCTATAGTAATATTTTCACATCAATACTATTATGTTTAAATACGAAGGTCTATCTAAACATTCATACATACATATATAGAAAATAATTGACATTTTAGAAAATATGATTGACTGAAAATCATTAGGCAGCTGTTTTTAAAGATATCATTCCATGCATTGGAAGAAAATCAATTAAAATAGTTTTATACTGAAAGAATTTTCCCAAAAGTTCTAATGCTTAACTGCAAAAAAACATGGTGATGAGACCTTGAATATCTAAAGATTAGAAGCTAACAGTCATAATATACATGCTGTACATGTTAGCAGTTAATTGCTTCTTTGACATTTTGGGGGATTGGATGATATAGCCACATCCATTTTTTTTAATATAAACTTTAGGAAAATGAAATTGCTACGTGCAATTACCACTATTATTTCTCTAATAATCCAAACGATACTCATTTCTACCAAAATACTTAAAATTAAATTGTTGTACTTACTTTCAACAATTACTTGTCTGTCTTCCCAGTTATCTTTAATAAGCTGTATATTTCCAAAGTGTGCATCACTGTAAAAGATTCGGTTGGTACCTTTCCTTCTTTGATTATAGTCAAAAGCCAAGGCTATGACATTCTTGAAATAATGTGGATTCTCATATGGCCTTATTGGGGAATTTAAATTGGTCTCATCAGAAAGATGTATACTTTTTAATATTGTTCTCCCTGAATACAGCAAATAGCCTTCATGCCGTAGGCAAGTAACTCCATCCTCTGCCAAGTATCCGTGGGCACAAGCACAAGTTCTCCGGGAATTTCCTCGATAAAGACAGAGTTGCTTACAGCCACCATTGTCCTTCGCACAAACATTGGTCCCTAAGGAAGAAAAAATACATACATACACACACACACATATATATACCACACACATACACACACATAAACACATTTATGTTTTTGTTTAACAAATAAGTTTTTACTTATAGTTATATTAAAAATTTAATGTTAAAGATTAATGTTTATTGTATCTTTTTAATCTTAGTTTTAATTAAGATTAGTTAATAAAAGGCAAACAATAGAAAGTATTAATTTTTTTAATCACAGAAGTTCAAAATCTTGAAATTCTACTTGAATGACCACATTATTCTACTTCCTTCACAATCTAAATAACAGCATTAAAGTTCTCCTACAATACTCTGATTGCCAGTTAAGTGTGTACATTTTTTTTGAAACTTGATACAAACATTACCATACGTTTTATCATATTTTAATCTTTGGAAAAAATAACAGAGTCACTAAAAAATGAACTGGAAAAAAAAAAGCACTGCTTGAAACCCTGCCCCCCCCACCTCTAATATAGGGCAGAATCTACTTCAGTTTTAGTGAAGATAAAATATGCTCCTAAGTTTTTGTCATTAAGGTAATTCATCCCTAGGAACTCATTATTATCATCTGCAAAATTAATACATGAAACCCTCTGTATGAAAAGAAAATCAATTATAATTTATTTTAACAGTGGTCACTTTTTTTAAATACTCAAATTTGTTATTCTTAATAGAATACACATTTTCAAAATACACATTTTAAGGATGTGATGACTTCAGAAATAGACTAATAAATCATTTCTGGAGCAAGAACCACATTTTATATTAAGAGATAATGAAAAAAAAAACAATTTCAGTGGCTTTTAATTCTCTAATATCTTAATTATGAGTTTTTGTACACTTACACAGTCTTCATATTTCTTAACCCAAATCAATACTCAAGACATGAGAGGTATGTGACATATCTGTGTACACATGCTGTCCCAGACAAGTATGCCCATGTATGAAGTGTTACTCATTTTTTTTGAACTGTTATATGATTCTGTAGAAAATCAGATGTAAAAAATATTGTTTTGTGATTTTGACTCAAATAAGAATTTATCCTTAATCTTCATGTGACAAAAGTTTTAAAATAAGAGAAGAATAAAATGTATTGATTTGTGTATTCCTTTAAAAGTGCTGACCTTTCTCTCTTACTCGGTTAAAGATTTTAATCTCCTTCAGGTTGACTCCAAGGCCAGTTCTCATGGTTACCGACTCGGTGGCATCATTCTTGTGACCCCTTCTGACAGATCCATTGGCATGTGCCCTGCCAAAAAGTGGAACATACATGATCAACATTCTTCAACTTTTCATTAAAATCCAGCCAGTTAGTTTAAACTGAAGGTAACAGATGGCCCAACAGAAGGGAAAGAAACCCTCTTCAGCCTGTGACATTTAATGCTCAAGCCTGGGATGGGAAGAGCGCCTGCCTTTGCTGTGGAAATTACACAGCTTTGTAAGATCCTTTTTGTGACCTTGTTAAGGTATGGCTAATCCTACAAGGGTAAAGCGTCTGGCACTGAAATAACATTCTGAGACTCAAATGTTTATGAAAAAAAAAATTACCTGTCAGACCAGTAGATGTAAGCCCCAAAGACCGCAACTGAAAACATATCCACGTTGTTCCCCGACAGCACCATCTCACGATGGCCTCCGGTTTCAAGGTCGATTCTCTCTATCTTGTCTGTGCGAGCGTCGCACCAGTACAATTTATTTTCCTAAAGATCGATTGAAGAGTAATATTACAAGGAGGTTTTGGTGATTTCATTAAGAAAATAATGGAACACTAAAGTTGGAGTAATGCAAGTTGGCAGTTAATACACTTTAAATACTTAAAATAAATCCAACAGACCTCATAGTCAATGGAGATGCCATTCGGCCACACTATCCCCATGCTTACAAGAACAACTTTGTCTGAGCCATCTAAGCGAGCCTTTCCAATGCAGGGCATCTGTCCCCATTCAGTCCAGAACAGGAAGCTGAAATTGAATTGTAGACTTATGGTAACATATAACTAAACACAGAAGGCATCAGTCATCATAAGGACAGTAATATTCATACTGAGAGAACAAAAATTATACATTTCAGAAATAAATATTCAAGCGTGTTTGTAGTTGTATAAAGTTTTATTGTAAAAAGTATTTAACTAGCTTTTGAAATCATAAGAATGGATTCAAAATTTGACCAAAGTAACTTTTACTTATGCTATTCCCTATCTGAAATACTCCACTTCAAACTATTTTCCTAATGTGCTCTTGATTTTCATATCCCAAATATTTCCTTCAAGAACTTTCTGAGTTCTCTCTGATTATTGCTATTATGAAGCAAAATACATTGAATTATGTACTTCAACTCAGAACATCATAACACAGAGTGAAAAATTTATACTTGGTTTTCTTCACATAGATATTTATTTTGAAAACTACTACAAGACAGAGAGAATATTGATCAGTGTATATATTCATTAATAAAGATAAAAATTAGTAGGAAATAAATATTTAATTTATGAATGTATACATAATGTATCATAACTTTTAGTTTTGTCTAATGAGACCACTAAACTATTCTAATCTGAATTTCATGCTTATTTTTGTAATCTTGGAGAACAATATGTAATGTAGAAAGAAACATAAAATAGGAAGAAAACCTAGAGTATGCCAAAATAATGTGTTAAAAAGAAAATAGAGAAAAACAGGAGGTATATAACACATGCATTTTTACATATTCATGCAACAAATTCAGCATTTATATGAAACAGAAATTCATGCTTTTAGATAAATCTGATTCATTCTAAATTTTACATTATGTCCAATTACATTTTTATCCATCTATCAAATAACATCAATGACTAAAATTTAGAAAAATATGATAATCATTCATGCATTTAATCAACAATGAGTTTATATTTCTGTTCCTATTCAAATACACATATATAAGTGTTCATACATGAGTAGAAGCTGACTACATATAGAAAATTTAAAGAATATCTGTACTCATATTCTGAATACTCAATGGAGTTCTTATTTAACCATGAAAAAAACCCTTAAACTACATAAAAATATATGTATTCTTTTTATGTATATTGTTTAGATTTATTTTAATAGTGATTTTATTTTCTGAAAAAGCTATAAAAATAAATGTGTTTGGATTTTACAACCACATAATAAAAGGTGTGGCTAGAATCCCAACTATATTAATCCTGAAAATACTTTCATTCATATTTACAAGTTCTATAAATCAGAAAGGAAAACTTTGTAGCAGAAAATCCAACTAAGATTTTATTGGTAATATCTTGGCAGAAAAGTTATGAAAAAGTTCTTTACTTGTGTTAAAGTCAAGAGTTTTAAGACCTTCAGGGATAGTCTCTCTCAATTAAAAAAAATGTTTCAAATCAAATAATAGATAAATTTTGCTTCATTTAAATTTATTTTCTTTCTTTCTTTATTTTTTTATTTTTTGCTACCTAAATAGTAGCTTTTACATGCTAGATATATACTCATCCAAGCTAGGTCCACAATCTGTCCCTTTAATTTCTTAAGGTCAAATGTCATTAAAAAGCAGACGATATTACACTATAAAGTGGGCACCTTGGAATCCAGAAGAGACATGTTTATTCAATCTGATTTTTACCAACCACTTTTAACATACTCCAAAGTTCAAATATAGAAGGAAATGTGTATAATAAACCTATTTATGTAATATAAGCTGATTTTAAATGTACTAATTGAGTAATGAAAAAATCATTTTGAGCAAGTAAGTAGAATGAGACAATTAATATATTTAGCCCTAATTCCATAGTTATGAAAATTATGTCTCTGAAAGTTAATGCTCCCTGATTAAAGGGGACAAGTCAGGAATTGCCCAGACTTTACTAGCCCAAGCCTGTGCCTTTCTCTAATACAAAGTCTCAACAACTTATAATAATTATATGCCTAATGTTATTTCTCTTGAGCTATATGAAGTATAGCAAGATGTTTTCATACTTAAAAAGAAAAATAAAACGTGAAAAATTTCTTAGTATTGAGAAACAAATATCTATCTTTTTCTAGGAAGTCTCTATTTCTTTTAAATTTGCAATAATTCCATGCAGGAGACTTTAGATGAATGTCAAAAAAATATAAATTAAAACTATTTAAAATAAAACAAAGTTACACAAAATTCTCTATGAGCAAATCAGACTGTGTGGAAATCACTTTTGTGGTTAAGTAATTTATCAATTTAATAATATCAAAATATTTAAACCTACCAAAATGAAGCAATATTTTATAAACATCAGACAGAATAGTTTAAATATTCCTTAAACCAAAAGTGAATAGAATTAGCACCTTGAGAACCTTTAGGAATTCTAAATCAAATTTAGAGAAAGAACATTCTCCAAGCTTGTAAAATTTCAAGGAAACATTTAAATTAAGATAATAATTTACAAACATGCACTTGAGATATCTTTAATCAGCATAGATTCTTGGTATCTAAATATGGTCTTTATTAATAGGAAAAAATGAAAATCCTTGTCACTGACTTTTGAGATCCAAAGGAAATTAATATTCAGTGTTAGAAATACTGCCCACATTGGAAATCATATTTTATAGTCATTAAGTATTTGTTGGATTATGAGATATGACCAAGGAAACTGATTTTAGAATGATGGCTTGGTAAATTTAGATCTGAAAATACTACTCCAAACCCCCAAATCATCAAAATTTTCAAAATTTAATGCTATATTTTTTCTGGATAATAAATTTTCTGTATAATAAATAACTGTTAGAAAACTGAAAAGCTCCCTTTTTAACAATCTTTCATTTGCAGAATTTGAACACATAATCTTTTAAAAAGTATTATGAAAAATTATAGGAATACTATTAAAAATCGACAAAATGCCAATATTAATATTATCTTCATTACATACACTAATTTTTAGTAGGACAAAAGTAGAAAGACTATATAGCATGTGTCATTTTCTAATAAAACACTGTTATTTATTTAAAGATAAAAAACCTGACATGGCAGCATTTGGGTTCCTCAAAGACCTAGCATATACTCATTAGGCCCTGAGTTTAGTCCATTATTTTTATGATAATTTTGCTGATGTTTGAATTAGTTTATACACAGGTATACTTATAAAGAAATAATTATCTTCTGCTTCAGTTACACTGGTAAACAAAGTTCTTATTTGGTGAGATAAGGGTAAGGAAGAGAAGAAATAGGAGAATGAATAAGTCTCAGTTGCTGGAAAAAACAAAGAGGATTCAATGTGATTTTTATGCAGTTGAATGTGAACATTAGTGGAAAGCAACTAATTTGAATCAATCATTTTCTTTGAATTTAAGATTCTCTTCTCTGCTAAACTTTTTCTCTGGAGCTCAGATTATGGTTGTAATTTTTATAATAAACTGCCCATTTCTTTAGTATTTGCCTCCTCTAAGTAAACATGATTTAGATACTTTGTCAGATATATTAAAAAGAAAACACAGAAGTGAGAAAAATTTCTATGCTGGCACAAAAATGAAGATTATTGAATCCTGCTATGTAATTTCCCTTGGTCAAGAATATTGTGTCTTCTCTTAGAGTGGAGATCAACAGTGGGTTCCCATATCTGCAAAAAGGAAAAAAAAAAAAAAAAAAAAAAAAAAAACTCCTACAGAACAACAATAGTATCTAGCCTTTACATAAGCATCAAAATCTAATTTGACAATAATTGCATATAATTTTACATCCCTTAGCAGATTCCCTAGAATCATTTAAAATCCATAAGAACTGAATGCCTTGTTAGGTCAACATGTCCATTTCTCTATCCTCCTGGTACCTGCAAAACTATATAATATTTTAAAAATTTGAATATATATCATGAACACATGAATTAGCATCCTTTATCCCCTGTAAAGAGTAAAATGTAGTACAGAGCCTTTGCTATTCCTGAGGTTTCTAAGATTTGTTTTGACAAGTATTGCATGCCAATTTCAAATCAATCTTCAAGTCCTAAATATATTGCAATTGTTTAAAGTATCCTGCAATGTAAAAATAACTCAAACACAGACAGTTGAACACTGTGCTTAAGAAAAGAAAGAGACAGAACCAGTATACTCTTGGGCACTAGTTTTCAAGCTTTTTTGTTAAATTTGTTCTTGATTCTCAAATTTATTCTTTCATTGTAATTTAAAATGTACTAATTGAGTAATGAAAAAATAATTATTGATATTTCATTCAATAGACATTTACTTACGTACTTAGAATGTGCAAGGACATAAATTCATTAGAGTTAAGACCCTCATGAAGTTCACTCTTTAATGACAAACATAATTGGGCTAATTAAAGAATTACAAGAGAAAATGCTAACAGAAATACCTAAAAATTTCTAACTGAAAGCCTTTGTAAGTCATGAAAGTAGGAGCTTCAACCATAAGAATGCTGAAGATTTATGACGATAAAAGTTGTCCTTTATATAACAATTTTAGAATTGTTAAAAATTGAATTTCATTTTTGAGCTGAAATAAAGAAATAGTCCATTTTGATTGTACTTTCTTTCTTAGCTTATAAAATATTTATAAATTATCATTTGTTCTATGATTCCTTCCCTAGACCTATTACTTTTAAGCTAATGTTAGACTGCAAATTGAATAGTTACATAGAACAATTACAATTACAGCTCTCAATGGAGAAGTACAGAAGAAAATTCTTCACAAAGAAAAATTGCATTGGCATCTATAATCTCATAGTATATTGAGCTGATCAAAGTATACTATAGTCATTTTCTTATTTTATTTATGTGTTTATACTCTGCCTCATTGTTCATCCTCTCATTGAAATAAATACATATACATGGTTTTAGTTTGTTTATCAAATTTTTAACTATAATTTTCTTGAGTGAATTATTCTATGTTATGTATCTGGGATATCTTCAATATATAGTATTTGATGTTTCCTGATAATCTATGAAGTTTTCAAATATTTAACATCTAGCCTCCTAGAACTTATGAGCCATTTAGAATTATTAAATTATTAAAATTTTTTTATTTGTTTCATAAGCTGCAACATATCTTGCCATGAATCACATCCATTCTACCTTATACATTTCACCCTGAAAGTGAGGCAGTTTTTTATAAATAAACAGTGAAAGAAATGTTTTAAACTTTTCTTTTATACTTGTACCCCATTTTTTATTGTTCAGATGTCTTAAGAAACTAGGGAAAGGTTATACAGGTAAGTGTTGCTGTCCCTGGTTTCCACTCAATATGGCTTTAGTGGTCTGGGACTGGGGCACTCTCTGGCAGTGACAAGTTGCCTGAACTTTTTGGCCTCTCTCCTCTACCAGCTTCATAGTTGAAATGATGCCCAAGGCTTCTTGATCTATTTTCTAACCTTCCCTCCTGTTGCAGGAAAGGTAAGATTCAAGATTCACATTTAGAGTTAAAGAATGGGGATGAAGCATGGGCTTAAAAAAACAAAAACAAAAACAAAACACACACACACACACACACACACACACAGTAATGACCTAGCTAGCTTTGAAAGAAGGCAATCATAAGATTTTTTTTAAAAAAGTACTGTTACTTTTATTCCATTTGCTATTATAACTTGTTCACATTTTTCCCCCCTGAGACTTAGGAAAAGAGAAAAAGTGTTTCTGATCTGAAGCATGGTATTTCTGTGTTACTTGATTACCATGGTATCTTAATATTCTATAAATGGCACCCTGATCCCACCATTATTAATACTGCAAATTAAATTTATTCCACTTTTTAATTTGTGGCCTTGCCTTAAGATGTACTCTAAAAGATGGTATTAAATTCTGCTAGATTCTACCTTAACAGATATTAAACTGTCAACAGAGGTCTTCTGAATGTAGTTGAGCATGTCATAAAAGCATATGTATAATCAATGAAACACCATTTGATAATATGGACTTGTTGAATATCAAAATACCATTTCATCAAATTTGAGTATTTGCCACAGAAATAAAGGCATGTCAGCAACTCATTTATAGTCACAAGAATACAAATTCAAGAAACCCACGTAGTATGTGTTTCATTTAGCAACTATATCATAGGAAGTTAATAAATTTGTCAATATCATACTATGACTTCCTGTAATTTTTTGTTAGGAGAAAATGTTTTCTTAGCATAAAGATAATTATCATATTCAGTTTTCAAAAGAAAAGTGATGCCTAACTTAAGTAAAGTAGAAAGAAAAGTCAATGGAGGGGAGAAACTAATTTTCAAGCTGAAATAAATTCATAAATGGGTCCTATTTTGCATTTGGCTACCTTTTAAAAGATCTCAAGACTCTATAGTTTAAAAAACAGGCTTTATGCCTCAGTTTCAAGGCACATGTATATGTTGGATTCAGCTAATTTGCTCCATTATTGATCAGTTTTCCCTTGGTAATACCACCTGTTGTGATTTAATTTCAAACATAATACTAAAATGTTGTACTTTATTTCTTTGATATGAATTTTGACACTTAAATTTCTACGTACTATTATGTAGAAATCAATTTTTGTGTAATTTTATATAGAGTTATCATTTTTAAGCCTTTTTTTCCCCTTTGAAGTCAATAAATATATGAACAAAAAATATAGTGGGACAAATTCCAATAATATTTCCAAGTTGTAATAAATATTTTCTGTAAAGAAAGTTGACTTTAAATATGTCTAATGTCTATTCTTAACTATAAATATGGAAAAAATATTTATCCAAGTGGCCTAATTATTATTTAAGAAATGCTTTTAAGTAGATATAAAGGTATACAGATAAATAATATTGAAATATTTTTAAAGTGTCAAAGTTTTTTTGTTCGTGGGTCAACATATAAATCTTTTTGGGGGATTTAAAAATTAAGAAAGCCCAAAATATTTGCTGATATCTTTCTGATTTCAGTGATGCACCTGTAGTCATAATAGAAAAAAATTGATCTGACATTCTAAGAGAAAAAAATGAAGGATTTGATGAGGAACAAAATGGGTGATTTCATCAATGTTCAAACAAAAGTTATCTAAATGTAATTGAAATCAAAAAGAAAAAGCTTATTAAGGAAGTTGGGGCCTAATCAAAGAATTTACTTAAAGGTTTAATCTTTTTTTATGATTACACAAAAATAAGTGCCACGTTTAAGAAAGGAAGTCAGTAGATGAGAGGTAGGGAACATACTAAATTTAGTGACAAATTCAAAGCTATCATTCTAAAGGAAACTAGAAATATAAATAAATGAATCAAAATTAGATTTTATTTTGCATGTTTAGTATTTCTTACTATACATTCAAAGATACACATAAAAACCATAAAATCACATCACTTATAAGCAAAATATTAAAAAAAATAATAAGAGAGAATAGCATATGAAGTCTGAAATGAGGAAAATCAACTACAATTCTCACAGGAGCTATATAGATTGGACCAGAGTGAACCAGAAAACTCAAGGATAGAAAGGTTACTCAAAAGAAATTCTTGGGTGAATTGTCAATGAAGGAAAAAGTTGAAGTCCTGTAAAATCTTAAAAAAAGAAATCTCTGTCTTTGGTTATGGATAAGTTTAGAAATTTCTAGATAAACAGAAGCTGAAAACCAACTTCAGTAATTCAATGACAAGAAAATGTGTATAGATCACATATTCTGAGAAGTTGAGAAGTAAACTCAAGGACAGTAATAAAACATGAGTAATTTTTTGTTCAAACGAAAGTTATCTAAATGTAATTGAAATCAAAAAGAAAAAGCTTATTAAGGAAGTTGGGGCCTAATCCGACATGTTGGAGATTAGGGCCTACTTTTTCTTCTATTAGAGGCAGAGTCTCTGGTTTAATTCCTAGGTCCTTGATCCACTTTGTGTTCAGTTCTGTGCATGGTGAGAGCTAGGGGTTTAATTTCATTTTGTTACACATGGATGTCCAGTTTTCCCAGCACCATTTGTTGAAGAGGCTCTTTTATCCAATGTACATTTTTGGCACCTTTGTCTAAGATAATTGTAATTTTGTGGGTTAGTCTCTGTGTCTTCTATTCTGAACCATTGGTCTATCAGTCTGTTTTGGTGCCAATACTATGCTGTTTTTGTTACTATTGCTCTGTAGTATAGTTTAAGTTCTGGTATAGTGATGCCACCTGCTTCACTCTTCCTGCTAAGGACTGCTTTAGATAATCTGGGTATTTTTCAATTAAATATAAGAGTATTTTTCCAGATGAATTTCATGAGTGCTTTTTCTATTTCTATGAGGAATGCCATTGGGATTTTGATTGGCATTGCATTACATCTGTATAGTGCTTTTGGTAATATGGTCATTTTGACAATATAAATTCTGCCTATCCAAGAGCAAGGTAGATCTTTCCATCTTCTAAGGTCTTCTTTGATTTCTTTCTTTAGGGTTCTCTAGTTTTCATTATATAGATCTTTCACCTCTTTCGTTGTTTCCCAAGTTTTTTGTTTGTTTGTTTGTTTGCTTGGTTTTTTTGTTTTTGTTTTTAGGCTATTATAATAGGGTACCTATTATAATAGATATAATAGGTTTTTGTTTTTAGGTATTATAATTGGATTTGTCCCTGATATACAGAAGTGCATTTGATTTATGGGTGTTGATTTTTATATCCTGCTACATTGATGAATACATTTATTAGTTCTAGAAGTTTTCTTGTGGAACTTTTTGGAAGGTTGTGCTCCATTTCCATATGCTCTAGAGCTCAGATTCTTTATTCTTCATAAAACTTTCTCTAAGGACTATCTTTGGACCATTAGAATCTCTTTTCCAACAAGCGCTGACAGCCAACTCTCTTGGGATTATGTCTTCAGAGCTGATCCTTATCCATTGGACAAGTTGGGAGTATGGAAGCTAAATCCCCTTAAGATGTTTATACTCCAGAGCTCCCTAAGAAATCAGCCTGTGGCCTGAACTTGGCTCAAAATTGAACATTTGCTCTCTTTCTCTTTCCTATTCTGCTTCTTTCAATTTATGGATTGAATTCTTCCTCTAGGACCTGTTTCTGGAATACTTAATACAAGGCAAACATTTTGTCCAACAACATTCTGTCTCCTACCCATCCTGCTCCACTCTACTGTATCTTCCTCCCCAAGTTTCCTCCTGTACTCCTTGGAAATTCTCTCTTCTTTGATATTCATTCTCATGCTCTTCCTTTCTACTAGCTTTTTCTACTGTTTCTGTGAATATGTGCAGTGCCTACCTCCATACTAAGAAAAACTTACTCAATACTCTATTATCTTCTCAATTTACCTCATGTTTTCCTCTTTCCTTTTTATTGGCTGAGCTTATACCCATGTAGCCTATATATGTTACTTCCACATTCTAATTATCATTGATTTATTAATTCTTTCATTTCTGACCTTACTATCAGTCTCCTGAAATACATAACATTGGGAAACATCATCCTAATCATTAATTGCATATTCTGTTCTTTGCTTTTACTTCTCCTGACTCCTGAAAGTCAGCTCACTCTTCTAAACTCTTTTCCTTAGAATACTATCATGCATCAATTTCCTGAGGACTCAAAATGGCTCATCCTCCCAGCTTTTTGCCTTATTGCTCACTTTTATTTTCCCTCTCTCCTAGGCATTTCATTCTCTTACTATAAACACTAATTTTTGTTCTTGGATTTCTTTTTTCTGTAGTCATTTCTGGGTAATCTCACCCACTATTATGGTTTACTGCAGAATCTTAATTCTGTTGGAATAAATGTGAACTGATTTTATATTTATCCAAATCCAGATTTCATCTTTACTCAACTAAATCTCTTCTCCAGAATTGGCTATTTCAGGAAGGTGCCATAACTTCCAAGTCAATTGCTTGTAAATGAACACTATCATGTTGTTAATTAAGAGTAATGTTCAAGCATAAAAGACTAAGTCTTTCTAAGTCCAAACTTAAATCTTATATTCATTTAAAAATCTCTTCTCTTTTTCCAACTTTGATCTGACTCCTTGTGTTAGTCAACTTTTTGTTTCTGTGACAAATATGTGAGAAACATAACTTCAAAGAGGAAAGATATTTTTGGCCTACAGTTTCAGAGGTTTCAGTCCATGGATGACTGACTCCATTGCTTTGTAGAGAGGCAGTACATCATGGTGTAGACTGTGTGGTAAAGCAGAGATGCTCACCTTATGGTAACCAGGAAGCACAAAGAGGAAGAGAGAAAAAGGAAGTAGCTGGGAACAAGAAAACCCATCCAGGGCACATCTCCAGAGACCAACTTTTCCCAACTAAACCCAACTCCTAGAATTTCTATCAGATCCTAATAATGCCATGCAGTTATGTATCCATCAATGAATCGAATGCTGAGGTCAGAACCCTCACGATCCAATTACTTCCTAATAGCTCCACCCCTGGACATTGTTCCACAGGGGACCTTGTATTGATGTCTTGGTCTTTTAAGTCTTGATTTCATATTCAAACTATTGCACTTCTCCTGGGGTTGGGCGTGGTGGAGCTGCCTTTAATCCCAGTGACTCAAGAGCCTGTGGTAGGAGGATTTCAAGTTTGAGTGCAGGCTCATCAATTTAGTCAGATCCTAAGCAGGTTAGTGAGACTATGTCTCAAAATAAATAAATAAATATATAAAAAGGATTAGAGATGTAGTTCCATGGAGCACCCCTGGGTTCAATCTCCAGTACCAAAACAAAAAACGCAGTACTCCTTTTGGACTGGGGACCTGCAATGAAAAAGGGACTTGATGTTTTATTCACTGCTCTTGCCTCTCCATTCATGCCTTTAGAAATTTGTCCCTAACTCTCCACTACTTGGCTTGAGGGCACAGGAAGAACTCACCCTCACCTATAAATCATCCTGAAAATTTTCTACTTTAATCAATGCTATAATTTCTTTAAGAATTATCATCATACTTTGGATCTCACCTTATGTTGCCTTTGGGGTCCAGGGAGAATAGTTAGGAGAAGGAAACCAGAACTAGCTTAGATTTTACTTAAAAGTGAATCCACCTTCACTAAAGAAGGTGTCACTATAATAATTTCTTTAATATATGGAGAAAATTACCACCTATTTTATGGCCCCCCGTTATCTTCTAGACATATTACCTGTGCTTTCCTACATGCATCTAATGTGCCTACATTTTTCCAAATGGCTTTTGCCTTGTCACTATTTATTATTGATATGTATGTGTATATATATTATCTCAGGAAACTTTTTCTCCTTTAACTCTCCTCCACAAAGTCTCTACTAACACTACCATTGAGGCTATTAACCTCTCTTTTAATAACTAATCTAAGCACATGCTATAATTAAAAAGAAAAAAAAAGAAAAGAAAAAGTAATTTTACAGTGTTCTTTTAATTATTGCTACAACATGAAATTTGTATATGACATTAACTTTTCATTAGGTTAGTCTTACTATGCCTGAAGATAAGTCTTATTTTAAAAAATGAGACTTACTCTAAGGAAATATTTTATGGGTTGAAACTTCCTATTTCAGAAGCAACACCTTATTCAGTACCTACCAGTAGCTTTAATATGCACTACCATTTTGTTAAAATGTACTGAATTGAAAGCTGATTGGACATAGATGGATACTGAAAATGTCCTGGTTCATAGTGCCTAGTACTCAATAAATACTCTTTGAATAAACTTACAAAAATGAAGTATTTGTAGCTTCCTTTCCCTGATATTCTCAATCCACTAAAAAGAAAGTAGGTTAATCATGTGCTTAAGATGGATGTGGGGCTGGGGATATGGCTCAAGCGGTAACGCACTCGCCTGGCATGCATGGGGCACTGGGTTTGATCCTCAGCACCACATAAAAATAAAATAAAGATGTTGTGTCCACCGAAAACTGAAAAATAAATATTAAAAATTCCCTCTCTCTCTCAATCTCTCTCTCTCTCTCAATCTCTCTCTCTCTCTCTCTCTCTCTCTCTCTCCTCTCTCCCCTCTCTCTATCTCTTAAAAAAAAAAAAGATGGATGTGAAGAGATGAGCTACTTAAGAAAAGGAAGGTCCCAAATATCAACTTGAAAAGAGTATATACTTTGAATAAAAAGTGAAAAAGAAAACTACAGATTTACAAGTATCATGAACAGGCTTGTTAAATTGAACTACATGAAAATCTAATAGGTCAGGCGAAAGAGATTTCTACCAATACAAATAAAGAATTGAACTTAAAAACATCATGGGGAAATTTTATTCATTGTAAACAAATTAAACATCCATTTTTCTGATTATCTAGACGATTATATAACATTCACATTTTATTTGTTCATGCCATTCGAATAATAATTCATAATCCAAGTATAGGTCAAATATTATCTATTTCAGCTGCAATGATTTATGAATTTTCAATTATAATTTAAAGAAATTTTAATAACACCATCACATTGTAATATAATATATTTTTTAAGTTTATAGGTATGATGTAAGCATTCAAATGAATCATATGTTTCAATATCAGAATTGAATAAAATTAAGAATCTGTTCCTTATTAGTAGCTAGTGGTGTGAGTCTATGCAATGCCAGGGCAGGTAAGAGGATGTGTGGAAAATCCAGACCCAGTTCAAGGTTTTTTAATATACTACCACCTACATTTTTTTCATATTTCTCATTACTATTTATTCTCTTTCATTTATAGTTTTAATCTCTAAATGATCAGTTTGATTTCATCCTAAAACTATTTTATATAACTGATACTTTTTATTAAATTACGTTATGCTTAACTACATATATATATATATATATATATATATATATATATACATATAATTATACACACACACACACATAGAGAGAGGGAGAGGCTACATGAAATATGCATATGTACATGTATACATTATGCATAAATTTTGGAATTTACGGAAACCTATATACCAATTTGGTGACGGAGTAATGCTTTTACAAATTTCTGACTCAATTTCTTAACATATAAATGGGAAAAAATGATATACTTTAGATTTTGTGTGAGATTTAAAATGGGATAAAAGGAAATACACTGGTGAATTTTGTGCAAATAAATGGTACAAGCTACTAAGACAATCATCATTCTCCAACATGAAGAAGAGATGGTAGGAATATAAGGATAGAAAATGGGGATACACAATTTAGAAACCCTGGCAAGAGATGATTATGGCCCAGAGTTAGGGTCACAACAAGATCATTATGCAAATAAGTAGACATGCATTTAGAAGTAATAGATAATAGAATCTCTTGGTATATTAGGTACAGATTAAGAGAGACACCATATATTTTGGCCTGAGTAAATGAAACAATAGAATTATCCTCAACTAATGGAGAAGTTACAATTGTAAAGAATGATTCAGTTTAGTTTTACAAATGAAAAGGTCAAAACTTCTGTTAGATCTTATTTCAGCTCTAAACTATCCTCAAATAAAAGGAGTAAACAACAATCATTTAGTTGATAATGAGTTTGCAATTTGGGGAGCTCTTCGGGAGTGATTCATCACTTCTTCACCTCAACTGTGGTGACCTCAAAGATGAAGTGACATAGCAGCTGAGTTCTGGAGACATTTAAAGGTTCTCTTACTTGAAACACCTGGCAACTGATACTGGCTGTGAGCTGTGGCAGACTATGGTTACTGATTAGAAAACATATGTGGCTTCTTTATGCTGCTTCTCAATTTTCTCACAGAGAAGTGCAGCTTCTAAAAACATCCCAAGAGGATCAGGTAGAGGTTTTATCTCCTTTTATGACACAGAGATTATACTGTATCACATCTACCACAGTCATAGGCTCACCCAGATTCAAGGGTATGGAAAAAGGGCTCAACCTCACTTTTGGAAAAGTATCCATGTTATAACATAAAAGAACAAGCATGCCAGGACGCCAAATATTACAGTAATGATCTGGAAAATAAAATCTGCTATAGGTCTCCAAATGAAAATGCTAAATATACGGGAGAACATAAAAATCTGGAGATCAGGAGTAAGGTCCTATCTAGATGTACATACATTTGCTAATCCTTAACACTTAGGGGAGATGAAAATAAGAAAAGTGATATGTACCAAAAATGGAGCCTGGGGGAACTCTAACATCAAAATTCAACATGAGAAAGAAAAAATGGGAACAAAGAAGAGTGAGTGGGGATGACCCTTGAAATATAACAATCAAGACAGTTGGTCTTCTTTGGCCTCCTAATGTCTCATTGAATTCCATCCTCTCAAGAGCTTTCCTCATAATAGAAACTGAGTTTCTAAGGTAAGTTCCAATGTAAGTTGCTTGGTCAGGGACATTACCCCAGATCCAGATGATGGATCATAACACATCTAAATGTATCAAGAAAATACCTTCCTTTGGCTATTGACTCATCTGGGATAGGCAAGTAACTCACTCTGGCTGAGGAAAAACAAAAGGTCTAATAATAATGTCTTTCTCCTCCCAAATGAATGAAAAGATCTCAGAAAGAAATATTTTATCCTGTTCTCCTCCTTTCTTAAACATAGACAGCTGCTTGACAGTACCTCTAAATGCTGTAACAAGGGTGTGATAACAACAAACAAAAACAAACAAACAAACAAACAAACAAAAAAACACAGGCTAGTAAAGACAGTAATGAAGAAGCATAAAAAGATAGTCCATGAAGTGAAATACTAGTATCAACCATGTAATTTCAGACTTCATTTATTCATGAAGAAGAGCTCTATTTGCTCTAGCTAAGTTATTGCTTACATCCTACAGCATTCCTAATTAATGTCTTTTAAATTTTTATATTATAATCTTAGTTTTAGCATAAAATATGGCAAATTTGATGACATTCTTCTACAATAATCTTCTTTGTTTTTCTCCCTATAATATTAACATTAATTGTGCAGCATTTACCAGGAAATTCAAATAAGTGATAAATATTAGAAAAAGTACACACCACATATAATATAGGTTGCATAGTTTCATGAAAGATGATTTAATATTTTATATAAATGATTTTATTCTAACTCAGTGTTCTTCATGCTTATTTATCTGATGCACCTTTTTTATTTATTTATTTTTTTAACAACCATAGTATTACTTTACTTTCATTCCAAAAGATATAGGAGACACATTTACATAAAAATGTCCCATGTTGACAAAAACAAAAACAAACAAAAAAATTCTTAAGTGGCCTAGTAAAGTGCACACCTGTAATCCCAATGATTGAGGGGGCTGAGGCAGGAGGATCAAAGTTCAAGGCCAGCCTCAGCAACTTTGCCAGACCCCTGGCAACTTGGTGGGACCCTTTCTCAAATCCAAAATAAAAAGAACTAGAGATGGAAGTCAGTGGTGAAGTAACCCTGTGTTAAATCCTCAGTACCAAAAAGGAAAGAAAAAACCTTAAGTGATGCCATACTAAGGATGCAAGAAACACATTGTGGGGAGTAATATGGGGTTTTAAAATGGAGAAAACCTTACATTGTTATTTAAGAGGAAAGCAGTTATCATAAGCTTCTTATTCTTTAATAGTCACTATACTAAGCCCTGAGGATCCAGAAATATATCAAACGCACATGGCTTTTCTCCTAGAATTTAAGTATAAGGAATAATAGGAACATTTCCCAGCATAGTGGAATGTACAGCTACCAGGCAAATAAATATAAATAAATAAGCAAATATTAGTGCACAGAGCATGCATACATAAAAGTTGTAGGTGCTGTGGGATCATAGAACAATCTATTTTCAATGCAACAGAATTGTAAAAGTGATTAGCAAATTAGTAATAGGAAGATCACTGTGAGTAAACGGAAGAGGATGTACAAAGCCTAGAAATGAAGGACATTAAGAAATATTTGAGGGGCTGAGGATGTGGCTCAAGCGGTAGCGCGCTCGTCTGGCATGCGTGCGGCCCGGGTTCGATCCTCAGCACCACATACAAACAAGGATGTTGTGTCCGCCGAAAAGCTAAAAAATAAATATTAAAAAAATTCTCTCTCTCTCTCTCTCTCTCTCTCCACTCTCTCTTTAAAAAAAAAAAAAAAAAAAAAAAATATTTGAAAATTTAACCAAAGTCCAACACTGATGAATTGAGAATGTAAAAAATGCAATAGCAAGTGTTTGAGATGAAAATTTTGCACAGGAGCTGGTTAGGATCAAATAGAGCTTTTGGACTTTAAAGGCAATGGGAATACATTGAAAGGACTTAGATAAGATTTACATGTTTAAAAAAAATTACTCTAGCCTTCATTTAGGTTTGGAGACCAAATGGGAACTTATTGCACATACTTAAGGTAACAACAGATTCAAACAGGGTGGAAGCAGTAAAGATATAGGGTAGTAGATTGAAAGTAGAATTATTTAGAAGGTAATTAAAAAAAAAAAAAAACAACAGTGAAATGTGGTGGTAGATTGAATGCACTTCAATTTTATACGTGTGTATGTCTATGTAAACTTTGGGTTCCATGAATTTTGCAAATGGACAGGTAGATATACTTATCTACAACTCAAAATAAAATAAGTAAAAACAAAAAAAAAAAGGAAAGAAATAATAAATGAAACAAAAAAAGCTTGGATGAAAATGTTAGTTGGATAATCATAGGCACATAAACAGATATTGGAACTTCAGTAGGTTGTTTGTTAAATTATTATTTCACTCATTCAATAAATAATTGAATATCTAATTATAAAAACAGTTCTAGGTCAGAACTCTAAATTGAGAACCTAGAAATATGTTGTTTTTCTTATTTGGATTAACACATATAAAATAATCACATAGTAAATGACTTTATCAAATATGTACTAAAATATGCATAAGCAAACTAAAAATAAATTTCATTTTCTCCTTAAGATATTTTCAGTTTGTTTCAGATATTATAAATAGTTAAAACTAAATATTAATATAATTTTCTGTTTTGTTTTTCCTAAGAAAACAAGAAAGCCCGCTTAAGATTTAGAAGATAAATATAAATTTTAAAATTACCCTTTCTCTGGGTGCACAGCTATAGATCTTGGTTGATCCAGGCCTTGGGAAATAATTACATAACGGAAAGAGCCATTGAGTCTTGCAACTTCAATTAAGTTAAAACCATGATCTGTCCAATAGATGTTACCTGTGAGAAATACATAATATAGTTCATAATACAGTGTGAGATAGGAAATTATTTATTAGTATGGCTAAAATTAAATTTCTGAACATTCACATAACTATTAAGACATTAAGTTTCTACTCTTTAATCATTACTTTCTAAAAAGAAAGCTGTTAAAACTCCCAATCCTAATTTCATATGTCTCTAACTAAACCATATAATGATCTATTTATATGTTTTAAATGGTGAAAATTTCCCCACCCATCAAAGGAATCTATTTAAACTTCATACTGACTTCAGGCAAAAAGGAACTAACATTTTCATTTACCTGCTTTACAGAGCTCTCAGGAGATTTGGTTAAAGTTCACACTATATAATCTCCTTCAACATGAAAAACGCTTAGTCAAAGGCTCAATAGCATTAGAAGGAGTGGAACCAAGAGCAAAAGAGACTATTTACCCCCATGGCTAGAAGCGTAAAAGAAACTGTTAGGAGTCAGAAACACAGTTTTTATGAAGCAGATTGAGACTCTAACAAAACCAGTATGAAACTAAAAGAAAAAAAGTCTTAGATTATACCAGCAATCCAGTCAACAGCTATTCCTTCCACTCTTCCCAAGCCATTGGTAATGATATCTTCTTTCCAAGTCTGATCTCTTTTAGCTCGGCTGATTTTATTAAAGCCCATGTCTGTCCAGTAGATGGTATCATTTCCTATGAATAAGACAGAGAAAACATACACCCACACACTATAAAATGTGTAGCAATATATGCATTAGGACCCTATAGCATTAGTATCTTTACGGTTATCATCCTGGGTATGCTAGAAGAGTATTCTTCAGGATACAAAATTATATAGGAAGAAAGGTATGAAAATAATATGAAAGAAGCTATATTTTAGCCAAAAGATCTTTTCAAGTACTGTCTGAAATATTTGGGGAAATGATCTATCACATTCTGTATCATTTGCTTTCCTTTCATTTTAAAACAGTAAGTCCTTATCCCCCATGAATTTGCAAGTGTGATATCAAACCATGTTATTTTGGACCATAATTTTTCTCTTCACAATCATATCTGTGTCTGAATCCGCTAAATATAAAAAAGAACATTACTGACATGGTAAAATCAACAATGTCTCAAAGGAGAGACAACAGAAGAAAAAGGAATTTAAACTGTTATCAAGGGTATTTTAAGCATAATGTCACTCAAAATGTATAAAGCCTTATCATTCAATTATTCCTTCTGAGGTACTAAGTAACTTCCCAAATGTCAACTACAAACACCTCATATTTCAAACTCTCATTGTACCAATGGGCTTAAGGATATTTGAAGAATTGCTCTATGCTATCAAGAGTCTTTAAATAACAGTGCTTTTGTATATTTGAATGAAAAATGTGTCTAAAGACTGTAAATGAAATATATTACATGTGCATGCATATGCATAAAGGATAGTAATTATAGACCAATGATTTTAAATTTAGTCACCAGAAAGACACTGGGGATGAATCATTAAATAATAAATTTGCCACCAACTAAGTAAGTTTTCTTGTTGTGACCTACATGACCATTTGAAGAACAAATCCTTTAAGACCAATATAATTTCTCTCTGGCACAATGACAGACTATGGAAATAAAGAAAATGCAATTAGTATAATAAAGCAATTCATCAATAAGTTTTGGAATTCAGTTTCAAATGAAATATCATATGAATTCCTCAATTTGTTTGCTGAAAGATTTCAAATACCTCCTTTTTCAACAATGGTTAAGTCAGATAGAAAATCCTTTGAATCTCAGCAGAAATATCAGGCCCCCCAAAATGTACCCAAAAAGCAAAGATTTTTTGATATTTCCTTTTTGCCGAAAGTATCAAAAAAGGTGATTTCATTATTGAAATAGACAATCAACAAAAATAAGCATCATTTTTCATAAATAGTAAGCATTGTATATTGAATAAAAATTTCCCAAAATATTAAACCCATATATCCTACTTCCTATTTTGTTTCTCTACTTGTGTGTAGAAAATAGAACATATAAAAGACAAATTCTGGATTTTCTATCTGGAACATGATTCTCTTGGAGTATTTTTCCATGGTAACTGCCTTTGTATTAGTGATATAATGGATAGCAACTCCATTCTTTGTTTCTTGAGCTAAAAACCTCAGGATTTTCTGATCATTTTTTTTCTCATATTCCATATCCAATTCATCACTAAATACTTTCATATTTCATTCATTTTCAGGAATTTTTGGTCCCTTTTATTTTTCTTTCAAAATGTAATCATCATCTAGCTACCTCTCACCTCCTCTAGTTCTATTATCAAAATCCAAACCACTATTAACTCTGGTCCAAAGTCTTGCAAAAGCCTCCTACCTCACCTGCCTAGTGTGTGTTTTTGCTCCTGTATTTCCTTTCCCATGAATATTTTCTCCACTTAGGAGCTATGATTACACATTTTAAAAGTTAGCAAGATATTTTTTACTCCTCCATTCCAAATTTAATAATTTCCCTGTCTAATCCAAGGTAAAGTTAGAGCTCCTCCCATGATCTTCCCACATCCTCTGGACCTCTTCTACCTGATATCCTGGTCCTTAGGCAAAACAAATCCTCCTCACCCTGTATTTTGCTTACATTTTTTTCTTTCTCTCCGGAATGTTCTTTTCCTAGATATCTACACGGCTGTATCTTGGCTCAAATATACCCATCTTACAGAAAATTTACATGACTATCCTAGAAAAATTATTCCCTTAGCAAATTTTATTTTTCTCTATAGCACATATCACTATGAAACACATTAGGTAATTATAAATTTCCTTGCCTCACAGGAATGTATTCCTTTGATAGTTGGGACTTTATTTAGTACTTTATTCCTAGTACCTGGTTCATAGTAACATCACAGCAAACATTTTGTAAGTTAGTGCGTACATGTGATATGCTGTATAAAAACTGGTTTGGAGGTAGGAAGACCCATGTCTTGTCATGAGAAATCTTATAAACTTGTTAAGGAACACACAGTATGCACATGAAAAAAAATGACAGTTTACAACAGTGTAAGATGCGAAGCATGCAATTTGGGCAGATACATATGGGCAGGTTTTAAGAGAATAAAAACAGCCTTCACAAGAATAATAAAAAGGACCCCAATTTTATAAATTATATACATATTACATTTATATATTTTTTAAAACTTATTAATCTTGAAAAATTCTGTTCATTATAATCATGAAGCATCTTTTCTACCACCATCTCTTGCACATATGTACCTTTATTATCATTGAACTGATTTTTTTTTTCCTCTTCTTAGAACCGGAGTGTTTTATAGGTAGGTACTACAATTGGGTCAACTTCTGCCTATGTGTTATATACATAGCAAAAATTTTGTAATGCTGAGTTTGTACCTAAATTTCTCATAGCACTGAGAAACAACAGATTTACTGGTATCTTTTACATTAGTATTTGCAAAATTCATGAGCAAATCAACCATATGATGATGCATTAAGAAGAATAAAGACAATGGAAGGACTAAATCACTTATTTTTAGCCCATCCTTATCAATTTTTTTTTCACATATTTACTTTGCACCTACACACACACTCTAAATGCAATGTATGCTAAGATATGAGAATATATCTTTAATATCTATGAATTTTGGAAATAAACATGAATTAGGTAAAAAACTTTCAATTAGGATGAAAATCAAGTTAAAAGATGATAAAAGTTTACAAAAAACTAAAATGATAAAATTATACAAAAGATAAAAAGTGAATAAAAACTACAATTACCATCTTGAAATTTATTTCAATGTATGAACATTTTTAACTTTATTTAACAGATTCTTTTAGAATACTTAGCATATGTCTACAATAGTTCTTAGCATAAGAATATGGTAGTGAACATAACAGACATAGAATTTAAGTTCTTGGGTAGAATTAAAAATAAACTATCTGAAGACATATGGTAACTTGATAAAATATAACTACAGAATGAAAAAGAACTTGTAATTTAATGTAATAACAATTATAATTACCTCCTCATAGATAAAAGTATAAAAATAGATTCTTTGGAGTCATTTTCAAGGACTAACATATAGAGATATTGGTAATATTTAAAGAGATTGTGTAATTAAAGTAATTAAAGTCAAAATTAAAGGTAGAGTCAAATATTGTCATGGTGATATTTGTCTATGAAATAAAGAAAAAAACTTTGACAATGAGAAAGTTACTGAGTTAAGAAAAAACAAATTACTCAAGTGTTTAAAGCTGAAAGGCTAACCAGAATATTCAAGTCTCTTAAAGACCTTTCTTCACCCTTAGGATCTATTTTTTTATAATTAATTAAAAAATATGTATTACTGACTACCTGTTGGAGAATATACTCTATTCCATTTTTCCATGGGCTTTTGTGGCCTAGAAAATTTAAAGTTATATTTCCTGATCTGAATTTACATTTTTGTTTTATTTTGTTTCTATAAACAGCACATACACGTGAAAATACATAAAATAAAAAATAAAGTATATGTGTGCTATTTTTTCCTATTAATGAAATAATCAGCACACAAGGAGAATGGTAAAATAGAGAGCAAGAAGCCTAGGGTTGGGTTATTATTATTCTGCCACTAATCATGAAAAATTCACAAAATTCTTTGTCCCTCCAAGCTTATTTTCATGTAAACAAATGTACTCATGCACGTGCGCGCACACACACATACACACACACACGTATTTATATTATATATATACATGATATATACATATATATGAATATATGTATGTATATGTATGTATTTGCAATATACATATATGTACATATGTATTGCATAAACATATATTTGAATAATATATGTACATTCTAACAGAAGATAAAATTTAGAATACCTTTAGTCTCTTCCAAGTCTGATTGTCTAGGGGTTAAAATTTTTTTTCACTTGTAATAAATGAAATATAGTATCCCAAACTATAGTCTAAAATATAATTGTTATAATGATCTTTTTTCCCATAATTTTGCTCATTTTTAAATAGCTCTGTTGTCTGGAGAAAAAAAAATAAAGCATATAATTTTACTCAGAATATGCTTTAGTGGCTATTAAGCTATATCTCTTATTAAACTTCAGAACTTTACATTTATTCTATTAAATGTCAATTCGTTAAATTTGATCATGGATCCTGCCTGTTAACATTTTTAAAAAATTATATGTTATCCAATGAATCCTTTTAGTGATATCTACAAATTCGATAACAAGGTTTTCTGTATCTTTATTCAAGTCAGTAGTAATTGTGCTGAATTAGATGAACAATGCACTTGACATATCACTGAAGAATAATCTCTGAGCTAAACAGTTTTTCATTTCATTACGTCTTAATAATTTATATTTATATATATTTATATGCATAAGTCTTAAGAATACATCTTGATCAAGAGGTACATCATCTGCTTTGTCCTGAGTCAGCAGCATTTCTCTTCACTAATGTGAATTCACTATTCTGACTACTACTAACAGAGTAGTTAAATACACTACATACTCCTTGGCTTGACCTCTGTCATTTACCAGCATGAGTATCAGACTCATCCTTTAATTTTCTTTTATATTGCTTTTCCATGTTGTGAAACACCACAGATTATTTCCCCATTTTGAACTCACGTGATGCTCAATTTCTGGCCATTATGAATATGTCTGTGAACATTTTGATCTATGTTTTAGAATGAACATACACTGTCATTTCTGTCAACTATATGTCCACAGGTGGAACTGCTGAGTCATAGGACAGACACCTGTTAGTAAGTAGAGCTTATTTTAATTAATTAATTAATTATCTCAATTCTCACCTAATTAAAAATCGCATTTTGAATTTTCTTTAGCTATTGTTGACTTCTACTATTCCCTTCATATTTGACTAATTCAACCATGGG
Source organism: Marmota marmota marmota (assembly GCF_001458135.2). Classification (NCBI taxonomy): domain Eukaryota; kingdom Metazoa; phylum Chordata; class Mammalia; order Rodentia; family Sciuridae; genus Marmota; species Marmota marmota. The sequence goes on from NW_026000037.1 coordinate 30,234,841, forward strand.
GACCTATAAGTACAATGAACAGGCAAGAGATTCTGAATATTTTCTTTTCTAGGAACTTGCTCAACATAACTGTCTACTTGGCTGATGCTATTTTCTTGCCAGACAAGGGATAAATAACTGGCTGCCACTATGCAATGACTTTAGAGTGTATTATTATTAAACATTAAAGGGAAGCTGATTATTTCAGCTTCTTCTACAATGACCAGATTTTTCTTTTCTTCTTCACCAGAGGAAATTGAAAAGAATCGAGAGGTAAATATTCCAAGACACCGGATTTTTTGGTGAGCCATTTACAAATATTATAATATATCTATAAAAAAAAGAGGAAAGAGGGAAGGAGAAAGGGAGAAATGAATGAATTATATTTCTCCATTTTTAACATTGGCACAGGTTCATAAATCTGTTAACACAATGCATCAGGGAATATTAGGGATATGAGAGAGTAAGATGGATGGAGAGTGTCTGTAAAATAATTCTTTATTAATTCTGTAACTGATGCTAAAAGGAAGTTCTATTATCTCATCAATAATTTATAACCAGCTTTATCTGCACGAAATCTAAATTTCTATTGTGGATCTAGCACCTAGTTTTAGCAAAACAATTGAATAGTAAACACACAAACAAGTGTATGTGTGTGTGTGTGTGTGTGTGTGTGTAATTCCCACAGTTGTGAGGCTACAAATATAACATATTACCCCAGCATATATTAAAGAACTCTTACTATATAGGCCTTTTTTCCTTAAAAACAAACACAATAACCCATGACATAAACAAACTCCTTTGGGAGAATCTGAGTTTGGTCATTAGATCTGGTATTAAAAACATAATCTTTTACTATACTTCCTAAAACATTTGAGGAATGGAGTCATATGATTTCAAAATCTGATTGACATCTTGGAGACTTATTTTTTCCCAAGTATAGTAACTAAGGAAATTGTACAAATTTTTGCAGAAAACAAGAATCTTTAATTATTGATCCTGGTAATATTTTCTCAGAGCTTGGAGCTTCTTTAAGAAACTCAAGTTGAAAAATTATTGAAGAACATGTCTAGAGAGTAGGGACTAAAATTTACAACTTTGTTTAGTTTAAATATCCAATTTCATTGTTTCCATTCTTTTTGATCCATTATATTCCATCTTGTATTTTAAAAATAGGTAACTATGCTCAGTCACAGAAGTATATGTTAGGGCTGGGGAAGTAACTCAATGGTTGAGCACTTGCCTTGCACACAGGAGGCCCTGTATTTGATCCCAAGTACAATACCACACACACACACAAAAAAAAAAAAAAAAAA
>NW_026000037.1:30236158-30246624 GCF_001458135.2 Marmota marmota marmota
AAAAAAAAAAAAAAAAAAAACACAAACAAAAGTGTATGCAAATGTATGTGATATTCTATATAAATATTTTTATAGTTTCTTAATAAATTTAAGGCCTGGGTTATGTAAGGTATTTTATCTTTAACTATCACACTTTGTTAATTAATGTACTATTTATTACCTTATACAGAAAATTCTACTAGTAAAATTGTTATTTTTGTTGGATCTTTGACTTTTGATGTTACATAGAAAAACACAAATCTTTTGGCTATATGGAATAGAGATAAGCTCCTGGTATTGATGCATATATAGAACCTGCTTTATAATTTTGATTGTTCAGATGAGAAAGAGTAATGTTGCTCATTCTGTGACCCTCCAATCACCATTTTTTTACTTGGACTTTAATTATTTTCTATCTCCTTCAGATGACCTTGCTGTAGAGACCTTTTCTATTCCATTGTAAGAAATAGAAGCATGTTCCATAATTTTATTGTCATTCATTAGCAACGACCTTAACAGATAGGCCCAGAAGTATAACTGTTGCCACATTTACAAAAGGCTGCCTTAAGGCCTTGCAATTTATTAATTCCTCTGTCTTATCTAAGATAATGGTTTCCAATCTGTTTCTCATTTTAAAACTTTGACAGACAAGACAGTTAATTCTAATGCAAACTCCCATCTTTTGCCCTTTCAAAGATTACCTTCTCTACTATATTTTTGGAAAGAGGAAGTATTCTCATATTCCTCCTACATTTTTCAATCATCAGGCTTTTCAATATGATAGTTGATTATTGTTCTGTGCTGTTTCAACCAAGATATCTGGCCCAATTATTTTCCATGAACCACTTACTCCTCAACCCACCCTGACACACACATAGAACCATTCATACAAATATAAAATACAAACATGGTAACATGATCCATGATAGTGTAAAAACTCCAAACTAAAAATTAAATCATGTAATTTATTCTATAAATCACTCTGGCAACACCCACCACTGGAGGTTGGTGTGTGGTAAATTCATACTGAACCCAAGTCTTACACTTCATTTCATGCAAAAGACTAATACCATATCTCTGGCTCCTTCCCTCCTCTTTTCCTTGTTATTTCAACTTATCATTCCCTCCTCTTTCTGATTACCCATTCTCCAAAGAGAAATTCTCTCTAGCCTTTGTCCTTAACCTCTCAGCAGGCCTAGGTATACATAGTTTAAATTCAGTAGTTCTCAAATGACTGCCCGTTAGAATTGCCTCAGTAATTAAAAAGAAAAAGAACACACACACACACACACACAAATGATATAGTCACAGAGATATTAAGTTACTTAATATGAAGTTCTATGCAGGTTAAACATTACTATAGATAACCTATGCTAGTTATAGTTAACCATGGAATTATAAGATAGGAATAAAATCAACTTTATTTGACAGAGACCATGATCTCATGAAGAAGATTTCAGTTATGAAATTTCCATCCCCTCTTCTCCTTTACAAACCCATTGCCTACCACTGAAGAAATTTTCAGAAGAACTTGACATTGTCTCATATGGGAGAAAATCAGATTTGGAAGTATTTTTCTTTTCTAGTTTGGAAAGTCTTTAACTTGAAAAACAGCATTTTTAAAATTTCATCAGTTGACTCCAGATCTCAGAAATCATTGTTCTTTATTCTATGCCTGAATCAAGCCCAAACACCAGGCAGCTTATAGGCTGATTACTTTATTTTGGTCATCTTCCACTGCTAATATATTGGCTTCAAACTGCATATGTGTCTTATGCTGCAGATTTTCTTACCTGATTTTTTTCCTTTAAATTATTCAGACATTGTGAGCCTTAAAGTTGCATACTTATCTCTTTACATTAGCTATTAAAAATACAAAAAAAACTATTTCTAGTAAAAATATGTAATTATAAAAAGTACATTTTATCTCTAGTATCATTTTTTCTTCCCTAGATATTCCCTTAGTGCTAATTTCCTCACATTTTAATTGTTCATTTTATCCCATTTCCCTCACATTGAGAAGGTATATAAAACACTTTTTTATATAAGGTTAGGTATATATATTTTTTAACATATCAAATCATATGTTATAGATGCATGACTTCAAAGTTGAGTACATAGACTTTAGGGAATAGCTAGAATTACCAGGAAAATCCAACACATTGTTGGGTATTGTTTAATTTTTGTTTTTCACTTTTATATTTCTCATCCTTTAAAAATGTCTATTATCATAGATACATCAAGGAAAGAAAATTTCAGACTACTATCCCTGATGAAAATAGATGCAAAAAATAAAATTCTGGCAAAGCACATACAAAAACATATTAAAAAGATAGTGCACTACAATCAAGTGGGGTTCATCCCAAGGATGCAAGGTTGGTTCAATATATGGAAATCAATAATATATCACACCAATAGACTTAAAGAATATATGATTATCTCAATAGATGCAGAGGAAGCATTTCATAAAATCAGCAACTCTTTATATTCAAAACACTAGAAAAATTATGGCTAGTAGGAACATACCTCAACATTGTAAAAGCTATCTATACTAAGCACAAAGCCAACCTCATTCTAAATGGAGTAAAATTGAAAGCATTCCCGTTAAAAACAGGAACAAGACTGGGATACCCTCTTTCACTATATCTATTCAACAAAGTCCTTGAATCTCTAGCTAGAGCAATAAGACAAAAGAAATTAAAGGGATATGGATAGGAAAAGAAGATCCAAAAATTCCACCAGAAAACTTCTAGAACTAATAAATGAATTCAGCAAAGTAGCAGGATATAAAATCAATTGCCATAAATCAAATGCATTTTTATACATAAATGATGAATCTACTGCAAGAGAAATTAGTAAAATGATCTCATTCACAATAACTGCACATTCAAAAAAGAAAATGTTTGAGAATCAATCTAACAGAAGAGGTGAAAAATCTCTTCAACGAAAAGTACAAAACACTAAAAGAAAGTATAGAACACCTTAGAAGATGAAAACATCTCCCATGCTCTTGGATAGGAAGAATTAATATAGTCAAAATGGCCATACTACCCAAACTGTTATAGATTTAATGTAATTCCTATTAATATCCAAATAACATTCTTCATAGAACTACAAAATTTAATAATGAAATTCATTTGGAAAAACAAGAGACCCAGAATACTCAAAGCAAACCTTAACAAGAAGAGTGAAGCAGGTGGCATCACAATACCAGATTTTAAACTATACTACAGAGCAATGGTAACAAAAGTGGCATGGTATTGGTACTAGACATGTAGACCAATGGTACAAAATAGAAGGCACAGAGACAAACCCACGTAAATATGGTTATCTCATATTAGACAAAGGTACCAAAAATATATTGGAGAAAAGACAGCCTCTTCAACAAATGGTGCTGGGAAAACTACAAATCCATATGTAGCAAAATAAAATTAAACCTCTCTCACCCTGCACAAAAATCAACTCAAAGTGGATCAAAAACTTAGACACTAGAAGAGAGACCCAGCACTTAATAGAAGGAAAAGTAGGCTCAAATCTTCATCATGTTGGCTTCAGGACCTGACTTTCTTAATAAAACTCCTAAAGTGCAAAACATAAAATCAAGAATCAATAAATAGGATAGATCCAAACTAAAAAGCTTCTTCTCAGAAAAGGAAACAATCAATAACATGATGAGAAGCCTTCAGAATGGGAAAATATCTTTACCACATACACCTTAGGCAGAGCAATAATCTCCAGGACAAAAAAAAAAAAAAACAACTCAAAAAAATTAACACCAAAAGAACAAATAACCCAATTAATAAATGGGCTAAGCAATTGAGCAGACACTTCACAGAAGAAATACAATCAATCAATATATGAAAAAATGATCATCATCTCTAGCAATTAGAAAAATACAAATCATACTACTCTAAATTTCATCTTACTCTAGTCAGAATGGCAATTATCAAGAATACAAACAATAAGTGTTAATGAGGATGTAGGGGAAAAGGTACTCTCAGACATCTCAGAAAATTGATGCACCCACTATGGAAAGCAGTATGCAGATACCTCAAAAAACTTGGAATGGAATCACCGTTTGAGCCAGCTATCCCACTCAGTGGTTTAATACCCAAAGGACTTAAAATCAGCATACTACAGTGACATAGCCACATCAGTGTTTATAGCAGTTCAATTCACAATAGCTGAACTGTGGAACCAACCTAGATGCCCTTCAACAGATAAATAGATAAAGAAAATGTGGCACATACACAGAATGGAATATTATTCAGTCTTAAAGAAGAATGAAATTATGGCATTTCCAGGTAAATAGATGGAAGTAGAGAATACTATGCTAAGTGAATTAAGCCAATCCCCCCAAAAACCAAAAGTCAAATGTTTTCTCTGATAAGTGGATGCTGTTCCATAGTGAGGCAGAAATGTAGGGAAGAATGAACAATTTGGTTTGTGGAGAAGGGAGTGAGATAAGGGGTGGGGCTATGGGGACAGTAGAATGAGACAGGCACTATTAGCCTATACATGTATGATTATACTACTGTAGTGATTTTGTACCATGTACAGCCAGAGGAAAAAGAAGCTGTGTTCCATTTGTGCAAAATATGTCAAAATGCAATCTACTGTCATATATACCTAATTAAAACAAATTAAAAATAATAAAAATGTCTATTTGTACATGTATATATAAATTATAATGTTTACTATCATAATAAAGTATAAACTACTTGAGTAATCTATTAATAAAGAATAAACACATCTTATGTGAAATCTTTTTTGTTAAGCTAAATAGACTATGTAAATAAAAATAAGAAGTTCAATATAACTGATGCAGTTATCACATTAAAACCATTTTCTCAAAGTAACACTTGGAAAATGAAGATTTTTTTATGAAGCAGAAATTTCTTGTAGAGTTTCATCTAGAGGGCAGGCCTTAGATCTCAGATTAACCCAGGCCATGCCTTACTGCCCTGAGGATCGCTGTCTCTTTGCACCCATCTCCCATTTGGCACACTACTGAGCCATGACATAGTGGAAACCTCTGGAGCTGACTCTAAAGTTGTAGGAATTGAGAAGAAAACAGGGTCAGCAAAGGTCACCAAAGAAGACTTCAGAAAGGTGTAAGACTTTTACTGACTCTTGAAGACTGAGTAGCAATTGGATTAGAAGAGATACATAAGATAGTTCCCTAAAACCTAGTTCAGATAAAGAACCAATTTACTAAATGCTGTCATTTTTAGAATGAGAGGGAGAGACAAGATCATTTCATTGAGAATGATGAGAATTAATCTACGATGACAACCAGCTCACAATCCATCCTATGCCTGGGTACAGATAGGAATGCAGTTGAACTTTATATTCTTTCCAATTTTTGAAAGCATTTATTCAAACATTTATAAGGTCAATAAAGACCCAAGTTCTCAATATTCTTTATTAAAAGGGATTCAATAATAAAGTGCTAACGAATTACGTTTGTTTCTTTCATCTTGAGAAAGGCAAATCAATACAAACGTTAATGGGCAATTATCTTATAGCAACAAATCACTAAGAACTCCATCTTTGTGAGTAAATAAAATAAACTCTGCAGATTTCAAAGGTTTTAAATATCTTAATCCCCTTAAGGTACAAAGTTATGAAAGCTTAGATAATATGCATTCTCTTTTAAATCACTATTTTATCAAATAAGAAATACAAACCTTTTGGGTCCGAATGGAATTTGCATTAAACATACTTATAAAAACAATTCCACTCTCAGGTTTGGAATGTTTCCTCTCAGGGTAAGGAAAAGAATCTATCACATTTTCTAAAGCATTCATTGTTTTTATTTTTTCTTTTGAAAGCAATTATACTGTGCTGTTTTTCGTATGAATTAAGTTAGTTCTCATAGTCCTAGTGTGGCTAATTTTGACTTTCAAGTAGCATATGAGAAGTAAAATGCATTGTCATTCTCTCGTCTTCTTCAGATAGAAGAGGACTGAAAGCAGCTCCATGAAGAAATTGTTTTAATTTGTTCTGTTGTAGCATCCCAAAGGTAAGCTGTAAAACTGAGATAGCAGGTTGCATAGCTGCATCTTCAGGAGACACCTAATCACACATTTCTTCAGGAAAACATCCACCTGTTTCAGAAAACACTGCCATTCCATTTCAGGTTTATTTTTCAACAGGGAGAAGGCAGACAGTTTGTTCTTCAAATGCTTCATTTCTATGTCATGCCTTAAATAAGTAAAACAGACAAAGGTGGTGTATGCACCATAAAAGAGATTTTTCTCGACAGACGTTGGGATATTTTTTTCATCATCATGGCACTTGAAAAAAATTTCCTAATTAAGACGTTTACTAATTAGAGAAATACATGCTAATTAAAGGTTCAGATACTGAGTTCTGATGTCGTGAGTTAAAATCTACTTAGGGGCTGTATAACATGGACAAGTTATTTAACCTTTCTATGGCGTTTCCCAATATGTGAACTGGGAATTACAAAACTGTTGTGAGGATTAAATAAATTAATGTTTATAAAAGTACTTAATATTAAGCACATAATAAATGTAGCAATGTATCAATTGTTATAAATAAAAATGCAAAGTATATAAATAATAAAAGGGAAAATTATATATCTATATGCTAATAGGTTTGGTATGTATTATGTATATATTTGGTATATATATTATATACCAAATTTATTATTAAATATATTTTATGCCCATTTGAAGTTTTAGCATGGTTTAAGTTTAACATAACATTGTCTTCATAAATTTAAAATTAAAGAAAAATATTTTGGTATTTCACTTAAAAAAGGAGATGAATCTTTTCCATGGAAATGAGATAAAATTTCTTGAAAATAAACCATGAGTCATTGCTATATTTTCAGCCACTATCCACGAATTTTTAAACTAAAAGTTAACATTCATTTGAATGCATAATGACATCCCATATGTTTAGAAAAGTGCAGTTTTTAGTCCTAAAACTTACTACCTTGACAGTAAACTTGTTCTAAAAATTATTAGAAATTGTCTATGCTTATTGTAGAAAGGTAGGTAAACACTAGTTCTTTTTTAGGAGGAGAAAAAGATTTTAGTAGTACTATTAAAAATCAATAAAAATTGGATTGCGGGTATGGCCTAGTGGTCGAGCTCTTGACTAGAGTGTATTAAACCCTGAGTTCATCTCCAGTACCTACCTCCCTCATAACACAATAAAAAATTATTGTCATTAATGTCAATGGACATCTAGATGTAAATGCGTACAATTTTTTTTACAGGCAACATACATACACATTATACATGTATATTTTTTATCATTATTTTCTAATTTGATTTTTTTATTGAGCTATACCTAATATTTTAATAAAGCACAGTATATAAATGTGTTATGCTTGAGCTTTCAGAATACAGAAATTCAGAATATGTTGGTAAACATATTCCTGCAAAAATTTTAAATGAATATAAATGAATACCTTTTATTGAGGATTATGTATATTATAGGAGATACAAAAATGACTGGCAGCCTCCTTCAATCTTCCCTGAAAATTAATGACCCTTTTGCAAGTACTTGAGAGCAGTATGCATTTATCTTTCATTTTTTACAGTAAGTTGCAGTTGTTTCTCAGTCTATATTGGTGGTACACTGAAGAAAGTTTTCATAATTTCCTCAGAATTAACTGATTGGAAGACAGTTAAATGGCTTAAAAAGTATGTATACAAAAATTGATGAATAAATGGTCAAGCATGATGGCTTTCTTGCCATGAAAAAGTTCACAATCAGTATGTCAGTAGTTGAATTTATCAACACTGCCTTAAATTTGCCCGTTTACCTTTATTGTCTCTCAATTGATGTTAGGAACATAGTCCCTGTGGCTTGAGTACCATTCACCTAACTGGTAAATCCAATTAACCACTAAATTCTGTATATTTTAGATACTTAATTAAAGAAAAATACCTACATAGGCACTACTGTTTCACTTAGACCCTCACTGTCTTTGTTTTAAATAATTTCAACAGCCTGACCAATGGCCACCCTTCCTATAATTTTGTTTTTCCTAAACTCACTTTCTCAACTAACAGGGTAATATAACTAAAATTCAGATAAGATCCTTTGCTTAACATTTTTCATGTCCCTAGATTCCTCATGATTTTAGGATTAAGTCAGGTTCCCTAGAAAGTCTTTCAAGGTGATCTGTAAATCAAGAACAGTGATATCCAAAATTTTTGATAAAATAATTTGAACACTTATCCTCATTAATTGATATTAATCCATTATACATGTTCACATAAAAATATGCACAAAAGTACAAATTTTTAAAAAATGTGCAGTAAATGTTAAGTGTCAACAGTTAAAATGCTTTCTTTTCTGTATTGGATCATCTCATTTAGTTCCCAGGAATGTGTCGTGCTCCTTAAAACACTGCCTTAAATCATAAATACTTCTCTGCTTTTCTTTTGCACATCTTCCTGCTTCAGACTTTACTCTAGTAGCATCGTACTGTTCAAAGTTACCCCTATTGCTTGTGCACACACACTTCATGCAATGTCTTACCTCTATGCCTTTTCTCATGTCATTTCTTCTGTGCCTTTTTATACAGAAAACTATTATTTGGACATTAAGACTAACACAGATACTCTTCCAGAAAGCTTCTTGATGATCTCAGTCTAGGTCCTTGTTATGGTTTGATCTGTTTTATTATGTTTTGTTCCTTAAAAAACTCATGTACTAAAAGCATATTCCCAATTCAGTGAGGTTCAGAAGTAGAACTGGATTATGAGGGTTGGGCCTCATTCATTGGTTAAATGGATTAATCCATTGGTAGTTGAATGGATAACTGGGAGGTGAGACCTAGAAGGAGGAAGTAGGTCATAGGGCCATGCCCTTGGAGGGCTTAACTTGCCTATAGCCCTTCTTTCTCTCTGGGTCCTTGCTTTCATGAGCTGAGCAGTTTGCTACACAATGCCCTTCCAACATGATGTTCTGCCTCCTCTCAGATCTAGAGCAATGGAGCTGACTGACCATGGACTGTGACTTCTGAAGCCGTGAGCCAAAATAAATTTTTAAGTTATGCTTTTCAGTTACTTTGCTTACAATGTTGTGAACCTGACTAACACAGTCATTATCTCACTCTCACAACAATCTGTACTTTTCTTGCAAGTTTTACTTAACACAGAATATCATGCAGTTCACTGTTTTTGTACTTGACTTTCTAGTAGATTGGAACTAGTTTTATTGTATATTAAATTTACAATGTCCACCTCTAGCTTTCCTTATATGGTAATTGAATAAATGTTGATTTACTATTAACAATAATATAAATAGAATCACGTAAATGGCATCAATGTTATTAAGTAGAATATTATCTAGAGTACAGAAGAGTAAAATGGGTGTGATGACATGAAGCTACTGTTCACCCACAATCTACTGAGCTCACATGAGGAGGGCAGGGGGTGCTTGAGGCTTCCCCCTGTGCCTCCAGGCCACTGAAGTCTGAATCAACCTGGTAGAGTTCAACCCTGACTTTCTGCTTTAAATGATTCCCAAAGTGGAATGGTCAGTACTTCGGGAGGCAGCTGATACCTTGGACCTAGTGTAGGTGCTCAAAGAGCAAATTGAGGGCTACAAGAACAACAGACATTTCTGAGAAAGATGCACCATATGCTGCTGGAGGTGGACTTGCTGGAGGGCACCCTGCAATGCCCAGAGTCTGGACGTCTGTTCCCCATCAGCTGTGGCCCTCAACATGCTGCTGAATGATGAGGGAACTGATACTTAAGTGTGTCAGGCACCAGTTTTACATTTTGTCACCCAGTGTGTCTTTATTGACATATTCTGTTTGCTAGATCTGCACTGTGGGGCCCCAGCCCTTGCCCCAATGTCACACCAACTATAGTGTTCCTAGCTCCATAGTATATCTTTTTTCTCATTAAATGTTCAAAACCGAAGAAGAAGAAGAAGATGAAGAAGAAGGAGGAGGAGGAGGAGGTGGAAGATGAGGAGAAAGAGGAGAAAGAAGGAGGAAGAAGAGAAAGAGGAGGAGAAAGAAGAGAAAGAGATGATCAAATTCCACAATACCCTTTGATGGCATGCCCCAGTGAGATAAGTAACCAAAAATTTAACATATGGTCCTTTGTAAGACCTTTAAAGTCTAAATTATAGCAGCAAGACATATGAATTCTATTTGATTAGTGTCTTATGTGAATTTGAAAAAATGAAAATGTTACATGCATGGAAAGCAGTGATTCTAAAATGTGATTTACAATACTGAATGTAGGAACAAAAAATAGTAGAATAAAGTGAAATGTACATCACAGCCAATTTGAACTCATTCTAGGGATTTTAAAAAAATCTTTATTATAAAATGATCAATTGGTATAACTCATCAGATTAATAACAAAAAGAAGAAGAATTATATAATTTCCCTAATAAATATAAGGAGATATTTGATAAAATTATAAATCATTTATTAATGACATTTAGCATATAGAAATAGAGGAGAACTGTTTTTGTGG